>NC_083718.1:146927658-147231095 GCF_028564815.1 Eubalaena glacialis
AAATAAAGATATTATTTGTAAAATGCACACTGATTTGAACAGATAGTAAGTTAAACAATAATTATAGTCTCCTGAAGGGCTTAGGCGTCCTGGTAATCTTCACTTTGCTCATCTCTACAATTTTATTTCACTCACATTTACTACCAGCCAGGAACTGTGTTGGGAGCTGTCCGTGTGAAAGTCCCACAATCCACCACTGCCCTGTGCATAGTAGGTGCCGAATAATGAATCCATGAATAGATATTAAACTGTTCCTGTCTTGAGGAGTACACCGTCTCATTCAATGTCAGTTGGCAATTGGCGGTTCATATTTATTGAATGATTAGTGTGTGCCAGCCACAGTGCTCTCAGTGCATTCATTCATTCATTCCATCCTCATGACAGCCTTATAAGGTGGATGCCTTATCAGCCTATTAAACAGCAGGAGAATTGGCTTAGAAGAGTTAAGTGATTTGTCCAAAGTTATGCAGCTAAGGAGTAGGGGGGCTGGGCTGCAAATCTGGACACTCAAGCTCCAGGGTTTTAAACCCTTTTCTTTTAAATTTTTATTTATCTATTTGTTTGTTTGTTTATTTATGGCTGCGATGGGTCTTCATTGCTGTGCACAGGCTTTCTCTAGTTGCTGCGAATGGGGGCTACTCTTCATTGCGGTGCGCGGGCTTCTCATTGCGGTGGCTTCTCTTGTTGCGGAGCACGGGCTCTAGGCGTGCGGTATCAGTAGTTGTGGCTCGCGGGCTCTAGAGCGCAGGCTCAGTAGTTGTGGTGCATTGGACCAGTTGCTCCGCGGCATGTGGGATCTTCCCGGACCAGGGATCAAACCCTGTGTCCCCTGCATTGGCAGGCGGATTCTTAACCACTGCGCCACCAGGGAAGTCCCCAGGGTTTTAAACTCTTAACTGTGATGCTCCCTTCCTCTCAAAATTGGACTTTGGATCAACAAAGAACTTTTTATGAAATAAAATGTAGAAGGTGGTGTGTGTGTGTGTGTGTGTGTGTGTGTGTGTGATTGACAAATCCCCACCCACTGCATCACAAAGAGAGTGGATCTGGGTTCCTCAGCTTCTTTCGATGCTGAGCACAGGAAGCAAGCAGTTGTTCTGGTGCAGAGCTGAATTGTTGTGACATGAGTGGGTGCCCAGAGGAGATGCTGAGCTGGAGACTAGAGCCACGGAAATTGATCACTGAATGAGAAACAGTTTAAAAAGAAAGAAAGAAAAAGAGGAGGGGTTGTGGTGGCTGGAAGAGGAAACATATCAGGAGATGATCAAGCTGATGGCTGTGGGTCAGTGGGCAAAGCAAACCTTCCCTACCTCTGTACGTTGTGCTCCGCTCACTCATGCTTTTGTGCAAATCCCATTTGGGGAGGGAGGTACTGAAAGATGAGAACAAGAGGGCAGTTGATCTTTACGTTACTAAAATCCAAAATTTTTTTTTTTTTTTTAAATCAAAGACTGCCTAATCTTGATAACTGTGAAACTCGTAGGGTTTTTAAAAAATTTTATTTATTTATTTATTTATTTATGGCTGTGTTGGGTCTTCGTTTCTGTGCGAGGGCTTTCTCTAGTCGTGGCAAGCGGGAGCAACTCTTCATCGCGGCGCGCAGGCCTCTCACTATCGCGGCCTCTCTTGTTGTGGAGCACAGGCTCCAGACGCGCAGGCTCAGTAATTGTGGCTCACGGGCCCAGTTGCTCCGCGGCATGTGGGATCTTCCCAGACCAGGGCTCGAACCCGTGTCCCCTGCATCGGCAGGCAGATTCTCAACCACTGCGCCACCAGGGAAGCCCCCCAAAATATTTTTATTTTTTAGATTGAGTCAAGTGATCATTTAAGCTTTGTTGCTCTCGTTCATTCCTTCTCATTAAAACATCCCTGAATATTTTCTTTGCTCTTGGGCACTTCCTGTCGGATTGCATAACTTCATGTGAATTTGTTGAAATCAGATTGGTGGGAAAAAAAAAACAGTTGGTTGAAGGTGAATTGATTCATCCTGTGCATTTTCACCCGCTTTGTTTTCAGCCACATCATCTGCTGTAAGTTTGCCGCTGGGCTGGGTGCTGGGACCCAAGACCATAACACATCCATGACACGAAAGCACAGGTCACCAACACCCACCAATCTGGCCGCCCAGCTCTCTGGAATTGAGTCAAGAGAACAACCATGGAAGGAGCTGATTCTTTACTGCTTAGGGGTTGCTGCAGCCAGCGTGGCGATTCTGTCTGCCTTCCTGCATCCCCGTGTCCCCTGCAATTGAGCAGACGGGTCCGGGCCCTTGTTTGGATTAATATTATTGCTTTGCCGTCTGCTGTTATTTCAACAGGCTAATCCAATAATGTTTTATCTCTTTCATTACACCAAGGCCGTATAATTTTCTTACGTTATAATCTGTCTTCTTTTAAGATTCCCCAGAGATGGGGAAGAGAGGTTCTGTCTTGGGTTGATGGGAGGCTCCCGTGAAGCCGACACGAGCATGTCGAAGCCAGCGCCGCCAAATTAAATTCTGAATCTCAATCACGGCCACCACTTCTAATGGGAAATTTGAGTTGATTATGGAGATGACAATGCAGGTTCACGTTTATTGCATTTAGCAGAAATTGTTTATCCTATTAAATATGGTCTTGAAGGAGAGACAATTGAATTGCCGAGCACCGGTGAATATCGGGGTGACGTCCAGGCATGGCTAAACTGTGTAATAATTATATTCTTATTTGTGGGCTGAACTTCCCCTCGTGGCTCTTTTTGAAAACAAATGCATTTAGGAGGAGGCTGAAACACAATGTAAGAATTAAACAAAACAAATGCAAACTGTGCTTTTGGGAAACCTTGGCAACTGTAGCTTGCACCGGTGTCCCCGTGAAGGAGCTGCGGCATCCGTGGGGCACGGGCCAGGCAGTGTCGTTTGGCAGTGGTCCTGCAAGCTTGAACACAGCACAGGATACCTGGGTGTGGGAGGGTTTTGTGTCTGAGAGCATGAATCTCTGAATGCTGGGAGCTCTGCCGTTTGCTTGATGTCTGGGCCGGGAGTTCTGTGTCTACCACTCCCTTCCTGTGTGACCTTGGGATAATAATATAACTTCTGTGGGAATAATAAGTATTATAATTATTTTCACAATAGTAATAATAATCATAGCTGCCAATTATAGAGTGCTTCTCAGTTTATGAAATCTTTTAACCTGCATTATCTCATTTAATCTTTATTTGAATTTGATAGGGTAGATATTAATACAGTCAGCAGGTGACATGTAGGAAAAGCTTCAAAGGGAAACTTCGTCCTTGCCACAGACGGGCTGACTCTGGAAATCAAGGTGGAACGCTGAGGCTGGGAGAAGAGCATCTGCTGGCAGAGAATCCAGAGGAAAATGCCATCTTTGTTTTAAAGGAGAGAACTCTGGCCTGCTCCCAGACACTTATATAAAAAGCCCTCTGGAGAGAGTGGGGCTGGAGCAGAAAGCCCTCAGGATTCTGGCCAGGTCTCCCTGGGGACCTTTGTGATTAGCATCTTGATGGACATATTTTTGTTTTACAGACTGAAGATGTCCTTAATGACAGTATGACTGCCAATGTTTCCAGGCTCTGCGGACACTGTATTATAATTTATTTGTTTACTGTCTCCTATTCCTTCTCAAATATCACGTTCCTGAAGGCAGAGATAGTGTCTGTCTACTGCCCTCACGTATCCCAAGTGCCCAATACAGGGCCTGGCACAAGCAGGCAACAATAAATCATTGTTGCATGAATTAATGAACTAATGAAAAAGGACGTGAGTGGAGCCAAGGGCAGAACCATCCCAGGCCAGGGAGAAACTTTGGTGAATCGGTGGTACATGATGGTGGCATCATGAAATTTGGGGTACAGCGACCTTGAGATAAGGGCAACCACACAGCACTGGCTGGGGGAGGCGTGTTCAGCCTGCTTGGTGGGCAGCAGTGCAAAAAAAGAGTAAAACAAAAGAGGCAGAAAAATAGCTGATGTCAGGTAGGGGCTGAAAGTACAGTACTTGTTAGGGGACTTGGTGACACCCACTGGGGACCACCAGAAATCTCCAGGGAAACTTTACAGAGGAAGGGAGCAGAAAACTCTGTCATCTCTGGTGGGGTAAACCTGAGGAGCATATTTATAGGTTGAGGAAGAAATCAAGACTTAAGAGGGTTAAAAAGCCTGCCCAGTGTGCAGTAGAGGTAGGCTATGAATAAAGAAGAACTTAGGAAAAAAATGCCTTCCAACATTCCACCTTCACCCCATTTTCTCATTTGTGGATTCATTTTAAACCTACTGTGACCACCTAAACCCTAACGGTAGCACACTGGAATAGTACACTTTACATCTTTGAGAATCCCTTCTTATTGAATGCCTGTCATGAAATCAGATTTTTCTGTATGGTGTCTTCCTCTCTGAGTTGTCTTTCTGGAATGTTAATTCCAATATTGAGGGATGAGGGATGCAGAACCTCAGGGGTGGGGGAAGCGTCACGACCTCTCAGGCAGAACTGGAAACAGATGAAGGGAGGCTGAGTGGTACTGTGCTTAGAAGTGTGTGCCCTGGTGCCATGCTGCTGCTTTTGTGGCCTTGCCTGGCTCTGTGACTTACTAGCTTTGTGACCTTAACGCAAGTTCCGTACCCCTCTGTGCCTCAGTTTCTCACCTGTAAGATGGGGATGGTGACAGCAGCGTCTTCCTGGGGTTCGGGAGGATGTGAATTGACCATACTCAGGGGAGTACCTGGGACAGTAGCACTCCATAGTATCGATGACATCACTCCTTCTGGGGGTTCCTCAAAACGTCGACAAGAACCATGGTTTGCGTGTTTGGTTTTCTAAAGTCGTTTTAAACCGCTTTAAACTGGTTTAGTACATTTCGGTACTAAACCCACTATAACACATGAGAACAAGAAAGACATAAAATAGCTTAGCCCCTAGGACATGTCTTAATAAAGGACATGGAAGGCTTTTATATCCCAAGCTCTGGGTTATTAAGGGAAAATGTAACAGCATAATAACTAATATTTGCAGAGGGCATTACCAGTTATAAAGAACTTTCACATACCTAATCCAGCTTAATCCTCTCAATGCCTGAAAGAGGAAGGATTTATTATCTGCCTTTGACAGGTGATGAGACAGAGCCTCGGAGAGACTGAGCAATTTGCCCAAGACCACCCAGCTCGAAAGTGGCAGAACTGCCTCAGTCCGAGGGCGGCTGCCACAGGGCTCCCCAACTTCCTGCTGCCACAGGAGTGGGTCCAGTTTCATTGTAGGGTGGGTGCATGCCCACCTGCCCGCTTGCACAGAAGAGATAGAAAGGCCTCTCGTCTGGGCATATCCCTGCAGCAGAGAATCAGAGCCGTTTAGAAGGCTTTGTGGCAGAAGGACAGAGGGATCAGACCCCACACCACCACTTCCTAGCTGAGAAGCCTTGATGATGTCCCTTACCCTCTCCATGCCTCAGTGTCCTCGTCAGAATATAGGGCCAATAATTGATGGCACAAGCATGAGGCTTGAGTGACACGACATACGCAGAGGGACTGCTCTCACCCCAGAGTGCCTGGCACATGGCGATGCTCAACTGCCTTCCCATGCTTGGATGCTGAGCCAACCCTGCCTGACATCTGGCCCTTGGTACCCTGCCTAGCAGCTCTCCCTTGTTGAGCATGGAGATTGTATTTTACGGAAAGGAAGAGGAGAGGGAATAGGACTTGCCTTTGCAGCAGTGAATCTTGGAGGATTGTCAAAGGAAGTCAAGAGGCTGGTCTGACATTCACCTCTGTGCAGGAGGCTGCTCCGGAGCCCAGGCAATCCCATTATCAGAGGCTGCGGCCACCAGTTATCTTGCGTCTACACCTTGCAACCCCAGGTGCTCCTTCATCCATCACTGGCCATTGTCTGGCATCCACTCCTCCTTCCCCCACCACCTCCCGCCAAAGGGGCCTCCTTGTTAATAAGCCAGTTTGTTCAGATCCTGAAAACTATCTGATTCTGGCCCCTTTTATCCCAAACACCATGCATCCATCAACTGCCTGCTCCACATGCTTGGTTAGGAAAATGGGAATGGGAGAGAGAGACAAATAATAGATGAAACTTCTTAGCTGCTATCTCTAAAGAAATAGGATGGATAAATAGATCCGTCAGACATGTATCATGCCACTGGACAGCAAAGTCCATTTGTGAAAAAGAGGTTAGGATGGGAGGATTTATCTCACATTTTAAGCTGTTAATATAGAAGGGAAACATATTTTCCTTTCTCTCTCCCAGAGGAGCGGGGAAAACCCCTGGGCTACGAATGCAGAATTTTTAACTCAATTTGATGGGCTTTCATTCACTAAGGTGGAAAAGGTGGGCTCTCTCTTAAATGTATACAGTCTCTAAGAGTAGTGTGGGCTGCCCTCTGATGTACCAGGAAGGTTGTAGGACCCGGGAGTCCTGTAAAAACGTCTTCCATGGGGTTGTCTCTCACGAGTTCCTACGTGCTCTGTGCAAAGACTGTTTCAGAGCCTTTGCCTCTAGCACGGAGGGGCCAGAGAGAGAACAGCATCCTTTTACTGGGAAACTCCTAGGTGTTTAAAGTGCTATGCTAGGTACTGAGGCTCCGAAAGTAAATCTGAGTCCCCATCTGCCCTGCAAGGTGTCACTGGGTGGGGGAGACTATAGTGACAGAATAAGTTGCTTACAGTGATAGGGTATGGAAAATGCTCCGTATCAGGGAGTAGCACCTGATGAAGTATGGGGCAGCAGAAGGGGTCAGGGTTGGCTTTCTGGGTGAATGGACACCTAAGCCATACCCTGCAGGGTGCTGGTGAAGAGCTGGGAGAAGATGGGGGCTGGCAGGTGGGGATGCTTCTCAGGTAGTACGTACAAAGGCCTGGAGGGGACAAAAAACCTATTTGAGGGATTAAATTGGAAATAGTTCATTCATACAACAAGTATTTATTGAACCCCCTCCCAAGGCCAAATACTGTTCTAGATACTGGGGATCAAGCCATGAAAAAGCTTGCATATTAATAGGGGGGAGGCATACCAAGAAAAAAATCTATAATCTCAGGTAGTGATAAGTGCCATACCAGAAAAAATAAATGAGGGTAAGGTCTTTGGAGGGGTATTATTTGAGCAGAGATGTGAATGAAACAAGGGAGTGATTCTTGGATGAACTCCTTTAGAGGATAAACATTTCAGGTGGAGGAGAAAGCAGGTGCAAAGGTCCTGAGGCATGAGAGTTTGGCATGTGTGAGGAATAGCAAAAAGGCTTCCATGGCTGGAGCAGCATGACTGCAGGAAGAGTAAATGGAAGGAAGTGACGTCAGAGAGAGGTGAGAGCTAGGCATTCAGGGCTTTGTTGTCCTGTTAGGGAGGACAGATTTTTAGTCTATTGGCTCATAAAGTCTGCAGAGGGAAATAAAGATGGAGTGGTACATTGGCATCAGACCAGAGCAAACCTTGTGAATCCAGGTTAAGATTCTTGTGCTTTAAAATGATGGCTGTGGAGTGTTGAAGCACCAGGAGCTCCCAAGGAGAGCAGGGATGTGGGTGGAAAGTGGCCATCTGTGGAAACCTCCCCAGAACCACATACTGCTGCCCTCAGGAAAGGCCCAGTGACCAAACCAATGCTCCAAACCCAGCTCTCCCCAGCCTGAGGGGGACCAGCGACCACCCCCAGGAGCTGAGCAGTAATTACCTTCCACCCCCCCTCGTGGTTTCCCACCTCTCGACTCTGCACATACTATTTCCTCTGTGATGTCCAGCCCCTTCTTCACCTTTCTCTGCTTTTTAAACTCCCACTCATTTCCTAGACTCTGCTGGCCTCATCTCCTCTCCTATCCAGGCTGTCTGGCTTCCTGCTGGTATGGGACCTGGGGCGTGGTTCACAGGCCTCCTCCATCAGGCCAGGCAATCTTCCAGCGCTGGGACTGTGTCTGATTCATTCCCGGCCCCCCAGCACCCAGCCCGGGGCCCAGCACAGGGCTCCCCAGGGTGTTCACCCATTTCCCAAGCGAGGGGGTAGAAGCCCCAATTTTCTTCACGGAGAAGCGTGCTTCTGCTCATCTATGTCACACACCTTTCCTCAAACAGTACCCGGTGGCTTCCCTCTGCCGTCTCTCATTTCTGCACTGTGGTTTTGAAGGCTACCCTTCCTCTCTGTCCATTTTCTTCACGCTAAAGCCATCTAGTTCAGAAGAGATTCACTGAGTGCTGAACTCTTTAGATCTTCCTCTATCTCAAAGCAGAAAAAAAGAAAAAAGCCTCTTATTGCTTTTCATTCTGTCATTAATTTACTTTTCAAAAGACACCTTGTCAAGCTGAAGATTATATCTTTAAACCGTGTTTTTACATCCACTACCTATAAAACCGTAGATTATAGATCTCCTGAAAAGTCCCGAGGGAGAATACATTTGATGGGTTTTATGCCATTTGCGTGGTGAGAGCCGGGCATCCTTGAAGAGGGAGACGCACTGATCTGGTGAAGGGTAGCTGCTGCCGAAACTGCTACTGCCGCTGCTGTATTGTCATTTCTAAAGCTGCTGGAGACGCAGCGTCCTCAGAGGAGCGGGGCAGACACTGGCCTTGGTGCTGTGGCGCAGACAATGGGAAGATGGCATTGCTCGGCTGGTTGTTTTGGCTCACAGGTGATCCAGGCAATTGTCTAATCCCAACGTTCTCATCTCGCATCTAAAGGACTACACTTACTTCCTGATGAGCTTCCTGGCCTCTGGTTTCTTCCCTCTCCTCTGCGCCCCACACACAAAATCCCTCCACTGGCTGACAGCCCAGAGCAAAGGTGGAGGAGCACGCGCTTGATGGGCTGCATTCACACCCTGGCCAGCCTGCCAGCTCTGTGACCCGCCAGGCTCAGCCTCGCAGAGACTCTGTTTCCTCATCTGTAAAATGGGACTCAGAAAACAAATCTTGGAGGTCCTTGTTAAGATTAGATAAAGTACGCAGATAAACCTTACCGTGGTGCCCTTTTGTTACACACCCCGTGAACGTGTAATGACTCCTCCGCTCTCAGGAGTTCTCAGCCTTGGCTGCATTGGAATCGCCTGGGAAGCTTTTATTTATTTATTTATTTATGTATTGAAGTACAGTTGATTTACAATGTTGTGTTAGTTTCAAGTATGCAGCAAAGTGATTCAGTTTTATATACACACACACGCACACACACATATATTCTTTTTCAGATTCTTTTCCATGACAGGTTATTACAAGGTACTGAATATAGTAAACTACTGATCTCTGGCTCTCATCTCCAGAAATTCGGATTGAATTGGTATGGAATGCAGCCTCTGGACATCAGGGTTTTTAAAACTGCCCAGGTGATTCTCATGCGCAACCTAGGCTGAGAACTACCGCTTTTAGATCAAGCTTGAATGTCCTCTGTAAACTGTCCACTTGGCCTGGCCAATCCACCTCTCATCGCTTCCTAGGATGTAACTACTGCTCCACAGTAAATAACGAATGGAAATTAATTATTCATGGAAATTAAAAAGTAAATTAATGACAGGATGAGAAGGAATATGGGAGTCTTTTCCTTCTTTCAGATAGATCTAAAGAGTTCAGAAACAAACTTCTAAACTATAAGCTTTAAATAATAATAGTAACAATAAGAGTGATGCTAATAATTTTGCATGTGACAGGTATTGTGCTAAGTATTTTATATAACTTATTTTATTCCCACACCCTATTCCAACACATATACACCTACATACACCCCTAATATTCTTTCTGAGGTTCAAACTTTGTGACATGCTGTTTTTCTATCTAAAGTTCTCTTCCCTCTCTGCCTAGTTCAAAAATCCCTCAAGGTCTAGGTCAACCCCCATTCTGTATATTTAATACAGACAAAGAAAGGTAAATCTCTCTTCCACCTGGCCTCCTTTGGCACTTATTTTGTGTGCCACGTATTTTGGCATTAACTCAGCAATTCACTTCCTGTGTCCCTAAAACTGCTTCTAATTGTTTCATGTGTGCGTGCGTGCATGCATGTGTGTGTGTGTGTGTGTGTGTGTGTGTGTATGTCTCATTATCGCCCAAAAAAGATTGAGGATTCTGGAAGGATAGGGAGTGTTGACTGATACACATATATCAGTCAACATATGTTTCTTATACCAACTGGGACCGCAGATTCCACCTTCAAGGAGCTCACGATCTATAGGGGAAACCTATGGGTCAACAGGAAAGTCAGTGCAACACACACATTCTCTCTCTGAGGCCTGATTGGGGTGCTGTGGGGACACTGAGGCAGGCTGATGTGACTGGCTCTCCCACAGGTGGGCCCGGGCACGTGAACTGGTCGGCCCCCCCAGATCCACATTCTACTCTGGGAGGCTGACGAAGAGGGACCACATTTTTGAACTGACTCTTGAGTTCATTCCCTCACTTCTTGCACAGATGCTTGTTAATTCCCTCCGATTCAAGGCACAGCCCTCACCTCTGGGGACGCAGTGCTGAGCCAGACAAAGCCGATCCCTGCCCTCCAGATTACCGTCCATGGGGAGACAGGTCATAAATAGTCACAGGAGGTGTGGGACCCAATATATAATTACTAATCATGAAAAAGGCAATGAAGGAAAAGAATAGTGTGCTGTGAGCCAGTTATTAGTGTGCCAATTATTTAATTGGGAGAAAGGTGATATTTGTGATAAGAACTCAAGCAAACAAGAGAGATTAATTGAAGGAATACGAGAATATGTTGAGTCCCAGTGAAGGAAAATTGAAGGAACTCAAGTCAATCTTTAATTTTTCTCCTTGTTTCAGTATGTCTGCTTATCTTACAAACTAATAATCGTTTTCTACAAATGAGCAAATATTGTTATCAAATAACTGAGATCGTTCTCATGGTACTTTGTTTTGTTGGCTACTGATAGTTTCAAGAGCGTCTGCCTGCCCTATGCCTCTACCACCCTATAAGTTCCTCTAAGACATGAATCGAGATGTCTTCTTTTTTTTCTTTCTTTCTTTCTTTTATTTATTTATTTTTTAGATGATCCAAAGTACTATGAGCCATTAACACTCAACACCCAATTGTGACTGACTGAGTTTTGCGGGTAATAGAACAGTTGGTTGTTGATGGCACGGCCTGGTCCAGGACAAAGAAAAAGTCCATGTTGATTGGCATCTTCTGTCAGCTGAGTGAAGTCGGTCGGTATCCAGCGGTCAGCGCAGGCAGTGACATCCGCTGCCTCAGCTGCAGCCTGGGCCCAGAGCCCTCAGCATGCCTGGGTTTGCACTCTGTGGCCCGGACACGAGGTGCCTCCGTTCTGGGGTGCAGGATTGTTACACTCTCTCCTCCTTTCCCGGCTGCCCGATTTGCAAGCAGACCATGAGCTCCAGCAGCCCCAGTGACCGTCCGCCTTGGCTCCTGCATGGATAATTTCCCAGCGGACAAGGAGGTTAGCGTACAAGCGGCAGCTTTGATGGTTGAGTGAGGCCCATCCCGCTGCCCTAGAGTGGTCTGCAATCTCTCCTTGGGGAAATGCCTCCGTGTAGCCAACCCAGACCTCTGTGCTCACTGCCTTGCACTTAATTTGAAACTCTGGATGGAGTGAGAAGAGGCCACTGGGAGCCCATCTCATGAAATTGGAACCTGCGGTTCCACGGAAGATGGATAGCGGAGAGAGGCAGGGAGGCGTGCGTCTCTGGAAGAATGACGCTGAGCCAGTGGAGGGTGTGCAGACAGGGAACTCGCCCCAGCTGGAACTTCACAAAGGCCAGCCAGACACCCCTATGGAAAGGATAGCTGGGCTTTTAAATGAAGGTTTGCAAATCAACCCCACTCAGACTCCCAACGATGGGGCCATAGTGGGTGACAGATTCTCTGCACAGAGTATCAGAACACATGCACTGACCCTGGGCTGTCTCTAGAAATCCAGTTTATACAATCCCTCTAGCCTGGGGCTGCCGCCTCCTACTGACTCTGTGCCTTTGGACCATCCCATCTCCTCTCTCAGCCTGAGCTTTCACCTCTGTAAAGGAAAAGGGTGGACTGATCCAGTAGGATTTTCCATCATTATTTTTTTCATTACTGTTTTTTTTTTTCTTAAATGAAATCTTATATGGGCCCCAGCATGGAAGTCAGATGAAAGTGAAGCTGTTCTATTTGAAGCTGGGTGTCTATCAGGTTTGCCCTGCTCCTCTGGGGCAGCCCCTAGGAGACCCCAAGCTTCCTCAGATCTCAGTGTGAATATCATTGGATTAGATTATCTTCAAGTCCCTTCCAGCTCTGTCATTACACTCCCTGGTGGGGCAGCCACAGAAGGGTTCTCTATTTCTCCCACCTCTGTGGCTCGGTCCCTACAGGCAAAGATTTGTGGGGAAAATCCCTCAGGACCTATGACAATGGGTCTCCATGATGGCTGACTCCCCCGCCTTAGATTTCCTTGCCAGATCGATCTCTGTCTGGCTGAAAGTTTAGTCTGATAGCTCCAAGGCCACCCGAGGTCCATACCCCTCGGGCATGGAACAAGGTTAATGGAACACCCGGGAGCTGCCTGCAGCTGACTGAATGTAATCATGCAGGAGAAATGGGACTGTGCGGAGGACCCAGCCCTCTGCGCCCTGCCACCCCCCTTGATCATTGTCATTGTGTCCCCCTTCTCCAGTGCCCATCATGTGTACATATGACTCTGCATGGCCACCACCAAGCCCAGCACTGGATCATTGGAGAGGCATCTCTAGGTAGTCCACACTCCCTGTTCACTTTGCTCTATGCTCTGTGAACAGGGATCCAAGCAAGTCACTGGCTCTGAGGGCCCTTGACATGCTCTAATTCTGATTACCCAGGCAGAGCTCAGGTCTGTCCCTTTAAGCCAGGTCAGCCCAATAACCGTGACCTGGGCCATACCCTCCCTCTCCACTCCCCAAAATGATAGTCAGTGCAATCATCTCAGACCCTCTACCCCCATCCCCCAAATTTCCAGACTCTTAGGGTGTAAATTAGTAGAATGTAACAGTTAAGAGCTTGGGTCCTAACATCAGACCACCTGGGTCCAAATCCTGGCTTTGACACTCCCCAGCTAGATGACTCAGCGAGTTACCTCGCCTTCCTCCTGCCCCCATGTCCTCATCTGTGAATTGGGGAGATAGTAGTATTGATATTTATCTCATCACATTCTTGGGGAAATAAAGGAGTTCGTGCACATAAAGTGTTGCAATAGTGCCTGGTACAGAATTTGTTGTTCTTTCTGTTTATTGACCTTTGGTCCCTCTGGAAAGTTGCCTGGCCAATGAGGCAAATGGGGGCCGAAACCCAGTCCAAACTCTGCTTGAAAAGTCAAGAAATCCCTGGGTCTGGAGCTGGGCAGTATCAACCCCGAGTGGTTTTCTTTGTTCCTCCCAATTTACCCACCTAACAGGCAGTTCCTTTTTTCAATTCACAAGAAGAAACTGTACCAGGCTTGGCCCTAGTCATTGTTCTGCTTGGTTTTTGTTCTCTGCATCCTCCTTCATAAAGACTCTGGAATTCACTCACCATCCTGGCTCACCCCTTTCAGAATTCCTCCTACAGGATACCAGGCAGCTTTTTGGGACCCAATTTGTACTCCCTTCAGCTCACAAAGGAGGGATTTAGATGTGGCACCAACCCGGGACAGATCTTCTACCAATAGGGCTCTATCTTCTTCTTACTTATTAGAATTGAGCTTGCCACACAAGTTAGGTAGTTTAATCCTCAACACAACCTGTGATGTAGGT
Organism: Eubalaena glacialis; assembly: GCF_028564815.1. Taxonomy (NCBI): domain Eukaryota; kingdom Metazoa; phylum Chordata; class Mammalia; order Artiodactyla; family Balaenidae; genus Eubalaena; species Eubalaena glacialis. The sequence goes on from NC_083718.1 coordinate 146,941,328, forward strand.
ACTGATATCATCCCCATTTTACAGGGGATGCCCACCCAACATGCAAATTGACAGCACTGGGATGTGAAGGCCTATTTGACACCAGAGCTATGCTATCCTGCCTCCCATTTAGAATGACTTTCCCAATGAGAAAATTGTAACCCACCGTCATCTCATTTTAAAACCAGGCTCCTATCCCATTTCCACTGTGCTTCAGCAGTTTGTTTTCCAGACTTTTTTTTTCCTTTACATTTTCTTCATTGCAGTTGCCAAATGAGATTGATTTATACATTGATTTGGTAGCCCATATTTTTGCCATCATTCTATGTACCAAGTATGCATGGAAAATTGGAAGCTTAGGGATTAGAACATGCATAGAGATTCTTGGAGCTCAAAGGGAAACATAGATGAGAAAGACAGGCCCCAGAAAGAAGTAATAATTAACCGGTATCTCAGTAAGTTAGTGAAATAGCTGAGATTCACACCCAGGTCTCTAGACTTCTTCATCTATAAGGGACATGGATTTCTAACCCTCGTTTGAGAACCTTCTTTTCTGATACCAGTTGGTTTGCTGCAGCTTAATATGTTTAAACGTTGAAACATTAAGCTTTATGTTACTTGCCCCAACCTTGTTTTTAGTCATGACTCCTTGTGCTATAATGACAACTTACTTATCCCTTGTAGTGGGTTGAATTGTGTCCCCCAAAAGATAGGTTGAAGTTCAAACTCCATTACCTGTGAATGCTACCTTATTTGGATATAGGATCTTTGCAGATAAACTCAAGTTAAGAGGATGTCATGCTGGATTAGGATAGGTCCTAATCCAATGACTAGTATTTTTATAAGAGAGAAAACAGAGACGTAGAGTGGAGAACACCATGTGAAGACAGAGGCAGAGACTGGAATGGTGCAGCTACAAGCCAAGCAATGCCAGGCATTGCTGACTCATGCCAGAGGCTAGGAGAGAGAACAGACTCTCCCACAGAGCCTCCAGAAGAAAGCAACCTAGCCAGTACACCTGGATTTGGGATTTCTAATCTCCAAAAGTGTGAGACAATAAATTTCCATTGCTTTAAGCCACCCAGCTTTTGGTAATTTGTTATGGCAGCCCTAGGAAACGAATACATCCCTCCGGAAATGAATCCTGTTGTCCATATACACCCTGGTAAAAAACAGTCCTCATCTGAGAGGGTCCTAATGGCAAGGAGAAAGCATAAAAACCAGTAAATGTAGGGGGTCAGCCATAAAGTTCAGAATGTGGGTTCCTAGAGCAATGGGCAAGAGGGCATAGAACAGAGAGGCTGGGAACCCCAAAGGTCCTTTCTGTGCTGGCCCCTCTAAGCCGAGATAGGCTAGAACCTGAGTGAGGATGCACGGGTCTTACCCTCTGCCTCCATTTGCTCACAGGCAAGGCCATGGCGACCCAGGGGGCACTGACATGTGCAGCTGGTACCATCGAGGATGGGCTTCCCATTGTTGAAGCAGGGCCCACAGCGGCAGGCATTGAATTCCATCAGGTACTGGTCCAAGGCTCGCCGCAGGTTCTGGCGCTTGGTCTCCAGAGGCCCCAGGTTCGTGTGCCGCAGTATCTCATGGATGGGCTGCAACTGTGGGCACAAAAAGAACAGAGGGCCCCTCCCTGGGCTCTGTCCAGCTTCCCAGAGCCCAAGAACTGGCCTTCAAGCTTCTGGAAGGCCTGCTACATGCCAGGCACAGAGCCAGACACTCAACTTTATCCAGTTGTATTGCATCCTGGCAGCCACTCTGTGGAGCGAGTACTAAATCCCCCAACCCATGGATGAAGAAGCAGAGGCTCAAGAGTGTTTGAGTGACCAGCTCCGGACCACACAGTGGACCATGCTGAACACCAACCTACTTAACTTTGAAACCCGTGGTCCCAGAGGAAGACAAGAGCCCAGAAGCTATCTGTGCCAACTCATCCGCCCCCCTCCAGCACTTTTAGGAATCAGGAAGAGTATAAAGTATTTATATGTTTGTGTGTGTGTGTGTGTGTGTCTTTTATTGTCAGCCTTCATTGCAGGAATTAATAAAGTCCTTAACGCAGTTGTGTTGCCACTGCTGAGCACCGCCCCTAATGGTGTGAATGTGGTGTTTGCCTGTGCATATTTGAGGGTGTTGCGGGGATGATGGTGGCGGAGTCATTCACATATGCCCATTCTAGGCAGGACTGTAGTCTAGGGTTTCTTAACCTTGGCACTATTGCATTTCCTGCTGGACAATTCTTTGTTGACGGGGGCAGGCTGGCCTGTGCATTGTAGGGTGTTTAGCAGCATTGCTGGCCTCTACGCACTAGATGCCAGTAGTACCTTCTAGTCATGAAAACCAAAACTGTCTCCTGACATTGCCAGATGTCCCCTGGGGCGGGGGGATGGGGGAGTCAACCCCTGGTTGGGAAGTAGTAGACATAGCAAAGAGCATTGACTCTGGAGCTAGAAAATCTGGCTTCAGATCCCAGCTCTGTAACTTCTAGCTGTGTGATCTCTGTCCCATTACATGTGAAGACTTCCTTCCTCATCAGTAAAGTGAGAACAATAGTCCTATACTCCAGGTTTATTGTGAGGATTAAAGTTGAGAGATGGGGAAGGCCTGTCACACAGTCAAAGCTAAATAAATGCTGCTCACTTCCCAGCCGTGTGGCCCAGAACTCGTAACTGCCCCACCCCCAAGCCTGAGCCCTGTTATCTATAAAATGGGAATAATAACCTACTTCTTAGAATTCATGTGAAGATCTAAAGAAGTAATGAATGTGAGATACCACTGCAAAGAGGAAGAAAAGTATAAAATAAAGCACCATTTTTATTAGTTAGAGTGATGATAGTAAAAAAAAAAGCCTATATTTTTCAAATTGCATGTATATATGGTTATCTTCAGCATGCTTATAAAGCTATATATTTTAACACATAACCATAAAATGAAACCTCTTTTCCAGATCTCTCATTTTACAGGAGAGTAACCTGAGGCTCTGAGAGGGGAGGGATTTGCCAAGGTCACAGAGCCATTCAGAGATGGGACTGAGCCCCACTGGAGCAAACTCAATTCTCAAGAATCAGAGGTCAGTAGGGCACTCGCCATGTTTTGAATGGGTTCCTGGAAATGTGTACAGAAAGACCCGTGGCAAACAAACCTTGACCTGTGGCCAGGGGCTGTGCCTTAGGTCACCAGGCTGGTCATGTCAGGACTGGCTGGGCCCCCAGCCAAGGGGAGAAGACCGTTACTGGAAGTTCAGGGAATTTGGCCCCATTGTTAGGAAATCAGTACAGAAAGGGCTGCCCCGGTTAAAGATGACTCTTAGTTCCAGGGAAGGCCAGGACCATCGGGCAACTTCCCTTTGACCTTCCAGTGGAGGTCAGCACTCAGACCCCCATCTCTCCTTTCTCTTCCCCAAATCCTCATGAAGAGGATTGGGAAGGGCTGTGAAACTTAAAGAGGGAAGAGGGATGGAGAAATGATTCTTAAAATGTTAGAGCTTGAAAAGATATTGGCAACGGTCTTGTTCCCATTTTACAAATGAGAGGAAAGATTCAGAGAAGGCAAGTAGTATGATATCAACACACTATAACATAACATATAACATATAATAATATATACCATAACAGCATCATCACATAGCAAGATTCCTATGTTCACTCAATCTAAGCACCTGCCATAAATAGGCACTGCTAAGCTCTGGAATAGGCAAATGAATAAGACTCCACTCTGAGCGCCAGGTTCCAAATAACTCCCTAACTGGCTTCCTCTCTGTGGCCATAGTCTGTCTGTCTGTCTGTCTCTCTCTCCTTCATCCTTCATACCTCTGTGAGCATTTTCCTTTCAAAGCACAGCTCTATCTGTGTCACTCCCCTGCTCTATGACCCGCCAACAGCCTCATGTCTCGAATCCAACCTTCCAGGGGGCATCATGGGTTTCGAAGAGATCATGAACATTAGCGTCAGTCACTCTTTGCTCCAGTTGGGCTGTGCCATTTCCCAGCTCTGAGATTTGGCCAGCTAACTCAACCTCCACAAACCTGCTTCCTCAACTGACATTTACTAAGTACTCACTTCTCTCTCCCTAACCTTGGGATGTAACATTTTATTATCCCCATATTACAGAGCAGAAAACGGGAGCTCAGAAAATGAAGTAACCCATCCAAGGTCACACATCAAAAAGGTGGCTGACCCATGAGCCAAACTATATCTTTTTCACCCCATACCCAGGCTCTCTTTCCCAAAAGACAGAATTGGGTCTTCTCCAAATCACGAATGTCAGTCTTCCCCTTGGAAGTTTTGCTCAAGGCAAACAAAGAGCTCACCTCTTGACCATGAAAGTTTATATGTTATTCCTGATAGCAATTTTACAGTTTTGCCCAAATCACTAATAGCTTGATGATAGCAATTTTTAGACCCTATGTGAATTACAGGTGTGTGAAAATGGTCCCTTATTTATTGGAGAAGAAATGCAATCAGGGTTAATCCATCTGACCTCTTTCTTCATAGAGAAGAGGGTGTTATAATAGATTTTTAGGTTTAACTGTTGGTATATATTTTAAGAGAAGGAATGTATCCACACCTGGGATTTTTAACTATCTATAGAAAATGAGCAAGTTCAGGGAAAATGGGCAAGAAAACAATAATATTTTATTTAAAAGCCCAAAATATAACTCTTTTTTCTAATGCACTACCCTTGCATATGAATTGAATAGTGTGACAATACTGGTAGAACAATCCACTTCCTTTGCAGTTTGAATACAATTTTACTTCCTTTGTGGGGTTAGAGATTTAAGGCAAGCTTTCTCAACTTTGGCACTATTGACACTAGGGGCCAGATATTTCTTTGCTGTGGGCGGCTGTCCTGTGGTTTAGGGGATGTTTAAGAGCATCCCTGGCCTTTACCCACTAGATACCAGTAGCATCTTCTCAGTTGTGACGATCAAAAATGTCTTCAGACATTGCCAAATGTCTCCTAGGGGAGCAAAATTGACCCCGGTGGCTGGGAACCATGGCTTTAAGGCAGGTGCTAGGATAGAGGGAAGAGAGAACTGGACATTAAGTCCAAAGGTCTGGGATCCAGGTACTGCCACATATGAGCTCTGTGACCTGAAACGATTCACTTGATGACTTGGAGCCTCAGTTTCCTAATTTTTCAATGGGGAGAATCCCATCTGTGCCAGAGGTCATTGTGATGAGATCACGTAGAGCAGGGGCAGCAAACTATAGCTTGAAATCATACTCAGCCCACGGCTTGTTTCTGTATGGCCTTTGAGCTAAGAATGATTTTTACATTTCTACAAGATTGCAAAAAAAAAAAAAAAAAGAAGAAGAAGAAATTGTATGAAAGGGACTGTATGTGGCCCACAAAGCCTAAAATATTTACTCTCTGGTCCTTTACAGAAAAAGTTTGCCAACCTCCAACTTAACAGATGTGATTTTTAAAGTCTTTTATGTATGTGAGTTGTTATTTCTATAAGGTGGCTTAATCCTGAAGAAATTCTGGGGCTACGAGTGTAAAACTAGGCCCTGACCGGATAGTAAGCTTGTGATCCCATCTCTCCTGTGGCCTGAGTCTAGAGTCACGTATCCCTGTAGTCAGACGGGGAAGGCCACCAGCTCAGCGTGCCGTTACATTTAATCTTGTTCTCTGATGGGCTTATAATAAGAAATATGAAATGATCTGGTCTGCTTCACTTTCATTCCTCGTGAACGTAGAGTTTCTTCAACTGCGAAAAGACTTACCTCAAAATCAATAACAGCAGGATTATACTTTAATGACCTCCCCCAGAAATGGTATGTAACGATGCTCCTGTCTTGTGTCAAGCCACCTCCCCAGCCAGAGCTGCCACCTTGCACCAGAGAAATGATGTCTTCCACGCCCACTGTCTTCGCGTCACCGACTGCCATCGAGAGAATAACCACATTAGCTCATTTCCTAAAATGCCAAGCTCTGCTAATGAGATTTGGAACAGAGTTTAAGTGCTCTCCTTAGAGCTGTCTCCCATTCTTCTACCTTGCTCGGTTAACTAGCAGGGCAAGGCAGAAAAGAAGCACCAAGACTTGGAAATAGACCCATCCTTTGGATTAGAGCAGACACTGGGAAGACAGCCCAACCCAACATGAAGGAGGGAGAAGATGGGAAAATGGATGATGATTCATTCATTCATTTATTCAAATATTTATGTCAAATGTTTACTTGGTGCCTGCTATATGCCAAATAAGTTCAATCAAATATTGTAAGTGCTATAACAGATTTCTCTCTCAGTAGGGGTGCAGAGAAAGATGTGGTCAGATCTATAGTAGCAGTGGGGAGGTGGTCAGGAAAAAAGGTGAGTTATCTAGAAGAATGGATAAATCTTGGCAGGTAAGTGGAAGGAGGAGGGAAGGGCATCAGAAGAAGGATTTGACCTAAGGCCCTGAGACATGAGTAGCCCAATGCAATGGGAGTAACTTGAACCTCATGTACTGATCCACTGTACTATAAACTATTTCGTCATCCCTGCATCCTCTGTGTCTCCCACCTGGAAAAAATTACTCAATACAGGTTGAATGAGTGAATGAATACATGAACACTCTTAGTGACCTGTGCGGGAGATGTTACAAAATATTCTTGTACAATCTTTCTCTAATAATTATTCTTTGAGCTTGGACTTGGTAACCACATTTTTCTCTCTCAGCAAATTTGTTTCCTCCCTCTGGACTGTACCTCGTGAGACTTTATGTCAACAGTCGGCTTTCCAGGTTCCATCTGCACATTCCCTTCATCCCAGCTCTTACTTAGATCTTTGTCTAGTGCTTGAAATCTAGAAGGGTGCACCATACGAAGTCAAGTATTTCTAAGGTGATCTCAGCCCATGCAGAATTCCAAATAAGGCCACTACAGGTCATTGGTTTGGGGTGTTCAGCAGATATGCAGTATGACCATTGACTGAAATGGAATCAGTTGGTGGGGGGGAATAGCGTACATGCCCCGATTTTGTGTCCAAGGGAAAATCTGGCTTCTCTTTTTGGGAAGCCCATTACTAAATACTTGCCCATTTTGCCACCTCCAAATTTTTTACAAATTTCTCCTGATAAACGTCCTCCAATTTGTGTTGTATCTGTAAAATCATAGTCGATGCCAAAAGAGCTTCCAAAGCATGTCTTGATATCATTGCTGGTAACACCTGCAACAGGGAGCAGAGAAACATAGAATGCTGAGACGCTGAAAGACCGTGAATATGGTACAACCAGCTCATAGTAGTAGCTCACAGCTCACTAGCTCACAGTAGTAAAAGCTAGCTTCTATTTTGCAGTCTAAGAGATCTGGGTTGAAATCCCAGTTCTTTAACCCACTTTCAGTGTTCTTTTCTCTCTGGTTCCTGTGCAAATATTCTTGAAATGAGAAGGAATATGTATTGCACACACTAGTTGGTCAAAAGTGCTTGTTCCCTTTCCTTTGCACATTCTCCACAGAGGCTCCTTGAGACAGTGATTCTATCTCATCCATCTCCATATACCCCTGTGCCTAGCACAGTGCCTGGCCCAAGATTGGCACCAATTTTGCATTTGTTGCCCCTTCCTCTCTCCTTTTTCACCATCTTTCTAAAGTCTACTCAAGCTCCAATTCAAATATCATTTCTTCCATGAAGCATTTTTGGATCAGAACACTTCCCTCTTTCTTCAGAGCTATGCATGTGCTTTGTTTAGGTCTGAATGATCATATGTGTCCCAATTCTTTTTGCCCAGGTCCTCTTTGCACCCCAGGGAGGCCAGAGTGCTGTCAGAAGATGGATAGATCTCCCTGGGGAGGCTGCTTGACTTCTGGCCCCATGAGAACTGTGAGGCCCACGTTAGTTGTCTCTGTCTCTATCTGAGGAGTTGCTGAGGAATATGCATTTTGCAGATGAGGAACATAATTCTCAAAGGAATAACGTCATTTTCCCCCGATCCCACAGCCTGTAGGTGAACAGAGCTAGGTTTCCAACCCTTGGTCAGCTGGCAAGATAAGGGTAGCAAAGCAGACTGGAGCAAGATATTGACCGTTGCTGCAGAGTTCAGCTCCCTCTGTAGCTAAAGTCTTCTGAAGGTTGTGAACTGGAGTTTGCATTGGCAACATGTCATTACTTTTCACTGCAACTATACAATAATTATGACCAGTCAGTGTCTTATTCTGACAACCACAAAGGAAAAATAATTTAGGTTGTAATTCAGTTAAGCTAAGGATTAGATTCAATATTTTTAAGGGAGTATCGGGCAGCAAGTTTACCTGCCGGCCTTCGCATGAAACTGCAGACTCTATGGGGTCAAGGACTGGCATCTTATTCACCACTCTCTTGTCGGCCTAGCAGCATGATGTCTGCCATGGGGGCGGAGCTCAGTGAGTATTCTCAGAATAAATGATTGATGAATGAAAAAAATGAGTGAATAAATGAATGCCAAGAGTCCTTTGGTAAGGGCTTCTAATGGAAAGAATCTTACAAGTCAGGAATCCTGAATTTAAATCCCAGTCACTCAGATGAATGGGTAAAGAAATTATTATAGATATAATTATATATACATATATATAATTTTTATATATAATTTTAATATATAATTATTATATATAATATATAAATAAAATAGATAATAATTATATATAATAACAAATATATAATTATTATATATAAAATTGTGTGTATATATGTATATACTCTCTATATATCCCACGTATATACCCTATATATATATTCCACATATATACCCTATATATATTCCACATATATACCCTATATATATATCACATATATATATCCCATATATATATATAAAATAATTATTCAGCCTTAAAACATAAAGAGATCCTGCCATTTGTGACAACATGGGTGAAACTTGAAGACATTATGCTAAGTGAAATAAGCCATACACAAAAAGAAAAAAAAACCTGCCTGATCTTACTTATACGTGAACTCTACGAAAGTCAAATATATAGAAGCAGAGAGGAGAACGGTGGTTGCCCGGGGTGAGGAGGTGGGGGAAAAGGGGAGATGCTGCATGAACTTGTAGTTATGTAGGAGGAATAAGCCTAGAGATCTAATGTACAGCCTGATGTCTACAGTTGATATCAATAATATTGTATTGAATACTGGAAATTTGCAAATGGAGTAGATTGCAGGTACTCTCGTCATACACACGTAACTATGTGAGGAGAAGATATGTTAATTAGCTTGACTGTAATAATCATTTCACTTTATATGTATCAAATCATCATGCTATATACCTTAAATATATACACATTTTATTTTTCTTAAAAAGTAAAACAAAACGCGTCCCAGTCCCTGATGCCCTGTATGAGCTTAGAAAAGGCCCATGATCTCACTGGGCCTCCGTTTCCCGTTTATGGAGAGAAAGGGTTGGACTTGCTCATCCTGAGACCCCTTTCGGCTGCAGCCCTCTGTGCCTCTGTGCACAGCAGTTTCTGAATAACTCCGAGCTGAGAGTGCCTGGGAGAAGTGATGCTTTAAGCACCAGCACTCAGCGCCAAGCACAGAGTTTCTTCTGCCATTTCCGTTCAAGTACTTTTAATTTTTAATGTACTACTAATTGAGGAAGATTTAGCATATTTAATTGTTTTGATTAAAAAATGCTTCAACAGTGATAAACAAAAGTGGATGAAAGGAATTCACGGGCAGAAGCCAGAGTGATTACTTAGGTGAGTGGTGTGGTGCTGCCCAATTAAAGTGACGGGCCGGGCCGATTAGTGGGGGCTGGAGGCTACCTGTGGAGTGACTATGCTCATGAAGGGTCTGCAGACAGCCTGCCACGCGCTACTTGGAGAAGAGACTTCCAGCTTGATTTCAGCAGCACGGCTTGACTGCAAAGAATCGCCTCCCGAGGACCCTGAAGGAGGGTACCAGCCAGCAAGGGGAGGTCTGTGACTTAAGAATCCTACAACATGAGGGCTAAATTATCCTTAGTCACCTACCCCATACTTCTCATGTTTAGTTGTGATGCCCTTGGTTCATAAAGATTAATTATCTTGCCCAAAACCACATAGCTAAAAAGAACAGTGGAGCTGAGATTCAAACTCGTCTTTCTTGCTTAGAAGAATTAGCTAATTCTATTTATTGCATCAGACTAAATTCTGCTGAAAAATTTAGTAAGCATCTACTATGTACCATCCCAGGCATACTGTGTGTTGGACAAGGTAGACACTGTGAGAATAAAACTAGTATGAATATGATGCAAATCTGAATTACGAGGTTCTGGCCTTGAGAAGCTAGCAGGTGTGGGGCAATATAGTAAATGGAGACGGATTTGGATCCCAAGAGTTGCTTATTTCGTGGAAGACAATTTTTCCACGGATGGGGTGGGGGGATGGTTTTAGGATGATTCAAGTGCGTTACCTTTATTGTGCACTTTATTTCTATCATTATTACATTGTAATATATAATGAAATAATTAACACAACTCACCATAATGCTGACAGGAGGCGGAGCTCAGGCAGTAATGCTAGCGATGGGGAGCAGCTGTAAATACAGATGAAGCTTCACTCCCTCGCCCACCGCTCACCTCCTGCTGTGCGGCCTGGTTCTTAACAGGCCATGGACCGGTACCAGGCCATGGCCCGGGAGTTGGGGATCCCTGGACTACAGGACCAGGTGGTGCTCTGCCAGGGCTCCACCCCATCCCATCAGCTCCTTAGATGTCAGCTTTGGACCAGATCAAACTGGCGTTTGTTTTAGACTTCCGTGCTCAGTAAACAGGAGTTGATGTTTGCTGAACCTGGCTACATATTGAGATCATCTAGAGGGCTTATTAAAAACACAGGTTCCTGAGCCCCACCTCTATCAATTCTGATTCTGTATTTCTGAGTAATCAGCAATCTGTATTTTAAATAAGTATCCCAGATGAAGCCTATGCAGTGCATCTGGGATGAGATACTGAGTACCACGGTCCTACAGAGAACCTCTGGTGGCCTGTCACAAAGCCGGCCTCCATACTATCCTAGTCAGTGCCTTTGTCAATGCCTTGGATATGGACTTAGCAGCCACGCTCACCGTATCTACCCAGAGGAAGAAAAAGAATCAGGGTCCAAAAAGCCCTCAAAGGGCTGATGGACAGACAGACCAAGCATAGCAAAATGAGACTCAGTTGGAAAAGTTGTGACATCCTGTCCTGGGGATAAAATACCAAGTGCATGAGCACAGTAAGGAAGAGAGCCAGCTTAGCAGGAGAACAAGAGAAAAGGCCCAAGAGTTTTAGATCACTTTCAGCTCAGTAGGGCAATAAAGCCAGGTGAAAATTATAATCAATAAAGTAAAGGCGGGGATAATCTCATTCCCTCTGCGCAGGTTAGAGAAACCCGGAACCTGGTGCCAAGTTCTGGGAGCCACACTTTTAAAAGGAAATAAGAAAACAGAACATTTGTTGGACATCATCCAGCCTTTGAAAAGAAGGAAATCCTGCCATGTGCAACAACGTGGATGAACCTGGCGGACATTATGCTAAGTGAAAGAAGCCAGTCACAGAAGGACAAATACTGCATGATCCCACTTAATATGAGGTATGTAAAGTAGTCAAACTCATGGAAGCAGAGCATAGAATTGTGGTTGCTAATCAACGGGCATAAAATCTCAACTACGCGAGATGAGTAAATTCTGGAGATCTGCCAGAATATTGTCCCTATAGTGAAGGATTCGGTATTGTACCCTTACACATGTGTTACAAGATTAGATCTCATGTTAAGTGTTTTTACCACAATAAGATTTAATAAAAGAAGAAAATGGAGAACGATTGAATGAGCATGAGGGTGAAGAAATTTAAAGCCAAATCCTTTTGGGAATGTTCGAGGGGACGCAGGATGTTTACCTGAACAAGAAAGGAGAGGTTTCTCTTTAAGAGAGGTCAGTAGAATTAGATTCAGCTCTCCAGAGGGTTGTCTTGAGGAAGAGGAATTAGGCTTGTTTGTGTGGTCACAAGGGCAAGAACTAGGACCAAAAGGGCAGATGCTACAGGGAGATAGATTTAGGCTCAACCTAAGGTAAATCACCGCAACACTCAGAGGCCAAGGAGATAGGAGTTGTTTCATGAGGCAGTGAGCTCCCCATATCTGGAGGGTCCCAAGCAGAAGCTAGCTGTTTGCCTGTGAGTAGAAGGGTTTGCAGAATTGACGAGATGTCTTTTAAGAGCTCCTCTAAAGCCAAGATTCTGAAACTTTAAGAAACACACCAGAACACCTGAGGGGCATTTGAGATAACTTGGGTACGTCCTTAATGATTGCTTATTGTGTTCCAGGTATCTGGGAAGTAAAGAGGGCTAAAGGGAGTGTTTGCTGTCAGTGAGCCTACAGCCCAGTGTGGAGACATACACAGGTAAGCTGATAGTTCTTGTACTGTGTCATGAGGACTTTGAAGGAAGGCAGCAAGCTCGGGGCAGTCTTCCTTAGGGGGTCAGAGGAAGGTTACCAGAGGCAAGTGTGAAAGGATGAGTAGGGATTAGCCAGACAAAGTGGAGAACATTGAGATCAAAGGGAGGCCACGTGAAGGCCTTGTGTCCCCAGCAGCAAGAGTCTGCTCAGAAAGGCCAACATGGTCTGAACTCCAGAGTGGAAAGGAAGGAGATGCAAATCAGCCAAGGAAGTACTGGGAGACCCTTGGGGTCCTTCCCGCTCTAGTCTGGTCCCCAGAGGAGCTGCTGTGCCCTCCTGGCAGGCCAGGAGCCCGGGGGACACGTCTCTGGCCACCATGTCTACTGCTTGTTTCACACCCAGTCTGGGCTGTGGTGCAGGTGTGAGAGCTGTCTTCACACTTCCGTGGAGATACTGCATCCACGTGGCTCTGAGGCAGAGCCAGGCAGCCTTATTTCTGAGGTGCCAGAATCAGCAAGTCTCTGTCATTCCTCAGATGACAAGCATCAGGTGGAAAACAGCAGGTGTAATGCATTATTTATCTCTGTGCAACAAACAGATGCCGTTCACGTTGCTGTGATCTGTGTGCTATGTTGCTTTGCTATGTTGGTTGCCCTCAAAGACAACCTCAGAAGGGAGAGGAAGAATCATATAGCCTATTTCATGCCATAACATTGGAAAAGATGATTGTTTAATCTGTGATTGGATGAGCTGGGAAGGGTTGGCTAACTTCCTTGCCCCCTAGGTGCTTCTGTGTATCCATTAAAACGCATGCTTCTCCAGCTAGAGGGGTGGGATAGGGAGGGTGGGAGGGAGGCTCAAGAGGGAGGGGATATGGGGATATATGTATACATATAGCTGATTCACTTTGTTATACAGCAGAAACTAACTCAACATTGTAAAGCAATTATACTCCAATAAAAATGTTAAAAAAAAATGCATGTTTTTTCCCAACCACCTGAGAATAATAGTACAAGTACCTCTGTGCCTTTGCATGTGCTGTTCCCTCTGACTAGAAAGTTCCCTTACCTCCTTCACTGAGTTTCTCCCACTCAGCTCTAGAAAACATTCTCTCACTCACAAGGGCCCTATATCTATGTCCCCGCAGTATCCCTGTGTGTCCTTCATGGTATCAGCATGCTTCCCTATAGCATAGTATTTAGCACACTATAGTAATTGTCAATTTCTTGGTCTGTTCTTCCAATTATCCTGCAAACTTATAAAGTCATCTCTTGGGTTTGCAAGGCTCAGCGTGTAACAAGCCCCCAGAAGTGCTCAGGGATGGGCTGATTCCAACCCATCTAGACAATACCTCTAAAATGTTTTGAGAGTCACAGGTCTTCTTTTGGTTGACGATATAAATCATATCTTTGTAATATCTCATGCTTGATTAAGAGTTGATATTTTATAAAGCTTTTTCATCTGCATTATCTCATTGGAGGCTCACCATGGGGCTGGGAGGATTTACTCCTTTTGCAGGCAATCTGAGGTTGGAGAAGGCAGGAACAGTGGTGGTTAAGTGTGTGAACTCTGGAGCCAGAGTTCTACCCTTCACTGGGAGTGTGGCTTTGGATGAGTGACTGAACCTCTTTGTGCCTCATGTTCCCCATTTGAAAATGGAGATGAAAATGGTTTCTATACATGAGTCTCTAAAACTGGTGTCTGGTACAATTAAGTGTTCAGCAAATCTTATTAGTTGTTGCTATGATTGTTAGGTAACTTGCCCAAAGTTCCATGACTAACAAGCCCAAGAATCGGGGTTTGATGCAAGGTGTGCCGTATCCAAACTCGGGGCCCGCTCCATCCATCTCATCAAGCCAGTCTTACTCTGCAGGAAACCGTTCATCATGGGCCATGAGTAGCAGTGGCCTCCCCAAACCCCTCATTCCACAAAGCAGCTCAGAAAAAGGAATCCATGCTCCCAATGCACAATGCTGGGGCTGCGATCTCAGGTCTCCCTCCACCTGATAAAGGGCTACCTTCAGGGACTCAGACCCGCTAGATGATTTTGGTCATGATGGGAGGCAGTAGTATAGCTGAGGGCCAGGCTCTGAAATGGAAACTGCCTGAGGTGGAAATTTCCATGCTCACTTACTGTCTGAACCTCCCTGTATCACAGTTATCTCATCTATAACATGGGGATTTTAACACTGTCTACCTCCTAGGGTTGCTCTGAGGGTTAAATGAGTTAATCCATGCCATGTACAGTGTTTAGGATAGTCCCTGGCTTGAAACTAGCAATAATGGTCAAGTATTACTATTATTACTGCTGCCAGAAATGCCACAGCATACCTAGACTGGGCTGTTGGTTCCTGATTCTGAACTGGAAAAATCGGAGAATACGGGAGGCTGAGGAGTTTGTGAACACCAATTTTCTTAATCAACTTCTCTGCAGGATAAACTGTACTGTTAACTGAGAGGGAGTGAATGAAGAAGATGGAGGGAACATCCACAATATGTGCTGGGCAAAGATTTTCCAGGCGTTATTTAATATTCACACATCATTCCACAGCAAGTACAATTATTCCCATTTTAGAGATGAGCAAATCAAGGCTTAGATAGTTTCAGTCACTTGCCCAAAACGATACAATAAGTAAATAGTAGAACGGGATTGAACCAAGGTCTGTGTCCAAAGCCCATTTTCTCCTTGCCACATTATATCACTTAGGGAGAGGGAGCTAAGGGTGGCCCTGGGAGTAATTTTGACATTATCACACCTTTTTCTCCTTTCAGGCTGAGGCTGTTTTCAGTGATAGAGGTGGAAAGTCAAAATCAGGACAAATTCAGGAGGATGGTGCTGAGAATCTCAGTTCCATGTGTGTGCAAGTTACTTAAGGGGGGTGGGGACAGAGCCAAGACACCAGGAGTCTGTCAGTCAGTCAATACCATCCATCACTGTGAAGCCTGGTTGTCATGGTAACTGGGGATAAAGCCTGGAGCTTGTTAGAATCTAGTGCCTGTCTGTTCAGGATGATTGGTTGGTTAGCAGACACAGCAAAAGACCTTTTGGGCCAGCCCAGACTACTTAGCCATGAATATAAGACCCTTCACAATCAGGTTCCTGCCCACCTCACCATCCTCACTGTTCAGTCCAGCTGAGACTCTTTAGAAATCCACCCCTGATTCTTCAGAGTGTAAGAGAAGCTCCAGAGGATGCCCAGCATCTATGGGTTTAGATTCTGAACCAGCTCTGCTAGAAAGACACTGAGCCTCTACTGTGAATCAGCCTCAGCCTGTGGACAAAACTCCAGAAACGCATCATTCACAAGATTCACTACGGAAACAGGCAGTTGTAATAGTGTGATATACATAGAGCTATGTCCTGGGTACACTGAAGTATTGGGTCGGCCAAAAAGTACGTTCGAGTTTTTCCATAAGATGTTATGGAAAAACCCGAACGGAATTTTTGGGCGACCCAATACCTAAGACAGGTTCCCAACCTGGAACTGGGGAGACAGAGAGACTGTCTGGAAGACCCTATCTAAGCAGAGACCAAAGATGAATAAGCATTAGCCAGGTGAAGAAGAGAGGGAGAGGAGAGGGGGGCAGACTTCTAGGTAGAAGGAACAGCAGCAAGAAGAAAGTGAGTATGATTAAGTCAAGGGACCAGCATTTAGCTCAGTACAGCCTAGCCCCGCCGTGAGCAGTGGGCTGGAGGGTAGAGCAGGACCAGCGCATGCTCCCTTGAATGCTACGCATCTTGTCCGGTGGCAGGGACCCTCCTGTCTCAATGTTCACCTTTGCATGGCTCCAGCAGCTTGCCGTTCTGCAGCTTGTCATCCTCTCTGTGGCTCCCTGGAGGCCAACACTGACTCCATTTCCAGGTTACTGATATCAGCACTCGTCCTGCCATAACCCAACCACTGGATTGTTCTCATGTATGCACTGGCCTCAGGGGCAAGTCCTCTACAAAGAGTCTGGCCTTTGGGTGAATCACTCATCTCCTACCACTCACCCTCACCACTTGCTGCTTCAGCCACTCCCATGCAACTCTCTCCTCTTAGAGAGCTCCAGCTGCGTTCTCCACCAGGCAAGCTCCTACTCCTACTAACTTCAGAAGATCAGGTGTGAATGTCTCTGGAGTCTAGAAAATGGGAGGGGAAGAAAGGGTGGGTTGCTCCCTCCTTTGTGCTTCTACTGTATTTATTTCTAGTCAAGCATTTATCGCATTGTATTATTCTTAGCCCCCAACTGACTGCACATTTCTCCAGGGTGGGGATCTGTGTGTTTCACTCCTGTGTCCCTGGAAATCATGGGTTTTCTCTGAGTATTTACTAGATGAGTGGATGGATGGATGGATGGGTGGAGATTAGATTATGAGAAGGGTTTTCCTCGGAGATTGTTTCCTGCCTGCTACTTTGGGTAAGAAGGGAAAATGCTCTGCTTAGAACCTTCCTGAAAGGGAATTATAAGCAAACAACATCAATAATATGTAAATGTGATGGAATGTATGAAAAATTGGAGGGACTTAATTTATACACCCATCTCATCCCAATTACTCTCCATACACAGCTTAATCATCTGGGCTGCCTTTGTCTCATTCTACTAAAGGAATAGAAAACACATCGCTCAGGGGCCCTTAATCCCTGCTCAGACCCTTTAGGAATCCACCCCTGACTCTCCAGAGTGTAAGGAAAGCTCCAGAGGATGCCCAGGATTGATGGGCTTGGATTCTGAATTACCCCAGCCAGAAAGATACTGAGGCTCTACCATGGGTCAGCCTCTGCCTCGGATAGACATCGCTAATTGATCACAGTACTTTCTGCCTGAGCCCACATCTGGTGTCACAATCCTCAACTCAGTGGTCCCGGTAGCATTTGCTATTAAAACCACCTGCCATTGGTGGCTTAGATACATTTTCTGGCCTATAGGTCTTTAAGTTTCGCTTTATTGAGTGCCATGGGTGCCAGCACACCATGCTTGTTCTTGGCTCTGTGAATGTACCTAAGCTTCAGAACAGACCATCACAAGCTGGTCAGTTTAACCTTTAACAGTTCTCTGTGACAATTCCCAGTCAAGGGTCAAGCTGACCCAATATTGCCCTTAGGAGTGAATATTGAGTATAATACTCTGTTAGGTATTTTTAAAACCTGATTTAACCACTTTCAAAGCTATCACAAGCAGTTTAGTAGTTTTTTAAAAAAGAAAATAAGTGAAATAAATATCCAGAGGTACCACAAGAAGCACTGAACTGGGAATTAGAAATCCTCATTTCAAACCTTACTCTGCTTCTAACCAGTGGTGTCACCTTGGATGTGTCATTTATCTTTCAGTGCCTGGTTTTCATCATTTGTAAAATAGGTACAGCCATAAAACACAGCTCAAAGCATTGCCAGGAAGCTTAAATGGAATGAGATGCATGTAAGAACTCAGTATGCTGCCTGCCACAGAGTTAGAACTCAGTGAATGCTTGTTTTTTTCATCTTCATTTAGATAAGCTGTTTCATTACACGAGACTTCACACACCTATCTTGGCAGTTATTACTCACATCTGCCTCTACCTTTCCCCCTTGACCACCTTCCTGTGATGGTTAATTTTATGTGTCAATTTGACTGGGCCAGGGTGTCCAGATACTCGGTCAACATTATTCTGGGTGTTCCTGTGAGGGTGTTTTTGGATGAGATTAACATTTAAATTGGTAACCTGAGCAAAGCAGATTGCCCTCCCTAAAGTGGGTGGATTTCATTCAACCAGTAGAAGTTCTGAATAGACAAAAATCTTACCCTCCCCCGAGTAAGAGAGGATTCTTCCTGCCTGACTGCCTTGAGCTGGAAAATTGGCTTTTTTCTTGCCTTCGGACTCAAACTAAAACATCAGCTCTTTCTGGGTCTCAAGCCTGCCAACCTTCAGACCGGGACTACACCCTCAGCTCCCCTGATTCTCAGGCCTTTGAAATCAGACTGGAACTAAACCATTAACTCCCCTGGGTCCACAGCTTGCCAAATGCAGATCTTGGGACTTGTCAGTTTCCATAGTTATGTGAGCCAATTTTTTATAAGAAATCTCTTTACATATATATGTAAAGTATATGGAGAACCCCAACTAATATACTTCCTAATGCCTTCATTATGGCTGTTGATGAGTTTCCCTTTATTTAAAGTGATTAGATACATGTCCACAGTCAGTGGAGCACACTGGGTTAAGACAGTATGTCTAATGCTTGTTTGACTACCCCCAAAAGTAAGCAATACATTTTAGATCATGACCCAGCCCACTTACATCCAGCTGAAATAAGTTGCAATACTTAACCATACTTTGTGTGATGCTCTCTGATGATTTCCCTCTTATTGTATTCTATTTCATTTTGTTAAATGCTGGTCATGACCCACTAAATTTCTCTTACAATCTGCTAATGGGCTGTGGTGTGCAGTTTGAAAAATCCTAGGTAAAACATCTCTGAGGCATTACAACATGTTGGTTAACGTCACAGGTTCTCACGCTGACTTCTGGCTCCACCCATAATAACAAGATGAACTTGACCTTGCACAAGTTATTTAACATTGCTGAGTTTCAGTTCTTCATTTGTAAATTGGGGATTATAGTATTCTCTTCCTCGGTCTTTCCTGAGGATTAAATGAGATAGTGCATTTAAAGTGCCTAACTCAGTGTCTGCCACATAATGAAATGTTCATTAACTGTTGACCATCTTACCAGTGCTGCTAGAGTCTAAGCCCCTGGACTATAGTATCAGAATGAATGACAGAAGTGTGGGGAAATGGTGCGGGACAATACACAAACTCTACATCAGAAGACCTTAGTTCAAAACTAACTGAATCATGTTGAGCCATTTACTTTGGGTCTTTGAACCTCAGCTTTCTCTCTATAAAATTGGGAAAAATAATACAATTCCTCATAAGCTATTATGAAGATCATCTTCAATACCAGATGTGAATGATTATATTTTACCAACCTTAGGAGTTTTTATATGCAAATATATTTTATTAGAACCAGTTAATTCTAAGTTCAGTGAATAAAAGATAATTTGTTAATTCATTTTAGGTAGTAATCAATTTGGTTGTCCTTTAATAAGTCATCCCTGACTATAATCAGATGATTATAACAGAGAAACCCCATTACCTTCTATATGAGATAAGAGGACCCATGTTGGTATCTAGACAGTGCTTACCATGTTATGTGTGCTTAATAAATGTTGAATGAAAAACTGAAGGAATGAATAAATAGAGAAAAGGAAGATGGAGGAAGAGAATGTAGAAGTATAATTGACATCAGCTTTAGTGAGATTTTAGTCATGTCCCTGTGACTTTTTCTACCCAGTGTGTTAGGTGGTAGACCAGTTGGCCAAGGACCCCAGCTAGAGGGCAATGACCAATAACTGGCTGAATGTACTGCACTCTCACTAGAAGGATCTTTTCCAGGGTCACTGTTACCTGGCACCCATCAAGGGGAGGCATAATGGAATGCAGGCACTGATTTAGGCAGAGTTGTTACCACCTTGAAAGATAGTGATGAGAATTCAAATTGACCTTGATCAATGGGAGGAGCAGTCCCTCCAAAACTGGATGAAGCTCTAGAGAAAGAAATGAATGACCTTGATTTAAAAAATGGGCAGGTGGTGGAGGAGGCATGATTGATGAGTCTCCAAGTCTACAGCAGAAATATTGCCCACTGCAGGCTGGACATAATGATAATGATTTCCCTTCCATTTGAACAGTGTTTCAGAGCTGACCAATTGCAGAGCCCTATGAGATATGTTGTCTTATTGTCCCCACTTTACAGATGAGAGGACAGTTAACATTATAGAGTTAATAACTGGAAAGCAGGGAATAATAAATATGGTAATAGTAACATCAACATAGTGTAGCAATAATAGGTACCATTTTTAAACTCTTACTATATGCCAGGCACTGGGCCACCTGATCACACAGATTGTTTCATTTCATATTCATAACAATCCTATGAAGTATTACTGTCATTGTCTCATTTAAGGAAACAGGAAACTGAGGCATGAAGAGGTTAATTTGCCTGAGGGTCACATGGTTGATAAGTGATGGAGATGAGATTTGAACCCAAGGAATCTAAATTAGAACCTTTTTCAGCAATTGATGCTTATCGAGTGCTCATTAGAGCCTGAGCATTACACTAAATATTTTCTGTGGATAAGTTCACTTATTCCTCACAATTACTCTATAAGTTAAATGCCATTAATACCTCCAGCTTAACAGGTGAGAAAATTGAGACTTAAAATGATTAAATAATCTGCTGGTAATCACACAGCTAATAAGTGACAGAACCCATATTTTCAAACACTAAGCTATCCTAATATCCTGCATTAAAGGGAAAACTATCTACTTAAACACTTATCATGCAAGATGTACTTGGAATTATTCTCAAACCCTTGTTATCATTCCTATTTGGGTCTTGAAAAAACTAAGGTTCAGAGAAATTAAGTACCCTGATCAAGGTCATGCAACTGCTAAATGGTAGAACCAAGATCCCCACCCAGATGTGTCTGACTCCAAAATCTGGATTCCTTGCTACCATCTGCCGGCATATTTTTTCATTCCACAGACCTTGATCAAATGATATTTGCTACTTACAATCCCACCTAAAACTGTAAACCATAATAGTAACTACCGTTTAGACCGTGTTTTATTTATCACGTGCTTTTTAGAGCTAATTCTCATAAGAGCCTTTTGCAGTAGTTTATTATCCATACATTAGTTATGGGAAAACTGAGACTCAGAGATGCAAAGTTTTAGCTTTTAAATGGCAGGACCTACATGAAAAGCAAAGACATCTTTGTAAAAAGAACTCTTTTTACTACCACATTGCCTAATGGCTTTTATGGGGCCATGAAATGCTACTGGCTTCTCACCAGCAGAGCATCAATAGAAGTCATGTTTTGTAAGCTCTTTGCAGAGCCCTTTCAATATGGCCCCAAACTATAAAATCATGAACTTTTAGAGCCTTGAGGGCTATTAGTTTACTTTCTATTCCATGCATGGTTTCCATTACAGCATCCCCATGGAGGTATCTTATCAGATTTACTTAGATTCCTTAACTGATAAGAAACTCTATTTCATATTGCATTTTGAGAGACAAAGGGCACAGAAGCTGAGCCAAATATGTCAGGACCTATCTACATGAGCCAAAAAAGGGGGTCTAGTTCATTGTCTAGTAGAAGAGACAAATAAAGACAATTACCATTAGTATAGTGTATGAATTAATATTATATATATATATAAAATATATATACTAAAAAAAATATATATATATATATTCTGGATTCTTCTCTTGCCTCCAGAATCCCTGCCGTATTTCCAAATGCCTGGAGGCATCTCTCCCAGGAAGCTGGCCCTCCCAGGCAAACTCATCATGTTCTTCTTGCCCTAATATGTGTGTGTGTGTGTGTGTGTGTGTGTGTGTGTGTTAGAAATATAATGTAGAAGGAAAATAATGTAATGTAATGTAATATAATGTAATGTAAATATAATGTAATGTAATGTAGAAGGAGTACACCTCACAATTCACACCCAGGCCATCTGTAAATTATCTAAACTCTGCTTTCAAAATATGTCCCTAATAGATCATATTCTTTCATCTCCATTCTTTATTCCCTACCTGGATGTCAACAAGAGTCTTCTAACTGTGCTCCCTGAGTCCACTCACACCCCATCTAATCCGTGCTCTGTATAGTAGTGGAACAACCTGCCTACACAGAGATTAGACCATGGCACTGCTCTGCTGATAACCCTGCAGTGGTTTCCCATTTCACTGCAGACACGGTCCATACTTCTTACCATGACCAGCAAGACGCTCTGCAGCTGCTTCCAACCTCAGCTCCCTCCATCCTCCCTTCACCCGCAGCCTTTAGCCACACGTTGCTTATTTCAGTTCTCAAACATGGCAGGCTGTCCACTCTGCCCAGGACATCCTCCCTCTTTCTTGTCTTTGGAGTCTCCTTCTGAATATCTTTTGGACCTTATCCCAGTTAATCCCAGAGACTTTCCCAGATAATCCTAAACTAAGTGATTGTCTTTTCCTTCTCCTCCCACAGTTATTCTCTATTTCTACGACCTGTTCATTTTCTAGCCAGCTCTTATCACAATTTGCAATTTTATATGTATCTATTCATTAGCTCACTCAACAGAAGTTATTAAGACCAGGCACTGTTCTAGGAAATGAATATATAACAGTGAACAAAACATATGAGGCCCCTGCTTTCATGGAACATGCATACTAGAAGAAGGAGGTTGACAATAAACAAATAAGCATGTGAGCGTGGTAATTACAGAATATATAGTGATGTTCTGAGAATTAAAATAGGGTGCTATAACAAAGAGGGACTTGCCACATGGTCAGAAAAGGCCTTTCTGAAAAGGGGGCATTTAAGTTGAGATCTGAATGATTAGAATACAGCTATGCAAACATCAGAGAGAAGGATAGCCCAGACAGAGAGAATAGCTAGTACCAAGGCTGTAGGCTAAAATAAGCTTGCTATGTTAGAGTGTTAGCAGGACAACAATGATGACAACAACAAGAAAAGAAAAGAAAGAAAGGAAGGAAGGAAGGAAGGAAGGGAGGAAGGGAGGAAGGGAGGGAGGGAGGGAGGAAGGAAAGGAAAGGAAAGGAAAGGAAAGAGAAAAAAGAGAAAGAAAAGAAAGAAAAGCCATCATATTCTAGCAGTGGCCAGATGAGAGATCATAGTTGTTTGGACCAGTTAGATGGTAATAGAGATGTGGACAGATGCCACATATGCTTTAGAAGTAAAGATGACATGTCTCACTGATGAGGGGCAAGAAGTAAAGGAGGAACCAAGGATAACATCTGGATTTTTGGCTGTTTATTTAGTTTCCTCCACTAGATTGTGAGCTTTGCAAGAACAGGAACCATATCGATTTTGTTCACCTGGCACATGATACAAACTCAATTAACATGGTTGATGAATGCATGTCTGAATGAACAAAACTATGGAAGAATGTGCAGAGGAATATCAGGGCAGGTTTCACGGAGGTGGGGCTGCCCATACAAGTTCAAAAGAATGAGTTGAAATCTGTCAGGCTGGCAAGACAGGAAAGTGCTTTGGAGGCTGACAGCACAGCATGTGCAAAAGAAGGCAGGAAACATACATGAATAGAACAGTGTCACTGAAGTACTTGCCCTGTCCTAGGTAAATTATCAGCTCTGTAATAAGGCCAGACTCCAAAGCAGCCAGATGGTGAATGCACTATTCTCTTTGTCAGATCTTTATACAAAGACAAATAATAGGAGCTCCAAAGAAGGGATGAAGGAGAAAAAAAATCTAAATCCAGAAATTCAAGCCCAAATCCATACTGATTCCTGTAGAAGGTAGAAAGCTGTCAGCAGCAGCCCTTGAGGAAAGTCTAGGGTCCCACTGAAGTCTAACATCACCTCCCCAACATCCAAGACATCCCCTGATTTTTGATGGATGGTTTCATGCTCTCTTTGGGGGAGAAGCATTTTATCTAAAGAACACATTAGAAGAAAACAGCCTTGTGCATCCTCTGGGATGAACCCATAGAGGATCTGAGGCAAACCCAAGGACAAAAGATTCCCCCAGAGCAAACCAGCCCATGTGTTCACTTAAATCATTCCATTCCAAGCTCAGCTCTTTGAGGACATGAATGTATATACCACACGGGGTATTTCTTAGAAACAAAGCACTTGATAGAATATAAATATTGTTAAAGTCATTAGATCAAAGATACACAGAGAGAAAAAAGACATTGAAAAAGAGGAGAGAGAGAGAGGGGAAAGGGAGTGAGAGAGAGGATGAAAAAGCGACAAAGAGAATATTAGACAAACATCAAACATGGAGAGAGGGTGTGCATGATTCTATTTGTCAAAGGGAAAGAAGGTAGATGTTTTTGTTCTTTGTAGGTTAATATGTAAATGACATTCTGATTTATTAGCAGTCTCCAGCAGATGAGGTGATGATTAGCACATTTCCATATTTATAGAAAAGCAACACTAACCTTCCGGATTTATAGAAAATCAGCTCTTCCCAAATAGCAAATT
The DNA here is from genome assembly GCF_028564815.1 of Eubalaena glacialis. Taxonomy (NCBI): domain Eukaryota; kingdom Metazoa; phylum Chordata; class Mammalia; order Artiodactyla; family Balaenidae; genus Eubalaena; species Eubalaena glacialis. The sequence goes on from NC_083718.1 coordinate 146,965,665, forward strand.
GTGCTATTATCGACATATGGTTTTCTATAAACAGAGCTGAGGTAATTATCCCTGGGACAATTCGTTAGTGGGCTCCTTTTGAATATTAACCACATTGGAAGCCCATTTCTGCCTCACAGATTTTAAAGAGGAGGGGCTCGAGATACCCCAGGCAATTAATTAGTAATCCACCACCAAAGACAGAGCCCAAATGAAAGGGTCTACCACAACCACGTGGTGGAAAGACCCCAGGTCCAGGGCTCTGACGCCAGCTTCCTGCAGCCCTGGGCCAAGCAATTAACTTCCCTAAGGAGCCTCAGCATTTCTGGGGCTAAAACTAGAATTACACTAACCTCCAAATGTTGTCGAGAAAATTAAATGAGAATGTACGAAACAGTCCTGGAACTTAGTTAGTACTCAACAAATGTTAGCTCTTTTTCCTTCCTCGTGTTTTTGAGTGACTCTAAAAAGATCCACTTGAATTAACTTTTTCAAACTCTTTTTACACTGATCTCTCCTGAACTATTTATTTTGTATCATGACTCTGTCCATGTGTACATGTCTTTAACTGGCAAAATTTTCTTGAAGCAATAATTTATCGTCACTACCTGCAACCCACTATGATATTTTTTATTCTGTTCTGTGTTGTTCAAAATGTTTGTGTTCCATACATTGGTATCAAGACCTACTATTGGAGAGACACAGATGTAGAGAACAAATGTATGGACACCAAGGGGGGGGGGAAAGCAGGGGGGGTGGATGTGGTGCTGGGATGAATTGGGAGATTGGGACTGACATATATACACAATATGTATAAAATAGATAACTAATAAGAACTTGCTGTATAAAAAATAAATAATAAAATAAAATTCAAGGGAAAAAAACCTGTAAAGTTCTCCCACTCAAAAAAAAAAAAAAAAAAAAGACCTACTGTTGGGTTTCAATCTGCAGTTTGTATTGTGCTACAAGATGTTAAGGACTGTATTTAGATTTGCTCACCTTTGTTTCCCTAACACAAACACATAATAGATACTCAATAGATATTTGAATTATAAAAGAATGGATACATGAATAGATGGATGAGTTAATGAATGACCCTAGCCAGGAATCTAAGTGAATGCCCGCTTTCAAACTCCATGTCTTGTTTTGCCCGCTCACCCTGCGTTGAGTGCTATAGAGGTAGAAAATTGTCAGACATGATGCTTGCTTTCAAGGATCTTGCTATCTAGATGAGGAGAGAAATATTAACATTTGGAAAATTGTTTTTAAAGACTAAGCAGTGTGGAGTTGATATGAATGTGTTGAAGGAAGGAAGTGGCCAGCCTGGGCTGGTGGAGTCAGGGAAACTTCTTGAAACTTGGAAGTTGAACTTGGCTTTGAAATATGGATATACCTCTCACCCTTCTACTCAGTCGTTGACTGGATCTGTGGTTCTCAAACTGTATTAAGCATCAGAATCCCCTGGAGGGCTTGTCAAAACACACTGCTGGGCCCACACCCAGAGTTTCTGATTTAGCAGATTTGGGATGGGAGCCTGAGAATTTGCATTTCTAACACGTTCCCAGGTGACACTCATACTGTTTGTTGGAGTCCACGCGTTGAGAACCACTGTTCTAGCAGTTTGGAGTGAGACCATGAAGATTGTTGATGTCCATGTTAAGGAGTTTAGACTTTAGTTTAGCCAGTCAGGATATTAAGCAAGGAGGTGATGTCATAAGATCTGTGAAGCAGAAGATCCTTCTGGTGGCGGTTGTTGAGAATGGATTGGAAGGGGTGAGTCTTCCCCTAGAGACCATTTAGGAGATGATGCAGTAATAAGTGAAAGATGGGAACCCAGCCTACCATTGTACGAGGGGATGAAGAAGGAGGGATGTTGACAAGAGCTGCTCAGGAGAGAGAACTGAAGGGTCTTAGAGATCTACAGGGGTGAAGGGGAAGAAGGGATCTGGGATGACTTCAGGTTTCTGTCATCACTGACTGATTGGATGGCAGTTCCATTAACCAAGAATCTATATTTAAAATGTTTTAACATTTTAAATAGCAAAACCCCGGAGATCCTTTATTATTGAAGAGGTAACTATGGTGCAGTAGAAAACACATGGTTCTGGAGAACCAGACAAGTCTGAGTTCAACTTCTCTTTGTAGTGCTTACTAGCAAGTCATTTCACCCTTTTGAACCTCAAGTCCCTGTAAATAATAATACTAATGCTACCTTATAGAGTTGTCATGGAAGCTAAATGAGATCATGCGTGGCTGATAGTCAGTGCCTAGAAAACTGCAAACCATGTCTGGCGTTCGCATCGAACACTGCGTGTGTCAAGCATCCGTTCTACTTACCAGCTGTTTCCATTCTTTCTTTGTTAAGCACCAGGATATATTCATAAATGCCACCCATCGTTCCAGACGTTATGTAATGGGTGCCGTAGTCATCGATGAACTTGGCGTACATGCCGTAATTGTACTGCTCTGGAAGCTCCATTAATGACTGCAGCATAACTTCATCCAACATGATATTCTCCCTCCTCATCTTAAAATGAGCAGTCTGCACCTTTGTGAAAATTCTGATGAAGCCATATTTCTGCCAGTAACAACAACCGCCATTGAATGAAGGAAGAGAACAAAGAGAGTATACGTTTTACCACATGAGATCATGCAAAAGGGCAGCATTTAGTACCTGTGGGAAATATAAATATATTCACATGTAACTGTATGAACATAAATACATATAACAGAGTATTATTACATTTTGCAAACATATATTAGACACCAGCCTGGCTTCTTCTCCCACGTCTGCATCTCTGTTCCCACTGCCCCTGTCCAGGTCAAGTTCTCATCAACTTTCACTGGGTTGGTTACTACAATGTGTTTCATTGTGCTCCTCACCTCTGTCCGGCCCCCAGGCTATTCTCACCTCCACATTTCTCCCTGCTCTAATTAAAGCACTGCATTATGCAACCTGCTACACAAGTATTAGGTATCCATTAAAAATTAGGCTTAGGAATATTTCGATGACATGAGGAAATGCCAATATCACTTAATTTATTAAACAAATACCTTTCAGTGCCTACAGTCACATGCATTATGCTAGGTGCAGAGGACATGATCTTGAATGAGATAGGCCCCTGCCCTCATGGAGATTACATTCTAGTGGTAATCTTGTACTGTTTGGTAATCAAGAAAAGCAGGATCCACAGGACGAGGGTGAGGTTGGATAGGTTTAAGAGGAAGGGGGTCATGTATGAGCCTTACTTGCAGGGAATGTAAACCTTGATCCAAAGTGATAGTGAAAGTTGGAAGAAGCCACCTGCTTTTAGAAAAGTCCACATGAATCTGTGACAGTCAGATCTCAGAACAGTACTTTCCCTTCAGATCAGTAGCTTATTCGTGGCAAAGCTCCAGAATGTAATTCATATATATATATATACTTTTTTAAAAATTTATTATTTATTTTTGGTTGCATTGGGTCTCTGTTGCTGTGCATGGGCTTTCTCTAGTTGCAGTGAGCGGGGATTACTCTTCGTTGAGGTGCGGGGCTTCTCATTGCGGTGGGTTCTCTTTTTGTGGAGCACGGGCTCTAGGCGTGTGGGCTTCAGTAGTTGTGGCACACGGGCTCAGTAGTTGTGGCTCGCGTGCTGTAGAGCGCAGGCTCAATAGTTGTGGCGCCCGGGCTTAGTTGCCCTGCGGCATGTGGCATCTTCCCAGACCAGGGCTCGAACCCGTGACCCCTGTGTTGGCAGGCGGGCTCCCAACCACTGCGCCACCAGGGAAGCCCTGTAATTTATATTTGTTGAGGAAGTTAATTTTTATAACTGTATTTTCATCATCCAAAATAATGTTTTGAGCCCTAACTAAATCCCCAGTTCTGGTATCAATGTCTTGAGGCTTTTGGTAAATTTCTGATCAATTCAGTGAATATTTCTCCAGCTCCTGATTACCTCTCCATCCTCATCACTCCCTCCTTTCCCTTCCCACCTGTGCTTCAGCCAGCGGAAGTCCTTTCAATCCCACATTTGTGTGAGGCAGTCTCTCATCTCCAGGCCTTTGCACATGCTGTTTCCCAGACCTAGAACAGCCTTCTGTTAACTTCTGCCCCCCTTCATCCAGACAGCTGGTACTAGTCTTTAGACCTCAGTTTAGACAGACTTCCTAACTTCCTCAAGGATGCATTGTCTGACCTCTCAGGATAATAGGCAGTTAATGGTAAATGTTTGATGAAGAAATGAAAGATTCATTAAGCAGGCCAGCCCTCCAATCTATTTGGAAAAGCCGGGCTTGCTTTAGAATTCTTCCAAGTCTGGTTTAGAGGGCTTGGCTGTTTCTCTTTAAGACATGACCATTCTAAGTATTTCCCTCTGTGCTCCAGGTAACCATGAAAAAGGATGGGGAAAGTGATAAGAGTGCTAGTCTTATCGTGCAATTTTATTCCCTTTGTGATGATTCTGTGTGGGAAAGCATAAGAAGAAAAACAAACATGATAACTACTGATCAGACATGTCCAATTACACAAGCAAATGAAGGTTCAATTACTACTGTACTTTTCAATGCAGTTAAGGTAATACGTGTTCAGCATAGATTATGGAATACTGTGTGACACGGGCATTATGTTTTAATACCTTCTGATTGTACTTGCTTAACTTATTCAAGAACGAACTGTCTCGTGACCCAGATACACCTGCAGTCGCAGTAAATGGGCTGCCTGCAAGGCCCACACCAATGGTCACTCCAGCCGACACAGACTTGTCATTTTTTACTTTAGAAAAAAGGTCATTTGCATCATCGTACGACTCTGAGGAGATTGTAGTATCTGCCAGGGCCTGAAAAGAATCACATAGATGTTAGCCTTGTGCATTAGCATTATATTCCAATTCATACTTAATATTTAAATCTTTGCTTTGTAAAATATCCAAAGTTTCAGATTATTATAAATAATTCTTTTAAAAGGCTATTCCCAATTGATACTAAAATACAGAAAATTCAGCAGTGCTTAGTATTTAGTGGTGCTGCTAAAATATTTATTTAAACACACACACACACACACACACGATTCTGATCAAATGCTATATTGTTCTGAGCATGTATTTCTTTCCAGCGGGCTTATCCTTCTTGAACAGATGGTTGCTTGGCTCTGCAGTGGAGAGATACAGAAGAAAGCCATGTCTAGGCGTGGACCTGGGAGGAAAGGGGCAAAGGCATGCAGGTGGTGATAGTTCTAAGCAGAGGTATGCTTAGGGACCACCCACAAGTGTTTGGTTATTTCATTCCAGGATTGCATTTCTCTGCTAGCTTGACCTGAGGCGTGGTCTCGTGAGCCAAGGAAATGAGGGTTAGGAGCCCATGAGAGGTTTGCTCTTAATCACGAGAGCATGTGTTGAGATGGAGGCTCCATCAGTTTGGGTCCTGAGTGTCTGTGATGATGAGAGTTTCTTTTCCACCTTAGGAAGGATGAGTAGAATAAGTAGGGCATTGCTGCTCTAAAGCACTGAGATTTCAGAATCCTTTTTGCCACAGCATAACCTAGTCTATCTTGCCTGACACGTAGGCCCTAGACTGTCCTCCAGTTTAGAAAAATGGCATTGTCTATGTCTTCCAGATCATAGACAGAGCCTGATGGCAGAGGTGGGGAGAGCCAATTTCTTTTTTTTTAAACTGTAGTTGACTTACAATATTGTGTTAGTTTCAGGTATACAGCTTCAGATTCTTTTCTATTATAGGTTATTACAAAGTATTGAATATAGTTCCCTGTGCTATACAGTAAATTCTTGTTTATTTATTTTATATATAGTAGTGTGTATCTGTTAATCCCATACTCCTGATTTATCCCTCCCACTTCCCTTTCCCCTTTGGTAGCCCTGAGTTTGTTTTCTATGTCTGTGAGTCTGTTTCTGTTTTGTAAATAAGTTGATTGGTATTATTTTTTTAGGTTCCACATATAAGTGATATCATATAGTATTTGTCTTTCACTGTCTGGCTTACTTCACTTAGTGTGATAATCTCCAGGTCCATCCATGTTGCTACAAATGACAACATTTCATTCTTTTTTATGGCTGAGCAACATTCCTTTGTACATATACAACACATCTTCTTTATGATGGACATTTAGGTTGCTTCCATGTCTTGGCTATTGTGAATAGTGAGAGCCAATTTCTTAAAAACAGACTCAATAAGCCTGGCCTTATCCTCTGTCAATATTTTTCTCTTGAGAAACTTGGGGGAGGGAGGATGTGACTAGATAATTGTTCAGAGTACTGGCATCCTATCATCTCTATAGATAGAATGTGGATGATACATAGATAGAATTTGCATAATCTAGCCTCCCTTCTAAAAGATGTATAGCCAGACTTAGTTCAGATAGATCTGGATTTAAATCTTGTCTGTGCTTACCTACTGGGCCTGGCGCTTTATCCCTCTAAGTCTCTGGGGTTTTTAATATCTAAAATGGGCCAATAATAATATCTGACGCATCGTCTTATGATGAGGATTCGGTGGGAGAATTTGTGTGAAAGTAGAAGAGCTGACACATGGTAAGCCTCCAGTGAGGTTTGCTGTGTAGACGGCTTACCCAGAGGGTGAGGGGTGAAGAAATGAATGCTCAGGAGCAGGCTCCGGAGCTGGTTGTGAGCTACAGGGTGACCAGGAGACCGCAGAATTTTAAAGATGGGGAGAATCTTAGGGATCATCAGCAGTTTGCAAGCACTTCTCAATAGCGGAACCCTTTCTTCCAACAAAATCACGGACAGAAAGTCAAGAGATGAAGGTCATCAGTGAGGACCTGCTCTTGGTGAAGCAGGAGCACAGGTCTCAGAACCCCCAGCCACCTCCTGTCCTGCCCCCACTTTACATCTTAGTAACCTGGGCCCGCCCAGGGGCAGTGAGCTGCTCAAGGTCTGATACACGTCTATTCTAATAGAGTCAAAACCTGGAAATAGGTCTTCTGACAAGCAGCCTAGAAAATCGGGCCCCAAATCTATTTTATTGACTTAGGACTGGAGCCGAGATCTAGCAGGGGGTGGTCCCATTTACAGTATGCGGCTCACTGGCCCTGCCCTTGCCTCTTCAGCACTAAGCATGCATGAGGGCAGGTGCAGTGGGACCTTCAGCCACCAGCAAACCCTACAGGAAATAAGATCTTCCAAAGCAAGGCATCTATCTCCACCAACAGCTTCCCCTCCCTGCACCCACCCAGTGGCCTGTGAGCACCCCTGTTCAGACTTACTTCAAAGTGGTACTTCAGGAAATTGTAGGGTTTCCGGAAGTACTTCTCGTCATCTCCATAGTAGAGACGCTCACAGGTGGAGTCGTACCGAAGCTCTCTCCATTCCCCGTTGTATACGGTCTCACACTGGCCCCCATAATACCTGACATCGTATACGCTCTGAGCTTCTTTCTGGGTCAGGAAATTATACCTAAATTGAAAAGGCAAGCAGCTTCTGGGAGAGAGCATTGGAAGAGCAGAGATAGCACAAAATATCCTCTGGACCATTATGTAGCTGGTGGGCTGAGCAGCATTGCTCAAACTGTGTTCTGTGGAACCCTAGATTTCCTTGAAGTACCTTAAGGGCCACTTTGGGCAACAATGGGAGACTGAGTGGACTGGGCCTGGGCCCCCAGGTTCCCTTAGACCAGATCAGCCAGACAACTCCGTTCAGCATGTATAACAGTGCTCCCACATGGGAGGCACCTCTAAATATTTGTTGAGTAAATTGAAGAAGAATATGCATGATTATCAAGAGTCCAAGCACAGGAACCAGACAGTCTGGACCCGTTTCCTATCTCTGCCACATCTAGCTGTGTGACCTTGGGCAGATCATCTAACCTCTCTGTGCCTCAGTTTAATCATTTGTAAAAAGCAGCTAATACTACTGCCCTCACAGAGTTAAACAATGAGTTAAAACAAGTAATGGAATCATAAGAGTACTTAGCATATATGAAGTGTTAAATAAATGTCACTGTTGTTTTTGTTAGTATGATTTCAGAAAAGGTTTTGCTGCTAAAAAATAGGTTTGAAATATTGGGTGTAGTTCACAGTCCTAAGCTGAGGATCTAATCCTCAGAAAGGCCATAGTGTGGAGGAGGCACAGTGTGGAGGTCGGGGAGATGCCTGCTTAATTTCCAGCTCTGTCATTTACTAGCTGTGTGACTTTGGACACATTCTAGAAACTTCCTGAAGCTCATTTTCCTCATTTGAAGAACAGACATAGTAACACTACCTCTCCTGGTTTTTGTGAAGTCTAAATGAGAGTATCAGAGTAAAACAGAAGTACAGTTGATAGTAATACTTCTTTTCCCCTAGCCCAATACCTTTCCAGAAATATTTCCCATGCTTCCCTCTCTGGGGTATTTCAAATCTATCTGCCCAAGTTCTCTGTTTTAGGTCATGGATGGTTTAACCATATTTAGGTAAAAATCATGTGAAACAGGTGAAAGTCTGCTTTAATTTCATACAAAGAGAAAGTTAACCAAACAAAATCATTGAAAGTTGGCTAAGAGTTATAAGACCTAACAATCTAAGCCTCATATGTTGTGGATAATAAAATGATTGCTTGTCTTTGCCTCTCAAACTCCTACTCAGCCTTTAAGACCCAATTCAAATGTTGCGTCCTCTGTATTGCCTTCTTTGATTATCCTGGACAGACAATTGTCCTTCCTCTGTGTTCCCATGGCATTCAGTGATCACCTCTGGCATAGCATTTGTCATGTTCATTTATGTCCTCTGTGAAAGGGCACAAAGGCAGATGAGCAGGGGAAAAACTGTGAATAAAACCTACTTCAAAGGAATAAATGGATAATTGTAGAGCACCCAGCATAGAGTAGAAATTCAATGTAAGTTCACTTCCTTCTTCTCTTCCTTTCTCCATCTCTTTCTTCACATTAGTGGAAGTGATGTAATAATAGCTATGATGAATTGAATACACACTATACCAGACATTTAGCATACATTAACTTTCAACCTCATGACAATTTTGCAAATGCAAAAATTGAAGCTCAGAAAAATTGAGTAACTTGCCTATAGTCATAGCTGGATTTTTTTCCTAGATTTTTTTTGACACTGCAATCTGGGTTCTTAGTCTTTACCCTGCAGTTTCTATCTTTCCCCCTGTGGAACATGTTTCTGCCTGTAGCTGATAAATACAGGCCCTCTAATGGGCCAAAGAAAAACTCTAAAGAACAATAAGCCCTAAGATTGTAATGTAACCTCTAACCGTAAGTAAAGCCTATGTATATTTTAAAAATGTGATTGCAGAAGCCCCAGTGAAAATAAAGAGAGACATTCTACTTTTCGGAATTTAGAAATAGTCACACATGGGTACAAAATTATGTATGCAAGAATGTTCATTGCAGCACTGTCTATAACAGAAAAATGGAAAACTATCTTTCAATAGGAGGTAGTTAAATAAATTATATAGTTACACTATAGGAGAATTGGGAAATTTTATTTTATGTTTTACAAAGGGCCAGGTAGTAAATACTTTAGGCCTTGTAGGCTACGTAGGTTTCTGTTGCAACTACTGAACTCTTCCACTGTAGGGCAGAAGCTGTGTTTCAATAAAACTTTATTTAAAAATAGACAGCAGGCTGAATTTGGTGTTCAGGCCATAGTCTGCTGACCCCTGTTAAGGAACACTATGCTGCCTAGAAAAAGACAATAGAAGATTTGGGAGGAAAATCTTCAAAATATATTATTAAGTGAAAAAAGCAAGTTATGGACAATATGTACAGTCTGACCACATTTATGTAAAATACACTTATGTCTATAATGCACAATACACCTGATAGGCATACCTTCCATACAGTGTATGTTGTCAATGCATTTTTACATGATTGTGAAATCAGGTAACAGGGGTCAGCTCTAGGGAGGGAAGAGAGAGAGGGTGAGTGGGTGGGACCAGGTGAGGGATAGTGAAGGAAGAATTTCAGTTTTTACCTCAAATAGGCATTACTTCTGTAACAATAAATAAAAATTAAAAACTGGGAAATGCCTAAATTAGAAAAAATAAGATACCAGGAAAGGCCTCTGAGATCTTGAGATGAATGAAAAAACCACCATAATGTCAGCTGCTGGGGATGGAGGTGAGCCCATTCTACTGGTTTCAGTGTTAGGTGTGGCAAAGCACACAAATCAGCAAGTACATTTGAAATCTCCTGATTGAATCATATGAGAGCAGGGTCATGGTCTGTAATATTTTTGTCAATAACGAGGGAATTGTTTTTCAAGTCAAAACCTCAGTATTTCATGCTTGTACTCTGTTTATCCCACAGTCACTTTCAAAATCAACAAGAATCCCCTTTTATTGGTGTTAGAGGCTGAAATATGTTCTCCCAATATTTGTATGTTGAAGTCCTGACTCCCAAAACCTCAGAATTTGACTGTGTTTTGGTGATAGGAAGCTTAAAGAGGTAATTAAGTTACAGTGAAGTTATTAGGGAGGGCCCTAATCCAGTAGGACTGGTATCCTTCTAAGAAGAGGAAGTTAGGACACAGCCATGTACAGCGGGAAGACCATGTGATGACAAAGGGAGAAGACAGCCATTCACAAGCCAAGGAGAGAGGCCTCAGAAAAAGCAATCCTGCTGAGACCCGCATCTGAGACTTCTAGCCTCCTGAGAAAATAAATTTCTATTGCTTAAGCCACCTAGTTTGTGGTACTTTGTTATGGCAGTCCAAGAAAACTAATATTATTGGTCTAAAAGAAACAAGAATTTGATCATCTTTTCATACGTGTGTGTCTACATGCATTTACAGGATTCTGTCTTATCTTGTAGGTGGGCTGTGATCTGAAGGTAATTAAACCACAGTGAATGAGAGCTGCATTTCACAGCACCCATACCTGACCCAGAGTGGGCTGCCATGTGGCTGGGTCACTGTGTGATGAATACTGTCTCTCTCTGTTTCCTCATCTGTAAAGGTCCAGCTGGTCATATTGATTTGTTTCACTGCAATCAATACTCAGTGAGAGGCTGTTCTGGGGGAAGCTCTGACATAAGGGCTGAGGAGATGAAAAAGATGAATCAGAGCAGCCTCGGCCCTCAAAGAGTTTATACTCAAGTTAGGGGACAAGGCCCAAAGCAAAGTGTCAGGGAACTAACAATACCATGTGTCACTATGAGTGTGGCCCTGTGCTGGATGCTGGAGAAGCAGAAGATGACGAGGACCCCTTAGCCTGGGGAACAGATGTCTCTGCCCTGTTGGATAAGTCCTGGGAGAGTAGGACACACAGGGACACTGGGAACAGTAGGAGGGGACTAAGCCAGCCTAGACAGTGTTGAGAGGTGGGGGGGGGGGGTGTCAAAAAGACCAGCTAGAGGAGGTGATGCCTAGGTGTCTTAGCTGGGCTGTCATAGCAAAGTACCTTACCCAATACAATACCCAAGTCTGGATGACTCAAAGAATAGACATTTATGTTCTCAGTTCTGGAGGCTAGAATTCTAAGAGAAAGGTGCCATCAGGGTTGGTTTCTGGTGAGGCCTCTCTTCCCAGGTTGCAGATGACCACCTTCTCGCCATAGCCTCACATGGCCCCTTCTCTGTGCACATGGTGAGAGGTGAGAGAGAGCTCTCTGGTGTCTCTTCCTCTTCTTATAAGGACACCAGTCCTATTGGATTAGGGCCCCACCCTTATGAGCTCATTTGACCTTAATTACCTTTGTAAAGGCCCTATCTCTAAATACAATCATATTGGGGGTTAGGGCTTCAACATACAAGTTTTAGGGGGATACAATTCAGGGCAAAACACTAGGTAAAAAGTTAACCAGTTAGGAATACAGGGAAGGACATTCCAGAAAGAAAGAACTAACTTTATGAAGTCAGAAGAAAAGAGTATGATGTGTGCAAGGGACTAAACATGAACATAAGGTGCACAATGAAGTAAAGTTAGAATCGAGGCTGATAGGATCTCAACAGATAAAGAAACTGGCCTGAGAGGTATAAGCCAGCAATGGCAAAGTGGAGATTCAAGCCCCACCCCATCTCACCCTAAAGCCTTGGTTATATCAGCAACCACAGTGCAAAGCAGAGTAAGAACAGGGCTACTGGAAAGTGCACTTGGGCCAGAGAAGTGCTGTCTTTTGGGGATATTGGAAGCCTTCATGGAAGGTGTAGCCTCTTAAAAGGGCCTTGGAAATGGAATTGGGGCAAGAGAAATGAGCAGTAGAGCAGGAAAGGGTGAAAGGAGGACCCTTGGGCAGAGACATAAAGGGGAAAACATGAGCTATGTCCTGTAATAATCATATGTTGAAACTCTAACCCCTCATGTGGTGGTATTTGGAGGGAGACCTTTGGGAGGCGCTTAGGTCATGAGAGTGGAGCCCTCAAGAATGGCATCAGTGCTCTTATCAAGGAGACCCCACAGAGCTCCCTAGCCCCTTCCACCATGTGAGGACACAACGAGGAGTCTGCGGCCTGAAAGAGCACCCTCACCTGACCAGGCTAACACCCTGATCTCAGACTACCAGCCTCAGAACTGTGAGAAACACATTTCTGTTGTTGATAAGCCCCCCAGTGTGTGGTATTTTGTTAGAGCAGCCCAGATGGACCAAGACACTTAGAGGGTTGGTGAGGACGGCCTCACAGGATACACTCCAGAGAGATTCCCCCCAAAGACCCTCTTCTTTCCCTGAAACTAATACTCATGATTGGAGAGAAATCATGCCCTGCCCCCCACAGCCAGCCGGCAGCGACTCACCCCGAGGTCACCCTCTCTGATCCTGGAATCGGGTCATACTGGCTGCAGTCATCTTCCAAGACGCTGACATCTTCACAGTTGTCCTCATCAGAGCCATCCAGGCAGTCCTTGTCTCCATTACACACCAGGTGGCGTTTCAGGCAGCGACCTGAGGAGAGGTCATGGATGCTTCTAGAGTGTCCGGGACTCCTCCCCCTCCCTCACGACCTGCATCCATAGTCACCAAGTCCGTTCCACCTCTGAAATAGCCCTTCGATCTTCCCAGTCCTGTTCCATCCTCCTTCCATCCTCACTGCCTCTGCCCTCCCTCCAGCCTCCATGTCTCTCACCTGTAGCCCCCCAGCTCAGACCCTGCCCCAGGCTTGCTCTTTCTTTTTTTTTTTTTAAACATCTTTATTGGAGTATAATTGCTTTACAATGGTGTGTTAGTTTCTGCTTTATAACAAAGTGAATCAGTTATACATATACATATGTTCCCATATCTCTTCCCTCTTGCATCTCCCTCCCTCCCACCCTCCCTATCCCACCCCTCTAGGTGGTCACAAAGCACCGAGCTGATCTCCCTGTGCTATGCGGCTGCTTCCCACTAGCTATCTATTTTACATTTGGTAGTGTATATCTGTCCATGACACTCTCTCACCCTGTCACATCTCACCCCTCCCCCTCCCCATATCCTCAAGTCCATTCTCTAGTAGGTTTGTGTCTTTATTCCCGTCTTGCCACTAGGTTCTTCATGACCTTTTTTTTCCCTCTTAGATTCCATATATATGTGTTAGCATACTGTATTTCTTTTTCTCTTTCTGACTTACTTCACTCTGTATGACAGACTCTAACTCCATCCACCTCATTACAAATACCTCCATTTCATTTCTTTTTATGGCTGAGTAATATTCCATTGTATATATGTGCCACATCTTCTTTATCCATTCATCCGATGATGGACACCTAGGTTGCTTCCATGTCCTGGCTATTGTAAACAGAGCTGCAATGAATATTTTGGTACATGACTCTTTCTGAATTATGGTTTTCTCAGGGTATATGCCCAGTAGTGGGATTGCTGGGTCGTATGGTAGTTCTATTTTTAGTTTTTTAAGGAACCTCCATACTGTTCTCCATAGTGGCTGTATCAATTTACATTCCCACCAACAGTGCAAGAGTGTTCCCTTTTCTCCACACCCTCTCCAGCATTTATTGTTTCTAGATTTTTTGATGATGGCCAATCTGACCGGTGTGAGATGATATCTCATTGTAGTTTTGATTTGCATTTCTCTAATGATTAATGATGTTGAGCATTCTTTCATGTGTCTGTTGGCAATCTGTATATCTTCTTTGGAGAAATGTCTGTTTAGGTCTTCTGCCCATTTTTGGATTGGGTTGTTTGTTTTTTTGTTATTGAGCTGCATGAGCTGCTTGTAAATCTTGGAGATTAATCCTTTGTCAGTTGCTTCACTTGCAAATATTTTCTCCCATTCTGAGGGTTGTCTTTTGGTCTTGTTTATGGTTTCCTTTGCTGTGCAAAAGCTTTTAAGTTTCATTAGGTCCCATTTGTTTATTTGGGTTTTTATTTCCATTTCTCTAGGAGCTGGGTCAAAAAGAATCTTGCTGTGATTTATGTCATAGAATGTTCTGCCTATGTTTTCCTCTAAGAGTTTGATAGTGTCTGGCCTTACACTTAGGTCTTTAATCCATTTTGAGTTTATTTTTGTGTATGGTGTCAGGGAGTGTTCTAATTTCATACTTTTACATGTATCTGTCCAATTTTCCCAGCACCACTTATTGAAGAGGCTGTCTTTTCTCCACTGTATATGCTTGCCTCCTTTATCAAAGATAAGGTGACCGTATGTGTGTGGGTTTATCTCTGGGCTTTCTATCCTGTTCCATTGATCTATATTTCTGTTTTTGTGCCAGTACCAAACTGTCTTGATTACTGTAGCTTTATAATATAGTCTGAAATCAGGGAGCCTGATTCCTCCAGCTCCATTTTTCGTTCTCAAGATTGCTTTGGCTATTCGGGGTCTTTTGTGTTTCCATACAAATTGTGAAATTTTTTGTTCTAGTTCTGTGAAAAATGCCAGTGGTAGTTTGATAGGGATTGCATTGAATCTGCAGATTGCTTTGGGTAGTAGAGTCATTTTCACAATGTTGATTCTTCCAATCCAAGAACATGGTATATCTCTCCATCTATTTGTATCATCTTTAATTTCTTTCATCAGTGTCTTATAATTTTCTGCATACAGGTCTTTTGTCTCCTTAGGTAGGTTTATTCCTAGATATTTTATTCTTTTTGTTGCAATGGTAAACGGGAGTGTTTTCTTAATTTCACTTTCAGATATTTCATCATTAGTGTATAGAAATGCAAGAGATTTCTGTGCATTAATTTTGTATCGTGCTACTTTACCAAATTCATTGATTAGCTCTAGTAGTTTTCTGGTAGCATATTTAGGATTCTCTATGTATAGTATCATGTCATCTGCAAACAGTGACAGCTTTACTTCTTCTTTTCCGATTTGGATTCCTTTTATTTCTTTTTCGTCTCTGATTGCTGTGGCTAACACTTCCAAAACTATGTTGAATAATAGTGGTGAGAGTGGACAACCTTGTCTTGTTCCTGATCTTAGTGGAAATGGTTTCAGTTTTTCACCATTGAGGACAATGTTGGCTGTGGGTTTGTCATATATGGCCTTTATTATGTTGAGGAAAGTTCCCTCTATGCCTACTTTCTGAAGGGCTTTTATCATAAATGGGTGTTGAATTTTGTCAAAAGCTTTCTCTGCATCTATTGAGATGATCATATGGTTTTTCTCTTTCAATTTGTTAATATGGTGTATCACGTTGATTGATTTGCGTATATTGAAGAATCCTTGCATTCCTGGGATAAACCCCACTTGATCATGGAGTATGATCCTTTTAATGTGCTGTTGGATTCTGTTTGCTAGTATTTTGTTGAGGATTTTTGCATCTATGTTCATCAGTGATATTGGCCTGTAGTTTTCTTTCTTTGTGACATCTTTGTCTGGTTTTGGTATCAGGGTGATGGTGGCCTCGTAGAATGAGTTTGGGAGTGTTCCTCCCTCTGCAATATTTTGGAAGAGTTTGAGAAGGATAGGTGTTAGCTCTTCTCTAAATGTTTGATAGAATTCGCCTGTGAAGCCATCTGGTCCTGGGCTTTTGTTTGTTGGAAGATTTTTAATCACAGTTTCAATTTCAGTGCTTCTGATTGGTCTGTTCATATTTTCTATTTCTTCCCGGTTCAGTCTCGGCAGGTTGTGCATTTCTAAGAATCTGTCCATTTCTTCCAGGTTGTCCATTTTATTGGCATAGAGTTGCTTGTAGTAATCTCTCATGATCGTTTGTATTTCTGCGGTGTCAGTGGTTACTTCTCCTTTTTCATTTCTAATTCTATTGATTTGAGTCTTCTCCCTTTTTTCTTGATGAGTCTGGCTAATGGTTTATCAATTTTGTTTATCTTCTCAAAGAACCAGCTTTTAGTTTCATTGATTTTTGCTATTGTTTCCTTCATTTCTTTTTCATTTATTTCTGACCTGATCTTTATGATTTCTTTCCTTCTGCTAGCTTTGGAGTTTTTTTGTTCTTCCTTCTCTAATTGCTTCAGGTGCAAGGTTAGGTTGTTTATTCGAGATGTTTCCTGTTTCTTGAGGTAGGCTTGTATTGCTATAAACTTCCCTCTTAGCACTGCTTTTGCTGCGTCCCATAGGTTTTGGGTCGTCGTGTCTCCATTGTCATTTGTTTCTAGGTATTTTTTGATTTCCCCTTTGATTTCTTCAGTGATCACTTCGTTATTAAGTAGTGTATTGTGTAGCCTCCATGTGTTTGTATTTTTTACAGATCTTTTCCTGTAATTGATATCTAGTCTCATAGCGTTGTGGTCGGAAAAGATACTTGATACGATTTCAATTTTCCTAAATTTACCAAGGCTTGATTTGTGACCCAAGATATGATCTATCCTGGAGAATGTTCCATGAGCACTTGAGAAGAATGTGTATTCTGTTGTTTTTGGGTGGAATGTCCTATAAATATCAATTAAGTCCATCTTGTTTAATGTATCATTTAAAGCTTGTGTTTCCTTATTTATTTTCATTTTGGATGATCTGTCCATTGGTGAAAGTGGGGTGTTAAAGTCCCCTACTATGATTGTGTTACTGTCAATTTCCCCTTTTATGGCTGTTAGTATTTGCCTTATGTATTGAGGTGCTCCTATGTTGGGTGCATAAATATTTACAATTGTTATACCTTCCTCTTGGATCGATCCCTTGATCATTATATAGTGTCCTTCTTTGTCTCTTGTAATAGTCTTTATTTTAAAGTCTATTTTGTCTGATATGAGAATTGCTACTCCAGCTTTCTTTTGATTTCCATTTGCATGGAATATCTTTTTCATCCCCTCACTTTCAGTCTGTATGTGTCTCTAGGTCTGAAGTGGGTCTCTTGTAGACAGCATATATATGGGTCTTGTTTTTGTATCCATTCAGCCAGTCTGTGTCTTTTGGTGGGAGCATTTAATCCATTTACATTTAAGGTAATTATCGATATGTATTTTCCTATTCCCATTTTCTTAAATGTTTTGGATTTGTTATTGTAGGTGTTTTCCTTCTCTTGTGTTTCTTGCCTAGAGAAGTTCCTTTAGCATTTGTTGTAAAGCTGGTTTGGTGGTGCTGAACTCTCTCAGCTTTTGCTTGTCTGTAAAGGTTTTAATTTCTCCATCAAATCTGAATGAGATCCTTGCTGGGTAGAGTAACCTTGGTCAGGCTTGCTCTTTCTAATTCAGTCTGCACATTGCAGCCCCAGGGATCTTTCTAAAATTCCAGTCTGGCCATGTCATCCTTTGCTCTGCATCCTTCAGGACTTCCCCATTCCTCTGCTTCCAAATATCACTGTCTGGTCCCCGGTAACCTACCTGGCCCATCCCCTGCCTCTCTTCCCAAAGCACTTATTCTGGGCTGATTTTGAGTCCCTAAATCTCTGCGTTTTTGCACATTCTGTCTCCTAGCAAACTCTTTTTCATTTGCTAAGTCTCAGCTCAAGTACCATTTTGAATCCTGCCCTGACTGCCCAAAGCAGATTTAGGCACCCCCTGCCAGAGTCCGTACATTGGACCCTGTACATACACCCATTACACTGGCTATCACAGGACATTGTCATTGATTCCTTATAGGTCTGTCTCCCAAAGAGACTAGGAGTACTCTGAGATCAGGCACAAGAACTTTTCACCTCTGCATCACCAGCAGGTAGCACACTGTCTGGCCATGATATGCACCCAATCAGCATTTACTCAATGAATGGATGGATGAGTGAATTGTACCTTTTCCAAATCAACAGGTGTTCCAACAAAGTTGCCTCAAATTTACTTGGGCTGCTGACTTGGCTTAAAATTCAGCTTCCTGGGTCCCATCCCAAACCCCAGAACAACAACTTCTAGGGGAAGAGCTCAGGAGCCTGCATTCTAACAAGCTCCCGGAGAACTGTTTTGCGTATTAAGTTTGACAGGCACAGCTGTTACCCTTCTGAGATGCTACTCACCTGTCTCCTTACACTGGAAATCCTGTCCACACTGTGCTTGCTTCACACAAGCTGTGGGACTGTGACAGCTGGCTTGGTCCCAGACAGTCCCACTGCAGATGGTTCCCCCGAACTTGTTTGGCTGCAGGAGGCTCCGGTATCTGTACTAAATCAGATTTGGAACCAGACGCATTCATTGTCTATCAATCAACTGAAATTGGTGCAGGCAGGTCTCAGCTTAACATAAGGAATGACTGTCTAATGATTGAGAGCTGCCTGCAAAGCTGTCTTTTGCGGGGATGAGTGATCATAAATGGCGGTGTTCAACCAGAGGTGGCACTGTCACCAGCTGGAATATTGAGTAGGGCCTCCAAGCATCAAATGACAGGTTTGGACTGGTTATTTCTAGGGTCTTCCTAATTGCTAGGAAGGACCTCTGTCTCCCCCTTCTGAAGCCAGTTAGTACCTATTCATCTTTCAAGACTCACGGTTTACCTCCTCGGGAACAAACTTCCCTAACTAAGTAATATATTCTCAGTTCCCTATGTACCCTCTCTCCTAGCACTTGTCATATAAGGTTGTGATTGATTGTCCACTTCTTTGTTTACCTTTCTCACTAGCTTAGGAACAATTTGCACATAGGGTTAGGGTCAGCAAAGGGAGGGCCGCGTCTTATTTGGCTTCATATACTTGGCACTTGATCTATGGTCAGTTACATGGTAGTCACCTTTAAAAAGATGTTTATCACTTTTCCTTTGAAGAATTTCTTCTGGTCATGGCATTTCCTCTTTCCTTGTGGCATGTCTCATATGGTTCAGGTGGGGGTGACGTCACCCCCTCAGTCACAGGACGTGTGGATGTGAACGAGGCAGGGCAACCAGAGTACCAATCATCTGCCAAGTTGCAATGATTGGTTCATGACTCAACCTTATGGCAATCAAAGTCCTCTCTGGGAAGTTTCTTTCAGAACTATTGGAAAAGATAGTTTCTTTTTAGCTGAAGTTGCTGGGAATTGTGGGTATCAAGTGGCCATCTTGCCTACTATAGAAAGAGCCCATCCAACAATTAGAGAGACAAAAAGAGCTCTGAAGACATCATCTGAGGCCCTGTGTCCAGCTCTGACTGCAGATGAATAAATACTTATTGAAGGAAGGAGAGAAAGAATAAAAATGCATGCCAGTCTTGGGCTCAATGTTTTTATGACACTGTCTTCTCTACGGTGTACAGTGTTAGATACTAGCGTATCAGGAAGAAGCTGAACAGTAAGATATTCCAAGAAATTGAAGTTCGATCCCTGTCTTTAAGAAGCTTAGAGATGGTTGAGGAGATAAAAAATATAACAATATAAAACATGCTGTATGAAGAGCTTCACACGGAGGGTCGATCAGCACCATATTTTCTGCCGTCTTTTAGCCCACAGGCCCTAGCTTCAAAACTGTTAATAAGTAAATAGGAAGGCAATGATTTGAGAAGTAAGCGAATTGAGTTCCTGACCTGAATCTATTTATTACTTGCTGTGTAAAGTTATCAGTGCCTGACACTTTCTGCCTCAGTTTCCAAATCTATAAAATGAGGTGGTTGACTGAGTTGACCTCACTAATCACAATTACTAATGATTCCTTCACCTGTGTCCTATCGTTGAAAGAGCACAGGCATGAGATTAGACCGACTTAGGTCCAAATCCTGGATTCACTTACCTACTGCCCGTGAGCAAGTCACTTATCTTTTCTGAGCGACCATTGTCTAGTATGTAAAATGGGTGTGATGGCACCTTACCTCGAAAGGGTTTTGTGAGAACTAAGTGAGAGAAGGTCTGAGGACACACCTAGCCCTGTGCCTGGCATATCATTGGTGCTCAATAAATGGAAGTGGTTTCCACATCATTATCATTATCAATGCAGCCTTTTCCAGATGCTTCCAGGGGTGAGTGTGAAGCAGTGAGGCTTCCCCTCCCTTTCCTCTTGCCCACTTCTGCCTACTTAACTGCTCCTTAGCAAAGAGGCAAAGGTAGCAAAAAGAAGTGAGGATCCAACCTGCCCATTTGCCTTCCCTGACTTTCAGTTAAGAACAGCAATAAAAGATTTGTAAACTAGGTGAGAAGAGATTATAATTAGCGGTCAATGTGGGAATAGGAGGATATCTTCATTTTCTACCCACGCTCTTGCCCCACAATGCAGTAAATAAAAGAGAGCTCATCATACAAATGTATAGCCAATTCTCTTTCTCAACCTTGAAAACATTCATCAGTTATAAGACGTGAAGTTACCATCATGGTGATGATGGTGATGGTAGCTACCAGTTATTGAGTGCTTACTATTGCCCAAACCCTTTACATTCTTTATGTCAGTTAATCCTCACAAGTCTAGGGGGTTAAGTACTATTAATGATCTCATTTTAAGCTGGGTTAGAATTTCAGTTCTGCCACTTACGGTATATGTGTCACTGGGTAAATTACTTAGCGTCTCTGACCCTCGGTTTTCTCATCTGTAAGATGAGAGAGATAAGAGTGTTCTGAAGATTAGTGATAACACAGGTAAAGACATCAGCATTCTGCCTGGTTCTGGTATGCGCTTAGTAATAATAGTTATCAACATCGGCTTCATCCTCGTAGCCAGCTGTTGGGCTACTCTGGAAGGATTATGACTGAGTGGGAATTGGATTAGGTGACCTCTAGTATCACTTACTACTCTCCATATAGCTCCGGGAGAGGCAGGAGAGGCATATAGCTCAGGTTCACGGGCATTTTGGAATCAGACTGACCAAGTTTTAAATCGAGGCTCTGCCGCATTCTTACTGGGCAAACTAAGCAAAGGGATTGAGTGGTGTCTGTCACCTACTGTTGGCTGTGAAAATCAAATAAGAAGATGATTTATTTAAAGCATTAGCACACAGTCCTTGGTATACAGAAATTATTTAATAATGGCGACTATATATTGTCATTATCATCCTTCCTGTGGTTTCTGTACTTGGAATGATGGTGCAGACATGAGGTTCATTCCCACCCGCTCCTTATTTTCTAGGTTGTTATCAAATAATGAAGACATTGTGTTGCAGAAAGGTTGGTAAGGATACTTCCCTAGGGCCTTCTCCGTGCCATTGCCCGTGGTTGGTATCATTAAGACATAATTTTCTTTTCTAGCTAGTAGAAAATGTTTCTTTCCAGAAATGCACGTCATTGATTGGGTGATTTTGAGAGGAAGAAAAATATTAATAGAAAGAAACTCAGATGGTCTTTCAGTTAAAAAATTAACAGAATTTAATTATTTTAAGGATTACTTTAAAGACACATGTCTTTTTGAGTCCCTAAGAAAGTAATAAATGTTGATTTAAACTGTAAGTCATTCACCTGTGCTATCTGCCATCTAAACTGCAGCACAAGAGAAAAATGTAGCTTTAGGATGCTGTTTAAATGTATAATAGGTTGACTAAAGGCCATGCAAAGAAATTAAGTCCTAATCCTTGAAAGTTGTAAATGTTATCTTATTTGGAAAAAGGATCTTTGCAGACACCATTAACTTGGAGAAATTACTCTGGATTATCCAGAAGGACCCTAAATGCCCTCACAGTGTCCTTACAAGAGGAAAGCAGAGGGAGATTTCACATAGACACATAAAGGAGACACACAGAAGGGAAGGGGTGATGCAGACAGGAGCAGAGATTGGAGCAAGGCAGCCACCAAAAGCTGGAAGGAGCAAAGAACGGCTTCTCCCCTAGAGCTTCCAGAGAGAGCCTGGCCCTGCTGACGCCTTGATTGCAGACTTCTGGTCTCCAGAACTCTGAGAGAATACATTTCTGTTGTTCTGAGCCAACCAGTTTTTGGCATTTGTTACAGCAGGCTCAGAAAACGAATCCAGGATGTCAAAGCAGAATGAGAATTGGGGGCCAGATATTTTTAAACTGGGACATCTAAGATTCTTTGGCATATCCTAGAGATGGGAGAGGCAAAATCATAAATTTTAGCCTTCAAAGTTGAATACACTAGCTCCAAATGGTGCTCTGCCAGTGTCATCAAAACTTCACAGGGCACTTTTGCATCTAACTGAGGAGGGGTTCTGGAGGCAGGAGGACTGTCAGTAAGCTCTGCAAGAGTATCACTCAGGTGAGAGAAGAGCAGGGCTCGATTCAAGGCAGTGGGAGTGGGGCTGGAGAGGAGGGCACAGATAGGAAGTATAGAAACAGCTCACATTTATTGAACACTTACTTTGTGCCAGATGCCATGAAAAGCACTTTGCATGCATTACTCATTTAATGCTCTCAGTAACTCTATGGTGTAAGTACTGTTTCTACTTCCATTTATAGATTAGGAATCAGAGGCAAAGAGAAGGTGAAAATTATTATATCCAAAGTAACACAGAAAATAAGGTGCAAGCCAGAATCTAAGCTGCAGAGTCGAAGCTAAAAAACAGGCTTGACAGCAATAGGCTAATAGACAAGGTTCGGGCAGTGGTGTACCACGTCTGGGCTGCACCCACCCTGGGTGCATCCAGTGAAGGCATGTGTCGTCTGCAGAGATTTTAAAATACTAAGAAAACGGAATAGAAGTTAGTCTTCTTTCTATTATCACCATGAGCCAGTGATTCTGAACAAAGACAGAATTGTAATACTCCTCCCTGACAGAGCCAAGTGCTCTCAACATCCCCCTTATGCCACTGAGTTTAGCGATCATCTTGGACCAGTTAAAACCACTTAGATGGGCAAGATAGATACACATCTGTTCATTGGGCATGTCAGCCTTTTCAGTGCATGAAAGTGAAATCCTCAGGAACACCCTGTGTGACATGCTTTGGTTTATCTCAGTTCCTCATAGGTCATGCACAGCTTGGCATTTTGTTCCTAAGCCATTGGTCCCTCCAGATGACCCTCATTAGAAGGTAATACATAGGCCAGGACCCAGAGAGGCCAGTGGGGATCAGTGTGCCCATGTCCGGAGGGCCACTTTTCTAAGTGGCATCTAAGCCATAACATAACACATCTTTTGCAGCCTCATCCAAACGCCTTACAAACAAAATCAGAAGAGGCAGAAATAAGTTCCACCAGCCACGTGCGTATAGCTTCTGAATACCCTTTTCTCCCCAGACCTCTAGATTTATAGACGAGACTGCTTATCTCCATTTGAATGCCTAGTACACAATTTAAATGTTTAATGCTCCAAAATTGGTCATAAATGTCTCACCTTTTTCTCCTGGCATGGAAAGCAATCTGTCCACTCTCCCCAGTTGCCCAGCTGGCAGGAAACAGCTGTGGGAGTAGAACTCTGAACAGCCCGACTGACTCTCCTAAAGAGAGAAGACACCCCTTGCTTCAATTTTTAAATTTTTTATCATGATCATTTTAATTTTTGTAATTATAAATTCAAAAAGGTCTTTTAACATGACAGTATCTTAGTAATATGAAAACAGGTGCTGAATTTTTCTCCAGCTTTATTGAGGCATAATTGACAACAATCGTATGGTATATTTAGGATGACCAACGTAATGGTTTGACATACATATACATTGTGACATGATTATCACAGCCAAAGGAAACACATCCATCACCTCCCATAGTTGCCTTTCTTTTTCTTTCTTTCTTTTTTTTTTTTTTTTTTTGGTGTGGTAAAAACACTTCAGATCTACTCTCCTAGCAAATTCCAAGTGTACAATACACTATTACTAACTATAGTCACTATGCTGTGCATTAGAACCCCAGAACTTTTTCAGCTTATGACAGAAAGTTTATATCCTATGACCAACCTCTCCCCATGTTCCCGACCCCCCAAGCCCCTTGTAACCACTATTCTACTCTCTGGCTTTATAAGTTAGACTTTTTTTAGAGTCTACATATAAGTGAGATCATGCAGTATTGTCTTTTTCTGTCTGGCTTATTTCACTTAGCATAATGTCCTCCAGGTTCATTAATGTTGTCACAGATGGAAGGATTTTCTTCATTTTTTATGGCTGAACAGATGCTTAATTTTTTAATTTATAAAGGTTACCCCTTGATTTGGGCATCTGGGTACCTGTAGCTGTAGAACACGAAGCAATATCACAGTGTATATTCCCTTAGCCTTAAAGTTATCTGGAAGTGGGAGTGGGGATGGAGCAGGGAAAGGAGAGGAACGTCCATAAATGCAGTTATTCTTACTTGGAACACTGGGCTGTAAGGGTACTTCTAATACTAGAATGATTCTATCTTCCTTCTTAAGAATTGCATGTGCTGTTTTTGAAACAAAAGTTATATGGCCTAATGCTCTTTTCTTCCCCAATATTTTATTGTGGTAAAATACATGTAACATAAAATTTACCATAACCATTTTGAAGCTTACAGTTCAGTGGCATTAAGTACATTCATATTGTTGTGCAACGATCACCAGTTTCCATCTCCAGAACTCTTTTCCTTTCCCTGCATCAATTTTGAGATGTAAAATTTAAGCAACAACAACAGGAAGAGTTGTGCACGTTTTCCTTCTGATCATTTCCAGTTTTAAGAAATGAAGAATAAGAATTTATTGTGCCTCTACTGTATGCAGGGATGATGCTGTAGTACTTCAGAACTCATGCTAATTATGCTGTGAACGGCTCCACATGATGAATGATGCCCCCTATGCTGAAACCCCAAACAGGAAGCTCTAGGATCATCAGGAAAGTGATGTTCACCTTTATCGCTGGTTCTCAGACTTTGGTCCCAGGAACATTTTATACTCTAACATACTATTGAGGACTCTGAAGAGCTTTTGTTTAACCGAACTGTGTCGATCGATAGTCACAGAATCCAAACATCAAAACTGAGAAATTTCGAAATACTTATTTATCCATTTAACATTACAATAAAACCGTTACATGTTACCATATATGTTTATTTTAAAATCCATTTCCAAGAAACATAATTATTGAAAAGAGTGTTACTGTTTTATGTTTTTGCAAATCTCTTTTGATGTCTGGTTTAGTAGAAAGCAGCTAGATTCTCATTTCTGCTTCTTCATTCAATATGTTGCTTTATGTTGCTTTGGTTGAAATCTATGAAGAAACTCCAGCCTCATACAGTTATGTAGTTGAAAAAAATTATGTAGTTGAGGAGTGTTTTAATAGTCTTCTCAGATAATTGTGGATGTTCTTTGATGCTACACCAAATCTTGAAAAGCAGTCATTTCTTAAATGTTAGTTGCACTTGGAACCTGAAAGCCTATCAATGAATTTTTTATACTCTGTTACATTAAAACCCATTGATCTATGTATCCTTTAAATGTATCTGGTACCCATACATGATTTTTATAACATCAGACATTGGAAATTTAGAAAACAATGGTTCTCTGAGTGTACATATCTTAAAAATAGTCACACATTTCACTATGACATATTAATAAGTCAAATTTATTAATATTAACAGTGATCTCAAGCTCATGGTAGTGAATATGTTTTCCAAAATTTTAATTTTCGTTTGAAAGCCCAAATTTTGTCATTGGTAACAAATAATGCCGTTTGTTTTCCTGGAAGTAATAGGCCCTCTGCTCATTTTTGAGACAATGTCTGCCAAGTATCTTAGCCTGAATAACCATAGTTTGTGTGGCAGTTATTCTGTCAAGTAAAAACAGTGTTCCAGGAAAAAGGCATCAACACTGACTTACAACTCAAACAATTGCTTTTTCTCAAGAAAAAACATGTACTGTACCCTCATACTTAGGTACAGTAGAAGTTCTTTATGCATCTTTTCCATTTTGCCACAAATAATATTTAAGTAACATGTATTCAAAGATTGGGTTTTAATAAAATTAACAATTTTAACTATTTTCAGGACTTTTCTAAGTGAAACAATTTCTTTCCTGTGAGTTTGGTGTCAATGCCTTGATTTGCATCAAGGCCACAGTAGTTTTAGCCACCATTACTTTTTTTTTTTTTTTGAATTTTTGAAGTTTATTTAATTTATTTTTTTATACAGCAGGTTCTTATTAGTCATCCATTTTATACATATCAGTGTATACATGTCAATCCCAATCTCCCAATTCATCACACCTCCACCCCCCACCCCCGCCACTTTCCCCCCTTGGTGTCCATACGTTTGTTCTCTACATCTGTGTCTCTATTTCTTCCCTGCAAACCGGTTCATCTGTGCCATTTTCTAGGGTCCACATATATGCATTAATATATGATATTTGTTTTTCTCTTTCTGACTTACTTCACTCTGTATGACAGTCTCTAGATCCATCCACGTCTCAACAAATGACCCAATTTCGTTCCTTTTTATGGCTGAGTAATATTCCATTGTATATATGTACCACATCTTCTTTATCCATTCATCTGTTGATGGGCATTTAGGTTTCTTCCATGACGTGGCTATTGTAAATAGTGCTGCAATGAACATTGGGGTGCATGTTTCTTTTTGAATTATGGTTTTCTCTGGGTATATGCTGAGTAGTGGGATTGCTGGGTCATATGGTAATTCTATTTTTAGTTTTTTAAGGAACCTCCATACTGTTCTCCATAGTGGCTGTATCAATTTACATTCCTACCAACAGTGCAAGAGGGTTCCCTTTTCTCCACACCCTCTCCAGTATTTGTTGTTTGTAGATTTTCTGATGATGCCCATTTTAACTGGTGTGAGGTGATACCTCATTGTAGTTTTGATTTGCATTTCTCTAATAATTAGTGATGTTGAGCAGCTTTTCATGTGCTTCTTGGCCATCTGTATGTCTTCTTTGGAGAAATGTCTATTTAGGTCTCTGCCAATTTTTGGATTGGGTTGTTTGTTTTTTTTAATATTGAGCTGCATGAGCTGTTTATATATTTTGGAGATTAACCCTTTGTCCGTTGATTCGTTTGCAAATATTTTCTCCCATTCTGAGGGTTGTCTTTTCATCTTGTTTATGGTTTCCTTTGCTGTGCAAAAGCTTTGAAGTTTCATTAGGTCCCATTTGTTTATTTTTGTTTTTATTTCCGTTACTCTAGGAGGTGGATCAAAAAAGATCTTGCTGTGATTTATGTCAAAGAGTGTTCTTCCAATGTTTTCCTCTAAGAGTTTTATAGTGTCTGGTGTTACATTTAGGTCTCTAATCCATTTTGAGTTTATTTTTGTGTATGGTGTTAGGGAGTGTTCTAATTTCATTCTTTTACATGTAGCTGTCCAGTTTTCCCAGCACCACTTATTAAAGAGACTGTCTTTTCTCCATTGTATATCCTTTCCTCCTTTGTCATAGATTAGTTGACCATAGGTGCGTGGGTTTACCTCTGGGCTTTCTATCTTGTTCCATTGATCTATATTTCTGTTTTTGTGCCAGTACCATATTGTCTTGATTACTGTAGCTTTGTAGTATAGTCTGAAGTCAGGGAGTCTGATTCCTCCAGCTCTGTTTTCTCCCTCAAGACTGCTTTAGCTATTTGGGGCCTTTTGTGTCTCCATACAAATTTTAAGATTTTTTGTTCTAGTTCTGTAAAAAATGCCATTGGTAATTTCATAGGGATTGCATTGAATCTGTAGATTGCTTTGGGTAGTATAGTCATTTTCACAATACTGATTCTTCCAATCCAAGAACACGGTATATCTCTCCATCTGTTGGTATCATCTTTAATTTCTTTCATCAGTGTCTTATAGCTTTCTGCATACAGGTCTTTTGTCTCCCTAGGTAGGTTTATTCCTAGGTATTTTACTCTTTTTGTTGCAGTGGTAAATGGGAGTGTTTCCTTAATTTCTCTTTCAGATTTTTCATCATTAGTGTATAGGAATGCAAGAGATTTCTGTGCCTTAATTTTGTATCCTGCAACTTTACCAGATTCATTGATTAGCTCTAGTAGTTTTCTGGTGGTATCTTTAGGATTCTCTATGTATAGTATCATGTCATCTGCAAAGAATGACAGTTTTACTTCTTCTTTTCCAATTTATATTCCTTTTATTTGTTTTTCTTCTCTGATTGCCATGGCTAGGACTTCCAAAACTATGTTTAGTAATAGTGGTGAGAGTGGACATCCTTGTCATGTTCCTGATCTTAGAGGAAATGCTTTCAGTTTTTCACCATTGAGAATGATGTTTGCTGTGGGCTTCTCGTATATGGCCTTTATTATGTTGAGGTAGGTTCCCTCTATGCCCACTTTCTGGAGAGTTTTTATCATAAATGGGTGTTGAATTTTGTCAAAAGCTTTTTCTGCATCTATTGAGATGATCGTATGGTTTTTATTCTTCAATTTGTTAATATGGTGTATCACATTGATTGATTTGTGTATATTGAAGAATCCTTGCATCCCTGGGATAAATCCCACTTGATCGTGGTGTATGATCCTTTTAATGTGTTGTTGGATTCTGTTTGCTAGTATTTTGTTGAGGATTTTTGCAACTATATTCATCAGTGATATTGGTCTGTAATTTTCTTTTTTTGTAGTATCTTTGTCTGGTTTTGGTATCAGGGTGATGGTGGCCTCATAGAATGAGTTTGGGAGTGTTCCTTCCTCTGCAACTTTTGGAAGAGTTTGAGAAGGATGGGTGTTAGCTCTTCTCTAAATGTTTGATAGAATTCACCTGTGAAGCCATCTGGTCCTGGACTTTTGTTTGTTGGAAGATTTTTAATCACAGTTTCAATTTCATTACTTGTGATTGGTCTGTTCATATTTTCTATTTCTTCCTTGTTCAGTCTTGGAAGGTTATACCTTTCTAAGAATTTGTCCATTTCTTCCAGGTTGTCCATTTTATTGGCATAGAGTTGCTTGTAGTAGTCTCTTAGGATGCTTTGTATTTCTGCAGTGTCTGTTGTAACTTCTCCTTTTTCATTTCTAATTTTATGGATTTGAGTCCTCTCCCTCTTTTTCTTGTTGAGTCTGGCTAATGGTTTATCATTTTTGTTTATCTTCTCCAAGAACCAGCTTTTAGTTTGATTGATCTTTGCTATTGTTTTCTTTGTTTCTATTTCATTTATTTCTGCTCTGATCTTTATGATTTCTTTCCTTCTGCTAACTTTGGGTTTTGTTTGTTCTTCTTTCTCTAGTTCCTTTAGGTGTAAGGTTAGATTGTTTATTTGAGATTTTTCTTGTTTCTTGAGGTAGGCTTGTATAGCTATAAACTTCCCTCTTAGAACTGCTTTTGCTGCATCCTGTAGATTTTGGATTGCATTTTTCATCGTCATTTGTCTATAGGTATTTTTTGATTTCCTCTTTGGTTTCTTCAGTGATCTCTTAGTTATTTAGTAATGTATTGTTTAGCCTCCATGTGTTTGTGTTTTTTACGTTTTTTCCCCTGTAATTCGTTTCTAATCTCATAGCATTGTGGTCAGAAAAGATGCTTGATATGATTTCAATTTTCTTAAATTTACTGAGGCTTGATTTGTGACCCAAGATGTGATCTCTCCTGGAGAATATTCCATGCACACTTGAGAAGAAAGTGTAATCTGCTGTTTTTGGATGGAATGTCCTATAAATATCAATTAAATCTATCTGGTCTATTGTGTCATTTAAAGCTTCTGTTTCCTTATTTGTTTTCATTTTGGATGATCTGTCCATTGGTGTAAGTGAGGTGTTAAAGTCCCCGACTATTATTGTGTCACTGTCGATTTCCTCTTTTATAGCTGTTAGCAGTTGCCTTATGTATTGAGGTGCTCCTATGTTGGGTGCATATATATTTATAATTGTTATATCTTCTTCTTGGATTGATCCCTTGATCATTATGTATTGTCCTTCCTTGTCTCTTGTAACATTCTTTATTTTAAAGTCTATTTTATCTGATATGAGTATTGCTACTTCAGCTTTCTTTTGAATTCCATTTGCATGGAATATCTTTTTCCATCCCCTCACTTTCAGTCTGTATGTGTCCCTAGGTCTGAAGTGGGTCTCTTGTAGACAGCATATAGATGGGTCTTGTTTTTGTATCCATTCAGCAAGCCTGTGTCTTTGGTTGGAGCATTTAATCCATTCACATTGAAGGTAATTATCGATATGTATGTTCCTATGACCATTTTCTTAATTGTTTTGGGTTTTTTTTGGTAGGTCCTTTTCTTCTCTTGTGTTTCCCACTTAGAGAAGTTCCTTTAGCATTTGTTGTAGAGCTGGTTTGGTGGTGCTGAATTCTCTTAGCTTTTGCTTGTCTGTAAAGCTTTTGATTTCTCCATCGAATCTGAATGAGGTCCTTGCCGGGTAGAGTAATCTTGGTTGTAGGTTCTTCCCTTTCATCACTTTAAGTATATCATGCCAGTCCCTTCTGGCTTGTAGAGTTTCTGCTGAGAAATCAGCTCTTAACCTTATGGGAGCTCCCTTGTAAGTTATTTTTCATTTTTCCCTTGCTGATTTCAATAATTTTTCTTTGTCTTTAAGTTTTGCCACTTTGATTACTATGTGTCTCGGCGTGTTTCTCCTTGGGTTTATCCTGTATGGGACTCGCTGCGCTTCCTGGACTTGGGTGGCTATTTCCTTTCCCATGTTAGGGAAGTTTTCGACTATAATCTCTTCAAATATTTTCTCTGGTCCTTTCTCTCTCTCTTCTCCTTCTGGGACCCCTATAATGCGAATGTTGTTTCATTTAATGTTGTCCCAGAGGTCTCTTAGGCTGTCTTCATTTCTTTTCATTCTTTTTTCTTTAGTCTGTTCCGCAGCAGTGAATTCCACCATTCTGTCTTACAGGTCACTTGTCCGTTCTTCTGCCTCAGTTATTCTGCTATTGATTCCTTCTAGTGTAGTTTTCATTTCAGTTATCATATTGTTCATCTCTGTTTGTTTGTTCTTTAATTCTTCTAGGTCTTTGTTAAACATTTCTTGCATCTTCTCAATCTTTGCCTCCATTCTTATTCCGAGGTCCTGGATCATCTTCACTATCATTATTCTGAATTCTTTTTCTGGAAGGTTGCCTATCTCCACTTCATTTAGTTGTTTTTCTGGGGTTTTATCTTGTTCCTTCATCTGGTACATAGCCCTCTGCCTTTTCATCTTGTCTATCTTTCTGTGAAGGTGGTTTTTGTTCCACAGGCTGCAGGATTGTAGTTCTTCTTGCTTCTGCTGTCTGCCCTCTGGTGGATGAGGCTATCTAAGAGGCTTGTGCAAGTTTCCTGATGGGAGGGACTGGTCCACCATTATTTTTACACTGTCAGTGCAAACATAAACACAGTGAAAAGAGCGAATATTGTCTTAGTATTATTGTAAAATTGTTTTGAACTCCCAGGCATCACCCTGAAAAGATCTTGGGGACTCCCTGGAGTCTGTAGACCACACTTTGAGAAACTCTGATCTATAAAATGATGCTAGTATAGAGCACCAGCCCTATTATCCCTTCAAAAAAACTTCAGTGCTCAGGTCACCATCTTCCTCTCTACTCCAGTTCCTCTCATCATCCTGGGAGACCTCAGCATCCCTATAAACGAACCATCCAATGCTCTGCACTCTCAGTTGCTCCTTTTCTTCCTCTCCAATGACCCTTTTCTTCACTTTATTATCTTCCATGTTTTCATCCTGGACTTTCTTACTCTCTGAAACAGCTTCTTCTCCAAATCACTAATTCATGAGTCACCTGTAAATAGTTATTTGGGGCTCCACAGCCTCGTCTCCTTCTATATCTATATGCTCAAGGATTCCCGTGCATTTTTCTTGGACCTCATTGCAGCATCCATTGACACCTAAGCTTTCTCTCTAGCAGTAAGACCTCTCCTATCGTCATTTTCCTTTACAATCAGTTTTGATTTCATGATCCATCATTTTAAAATTTTAATTATGTCCTGAATTCCTGGACCCCACTGTTCCCTTGATCACACCTATCTGTAAAACCCAATCATGAAAGAATCCAACTATCTTTCTCCTGGGTGACTCCTAGGTATCTTTCAGTCTCATCATAAACATCGGTTCCTTAAGAAAACATTTCTCAACACCCAGACTGATAGATATCTCCCTTCATATGATTTGTCAATCTCTGCACATCTTCTTCTCAACACTTAATTATCATACTTATGATGTTTGTATAATTTCTGCCTTCTCCACCAGATCATAAGCTCTATGAAGGCAGGTACTTGTACTGTTCATATGTTTGCTACTGAACCCCTGGCACTTATCATGGCGCCAGACCCAAGGAAGGTGCTCAGTAAATATTTAGGAGAGGAAAGAAAAGAAGAAAGGGAGAAAAGGAGGGAGAAAGTGAGAGAGGGAGAGGAGGGAAGGAAGGAAGGAGGAAGGAAAGAACGAAGGAAGGAAGGATAAAAAGGGGATAGAAAGAATGAAGCCAAGTTATGGGAAATAGAATGACATTGTTTAGAAATTTATATGAACCTAATTTCCAGTTAGAATCTAATTAAATGATCCTGGTGTCTAGACATTCAAATGGCTCAAGGTTTGGTCCATATGTCATTTTTCTGATAGATTGTCCTAATAATAAAAGTGTGAAGCATAGAAACACGGAGGAAAAGAAGAGTTCTGATCACTAAAACGTGGGAGAGAAGTTACAGGGAGGAGGTTTGGGAGCAGAAAATGACTCCAGTATTAGTTCTGCGTCTTACTGTAGAATTGTCAAGATAATGTCATTGTAAGCCCACAGAGACTGCATTATGATGTCAAAATGGAAGGAAACAGTGTTAATAGATGGAAGCAGAAGCTTAGAGCAGTGCTGTGTTGCTGTAGTTTTAAAAGCTTTGTGACGTGATGTCTAGACAGAGGAACACACAGTCATGCTATCACTGAAGCAAGGCTACAGATGGTACACAAGGACCATTCATTAAGTCATTACAGGGCTCCAACCTTTTAGCCAATATCAATATGACGGGCATCTTCTCTTATCATTCCAATGAATTTTTTAAGGTAGTTTATTTTTTGTTGATTATAAAAGTCATACGTTCTCCTAAAGAGAACATAGAAAAGATTATAAAAGAAAAAAATTGCCCCAAATTCCACCACCATTAATATTTTGTTATATTTCCTTTCATTCTTAATTTTTATAACATAGTTGAGGTCATACTATTATATTTTTATATCTTTATTTTTCCATTTAATATTATCAGAGAAATGTAAACTTTTTATGATGACTGCACATTGTTCCATTCCACTAACATTAAACAATTAGAGTACTGAGCACCCAGTTTTACTTAGAATACTTAAGTATTCTAAGTTACTTACTGAAGATACTTCCTGTAGAATAAGATGGCTGGGTTGAAGGATACAAATGGTTTCAAAGCTTATGACACATATGGCCAAATGGCTTTCCAAAAGAACCGTATCAATTTTTCAATTACTTCAGGAACATTTAATAAATCCATGGCCTAATAAATCTGTGGCCTAGTAAATCTTGGCAAATAGTTTGAAAGCATCTCCCAGCTACTGAAAATTTACTCAAGCAGGAAGAGATTTAATGTAGAGCAGTAAGATTCAGGAGTCTTTTTTTTTTTTTTTTTAAATTAATTAATTAATTAATTAATTATTTTTGGCTGTGTTGGGTCTTCGTTTTTTCTGTGCGAGGGCTTTCTCTAGTTGCGGCAAGCGGGGGCCACTCTTCATCGCGGCGCGCGGGACTCTCACTGCTGCGGCCTCTCCCGTTGCAGAGCACAGGCTCCAGACGCGCAGGCTCAGTAGTTGTGGCTCACGGGCCTAGTTGCTCCGCAGCATGTGGGATCTTCCCAGACCAGGGATCGAACCCGTGTCCCCTGCATGGGCAGGCAGATTCTCAACCACTGCGCCACCAGGGAAGCCAGATTCAGGAGTCTTTGATCCTAGTCTTCAGTTGGCATCTACCTTGCTGTGCCACTATGAGCAAGTTTCTTTAACTGTCTGGCTATTAAGTTTTTCATCTGTAGAATGACCACAAGGGAATATAGTGCTATGTGCAGGGTTCCCAAAGTATGCTCTGTGGAGTACTAGTTCCTGAGATATGCACCAGAGGTGAGGAGGAAAAGAAGTAAAGTTACCTGGTCAAATACATTTGGATAAATTGTATACAACATACTGCTCTTGGAGATTTAAAATGCCCAACAACACATCAAGGCTCTGAAAAGTTCTGCATTTTAATTTACTTAACAGAGCATTTACCCAATTTTTGACTATAGGTCATTTTTTTCTTTCATGTAATATCTGTAAGACTACGTAACACAGTTAAGGAAGCACTGATGTAACAGAAAGGACTTTCGAGTCTACCAAACATGCATTTAAATCCAGTTTCTGCTATTTACAGCTAAAAAACAGAGATAATAGTAACTTGTGAGACTGTTTTGAATATGGAGTGAGATTACATATGCAAAGCATGGAAAGCCCCAAGCATCAGCCTGACATACATGTTAGTTTCTTCTCTCTAACCTTCTCAATCCCAGACATGCTCATCAAATCTCTCCATCTTCATCAAAAACATATTGAATGCCTGTGCTGTGGAGGGCTGGAGATGCTTTCCATCTGCCTTTTTAGATAGGGTGGCATTTTGGGCAAAAGGCCTAAAATGGCCTAAAACCTAGACTTGAACATGTAATCTGTGAGTCAAATGCTTGACCCCAGAATGTGGCCACCTCAGCAATTTAGATCACAAAATAATTAATTAGCTACCCATCCCAGGCTAGGTCAGAAGGCCCAACCCTGAGTATTTCCAGTGGGTCATCCTAATAAATAGGCTTAGCTTATATTCAAGACTGATTGTCACTAATTATATAACCTGGAGCTACTCCCATTCAGTTACATGGGAATTACATCATGAAATATATTTAAAATTTGACTTTGAAAGTGCTGAATCTCCAGTGACCTCCATGTTGCTAAATCCAGTGGAAAGTTTTCCAGCTTGGTCTTAATTGCCCTCTGTTAACCATTGTTCCTTCTTGAAATCTTTCCTCTCTTGGACTTCTTCAGTACCACACTTCCTTGCCCCCATCCTACCTCTGTGGCCAGTTCTCTTTGATGTGTCTGAAAACTAGAATTCCTCAGGGTGCAGTCTTGCCTTTCTTTTTTTGCTTTTCTCACTCTTAAGAAGGTGATATCCATTTCCTGGGTTTCACATACCACCTATGCTAATGCCTCCTAGATTTAGATCTTCAACCTGGACCACTGCTCAGAAATCCTGTTTTGTTTATCCAACTGCCCCATTTTATATCTCTACTAGGTGCCTGGCAGGCGTGGCAAACTTAATGGCTCTGAATCGAAACTCTTAATTTTCTCCTTTTAACTGTTCCTCTCTCAATTTTATCCACATCAGTAAGTGGACCCTAACACACAGTTGCTTAAGCCAGATACCTAACAGTGGTCTTTAATTCCTTCCTTGCCCTCACCCCCATATCCAGTCCTTTGGAAATTTCTGTCAATTTTGCTTTCAAGATATATCTCAAATATCTTCCCTTCTGCCTGTCTCAACTGCCTCCGTCCTAATTTAAGGCACCGTTATCTCTCACCCAGATAATTGCTATGGCCTCCTATGGTCCAAGATATTCCACTTCAATTTCCTCCAATCCCTTCTCTGCACAGACACCAGGATGATTTTTTAAAATTAGAAATCAGATAATATCCCTCCTGTATAAGACCCTCCAGTGATTTTTGTTTGTTTCTTTGTTTGTTTGTTTTTTACTACACATAGACTAAAATCAAAATTCCTCATCATGGTGCCCAAGGTCCTCTGTGATCTGGCCCCTGCCCATCTTTCTGACATCCTCTCAGGACTCAATCCCCTGGTCTCGTGCTGCTCCCATCCTGCAGGTCCTCAAATGTGATGAGCCATTTCCTGCAGGGGGATCTTAGCATGTACTGACCTCTCCACTCTCCCTACTCTTCACTTGGTTTCTCCTCACCATCCTTCGTATCTCAGCTTAAATCCACCTCTGTAGAGAACGCCCCAACCTGCCTATTTTTAGATTGCTCGATAGCCTCTATCAAAGGACCCTGTTTGCTTCCTTCATACTGTTTATCACAATTTTTACTGAAATGTTTGGTTTACATGTTTATTGACTGATTCCATCACTACACTGTAAATTCCAGGAGAGTAAGGACATTATCTATTTTGTTCATCATGTAGCATACCTGGAATATGTATTGAATGAATGAATAAAAGGAATGAATGAATGAATGAATGAATGAACAAATGAAAAAAAAGTGTCTACTGTGTTCCAGGTACAGATAGAATTCCACACAGAACTTCTGGTTCTAAGCATGTTCCAGGCTGTCCTGCAATATATGCATAATGCTCTTTCCTCCACACTGAATAATCACACCTCATCCATCTGGTCAGACCTTACCAGTTCAGTTAAGTCTCATGTCCTCCAGATGGTTTGCCTTGCCCTATGCTAACATAATCCCACATATGTAGAGCCTCCCACACTTTATTCCCACCCTTAGACTCCAAGTTCTGCAAGGCAGGGGTCATGACTCTACTGATCACCACGGTCCCCTGAGCACAGTACCTGGCATACAGTGGGAACTCAATAAAAACTTTTGTATGAATATATTATCTCATTTGATCTTATGTTATATAATTTAAATTTTACTAGACCCCTGTGGAGTAGGAATTATTATACCTATTTTATAGATAAGTAAAACAGATTCAGAGGAAGATGAAATAATGTGGTTAAGGTTATATAGATAGTAAGAGGTAAAGCAAGAATTCAAACCAAGGTTGTTTTGACTCCCAAATCTATGCATTTTAAAAACACATTCCAAGAAATACTATGAAGGATTTCTGACAAAAGGGAAATAGAGTAATAAAAGTAATTTTCTAAAAGCATATCCATGTGGCAGTTTCTATGCTCATTGCTTTATATTAACTCTCTTAACTCCTGACAAGCACTCTATGAAATATGTATTGTCTCTATTTTATAGATGAGAAAGTTAAGCCTTAGAGAGTTTAAGTAACTTACCCAAGTTCCATAGCCACTAAGTGGTGAAGCCAGGATTTAAACCCAGGTTGATCTCACATCAAAGCCCACACCCAATGCCGCTTGAAGTATAGCTAAAGATTAGTTACCCCGAAAAAAAGTGTCCATAGTCATGAGACTCACTTTGAGTCACATCCACTACTCCAATTGTTTATATTAGCTAAAATTTCATGCAGCCTGAATTCATGTTGATTTCCAGTCATCTGGACAGCTATAGAAAATATTCACACGGCCCTGGCCTGGGTTACTTTGGTGAACACTCTGATGCCCATGAAACAATAAAATAAAAAAGAAGATAGTGATTTAAATTGCATTAGGATCCACTGCCTATATGACCTATTTAAAGAAGCAAACAGATCCTTGTGGTTATCTTCTACGTTTGAGGTCTTCACTCATATTTCTTTAATCCCCCTAAGGTATTTTGTTCATTCTTCATCAGTGGAAATGTTGGGTTGGAAATGTTATAAAAACCTTTGGGTATCCTAATTCCAAATTAAATATTTGTTTTGCTTTTTTGTAAAAAAAAATTTTATTGGAGTATAGTTGATTTACAATGTTGTGTTAGTTTCAGGTATACAGTAAAGTGAATCAGTTATGCATATACATATATCCACTCTTTTTTAGATTCTTTTCCCATATAGGTCATCACAGAGTATTGCGTAGAGTTCCCTGTGCTATACAGTAGGTCATTATTTGTTATCTATTTTATATATAGTAGTGTATATATGTCAATCCCAATCTCCCAATTTACCCTCCTCCCCCTTACCCGCCGGTAACCATAAGTTTGTTTTCTACATCTGTGACTCTATTTCTGTTTTGTAAATAAGTTCATTTGTACCATTTTTTTAGATTCCACATATAAGCGATATCATATGGTATTTGCCTTTGACTTACTTCACTCAGTATGATAATCTCTAGTTGCATCCATGTTGCTGCAAATGGCATTATTTCATTCTTTTTTATGGCTGGGTAATATTCCATTGTATATATGTACCATATCTTCTTTAGCCATTCCTTTAGCCATTCCTCTAGCCATTGATGGACATTTTGGTTGCTTCCATGTCCTGGCTATTGTAAATAGTGCTTATCAAAATGGGTGCTCAGTTTTGAAAAGATTTTTTTTTTCTGGTGGGTGAGGGTAGCAGTAATGGTGTAATAACACTGATCTGGGGATTAGAAGGCCTGACTGTACAACTAGGAAACTGGGTGACTGACATATCAAATTGCTTTGTTTCCTCTCTGGCTCTCAACTGGAGGGGATAATGATTACAACAGTCTTAGAGGGACATAATGAGGTTTAAATTGGTCAATATTCATAAAATGCCTAGAGGAGTGGTCTGGTTGTTATTTAATATTCCCCTTCTCTTTCTGGGACTCAATTTCCTTATCTGTAACATGAGTGGATTAAATTAGATGTCAAAGTCCCTCCTAATTCTAAAGACCTATGAAATAAAAGTGATGGAAGTAGCAAACAAGGATTTTGAGTTATTTTAAGTATATTAAAGTAAGGGGAATCATGGACATGATGAGAAGTAAAAGATATAAAAAAGTACCAAATGAAAGTTTTGAAGCTGAAAAATTATAAAAACCAAAATGAAAGATCCATTGGATGGGCTAAAAAACAGATTAAATACTGCAAAAGAAAAGATCAGTAAACTTACAGATATAGAAACTATCCAAAATGAAACAGAGAAAAAATACTGCCAAAAACAATAAAAAAAAGAACAGGGCCTCAGTGACCTGTGGAATAATATCAGGGAGTCGAGCATACCTGCGATCAGAAGCAGAGGAGAAAGTATGTGGCAGAAAACATGTTTGAATTAATAGTGGCAAAATTTTTTTCCCCAAATTTGATGAGAGCTATAAATCCACAGAAGCACACCTAGGCACATCATAATCAGACTGCTGGAAATCAATGATAAAATATTAAAGGAGTCCATAACAAAGTGGATCTCTCCTCAAAGATTATACAAGCTGAAGATAATGGAATGATATTAATGTCTTCAAAGTGATGTGAGAGGAAAAAAGGAAGCTTTTCACTTAGAATTTTATATTCATCAAAGATACCCTTCAAAATAAAGGCAAAATAAAGAGTTCTTTAGACTAACGAAAATGGATAACTCCCTCACCAAAATTCATTCTGCACTATAAGAAAGGTCAAAAGAAGTTACTCAGGAAGAATAAAAATGGTATCAGAAGTGGTATCATATTATTTGAAGGTAGGCTGTGATAAGTTAATGATGAATGTTGCAAAGCTTAGAGTAACAACCAAAATAAATTAACAAAGTAGAATTGCTAACAAATTATTTGGAATTAGAAAAAATATGAAATGCAAAAGATGACCAAAAAAAGGAGAAAAATAGAAACAAAGAACAGATGGGACAAATAGAAGGATGGTAAACCCAAACCCATGCATATCAGTAATTACATCTTATATAAGTTGTATAAATACTATGATTAAAAGACAGAGATTATTAGACTAGATAATAAAGTAAGACCCATCTATATGCTATCTATATGAGGCATACTTTAAAATATAAAGAGTCAGATAAGTTAAAATAAAATATTGGGAAAAAAAATTCACCATGCAAACCCAGGGATAATGAAAGCCTTTCATAATGATAAAGGGGCAGATCACCTACAAACCTGTATGTAGAAAGATAGATAGATACATAAATAGACATAGATAGATAGACAAGTAGATAAACAGATAATAACAGAGCTTCAAAATACATGAAACAAAAACTGATAGAACTGAAAGGAGAAATAGACAAATCCACAAATATACTTGGGGATGCAACATTCCTCCCTCAGTAATTGATAGACAAGGAGGTGTAAACTTGAGCAGCATTAATAACCAACTTAATGACTTAGAACTACACACAACAGACGAATACACACTTTGAAATGCCTGTGACATATTCACTAAGATATATCATATTCTTTGTCATAAAACAAATCTCAATAAATTAAAAGGATTGAAAAATTTTTTTAACTTTTTAAAGCAACACACATGCTAAAATGTATTATTTGTATAAAACACATAAGAGAGAGTCATTGCTTTTTGAGGTTGAATATAACGTCTTTTCATCAACATTGTCTTAAAATATTTTTCTCAAACAACCACACTTTTCTAAGAATTTATAGTAATGGTATAATAACACACAGGCAATATACTTTATAATAATGGTAAATATGAGCTTATAAAAATAAATGTATACCATTAAAAATGTAAATGTATATCATCTGTTTTCAATGTTAGTGTTTATATTTTATTTAAGAAAAATAAATTGTTAGTTATTTTGCCATTGTTAAATTTTTTTAAAGTTTGAAGTGAGACTAATCCAAAAGATCCATACTAATTGGCACATTGCAATTTTTTTTCATTGTTAAATTTTATTTTATTTTTTTAAATAATTTTTATTGGAGTATGGTTGCTTTACAATGTTGTTTTAGCTTCCACTGCACAACAAAATGAATCAGCCATACACATACAGATATCCCCACCCTTTTGGACTTCCCTCCCATTTAGGTTACCACAGTGCATTAGGTAGAGTTCCCTGTGCTATACATATACAGTATGTTCCCATCAGTTGTCTATTTTATACATTGTATCAATAATGTATAGGCACATTACAAATTTATTCTAGTTTTTATCAACCATCAGAGAGGTGAAAAATACCCAAAAAATGACCATGACAATCACACACCACTACTGGCAACAGCTTTCATTGAAAACTTACTAAGTACCAGGCATTGTTCTAAATACTTTTTATGCATTTAATTCTTCCTCTTACTTGCCTCCCACTTTACAGCCCAGAAAACTTAAATAACTTGCCTAAGATTACAGAAATAGTAAATGCCAGTGCCAGAATCTGAACCCAGTAAAGTTATTTCACCATGTAGTTTTGCATTTGCAAAGCCAGGGTCAGGCACACTGGCATTAGACAAAAAGACCTTGTGACTTCCTACTTCAGCACTTTGTAACGTATTTAATTGGTTCTCTTTTGCCTTCACTTCAAATTTGCCTCTTCACTGGTCTTTCTTATTTGATAAGTTCAAACATAAGACTCTTTGTTCATTTTCAAAAAGGATTACAGTGATAAGCTTTTATAATTAAGAGTATCTCAGCAGAGATTTCCTTTACCACAGTTCTCTTGCCTTTATCTTCTAATTATTAGAGATGAATTTTCTGATTTTTCAAAATTGTATTTGCTTTAAATACAAGTTGCAAATTAACTGCTTATAAAAATGCCTTTCCCCCTTCTTAACTGTTACTTAAAGGAAATCTCTAGTCTAGCATTTAAAAGCAATAATGATTCAAAATTGAATCATCCAACAAGAATTTGAATAAAATAACTCTACTTAAAATCTTCAATGTTTGGGAGAGAGGGACTTCTTTAAAGCTATCACAAAGGCAAAATAAGAGGCTGTTTAAGCACCACAAAATACTTGATGTTAAGATTTAAAAAAAAAACAACCGTGAAGCCAGTTTGGGATATTCAAGGAAATGGAATGGGTAAAATGCAATGTACGTATGAAAATATCACTTCTATTCGTTACTCCATAGCAAAAGGTTAAGTCGTTTCTAGAATGAAAAGACTCAGCATCTTTACAGTCTCTTGCCTTTCCCAAGATAATTTTATATACATTATCTAATTTTATCCTTCCCAAAACACTATGAGATGGGTATTCTTACACACAAATGGATAAGCAGAGGTTAATTGTCCAATATAACTCAAGAGAACTATTATTTATTAAGTTGAGTATACTTTATATCCAATATTTTATTTCATGTTCATTAACTCTTATAGAAGAGGCATTATTATTCTCATTTTACAGATCGGGAAGCAAGCACAAAGCAATTATCTGATTTACTCTAGATCACCCAGCTCCTAAGTCTTGGAGCTGTGATTTGCACACAGGTCCATCCGACACCAAGTGAATGCTCTTGTCACTGACCTGGACTCCTTCACTGAATTAGTAATAATGTGGAAAGAGGTCACATTCCATCCTAAAACAGCCTGTTGCAAACATGAGAGTGTCTCAGTTCCCCACCAAGTAACCCCTAACTGCAAATTTTGCAGAAACTTTTGGCCAACTCACCAGTTCACCTTCTCCTGTATGGCTATCCCAGGCTGACAAGTCATCAAAGACAAGAGGAAAAAAGCAACAGCAAACATCTCATCCAGAAGCCACCACCCTATATTACCTAGAGAGGAATAAAACTATTCGGGGAGTTGGAGTAAAAGAAATCTACAGGCTGGGATCTATAAGATCTACCTAATGTTTGAAACGAACAGAACTCACTTGATTCTCATTCAGATGTGGTTAATTACTTACCGGGGTATTGATTAGCCAAATACCCTAAAATCCCAGACACCAAAGGCCACTGTCCTTCAGACCTTTGGAAAAGCTATACCCATATGGTTGAGGAAAGGAGGATATTTAACCAATTTCGGCTAAGCAAAGGGATCTTATTTTCAGGATGAGGCAAAAGCCAAACCAAGATATAGCTCCAGGATTCGTGGTCTTTTTGAGTAGCTCTTGGAACTTTTGAGGTTAGATCAATTTGTTTTGCAAGACTGAAACAAGGCTCATACTGGTGTTTCAGCTCTGCTACAAACAGCCAGCAAAATATAGGAAATGCTAATAGTTACATGGGGAAGTTCTCCAATGTATTGTCAAACATCTGGAGCCCGAGAAATGTGGGTAATTGAATGAACTTTCCACTTCTCGTCCAGACATTGGGTATCATTACCATCTAGCATATTTGTGTCTTCAGGGAACCACATGCCTTAAATGGATATCTCCAGAAGCATCCTCTAGAATTGCCATAACAACCACACCCTGGACTGGTGATACCATATCTACATACATTCTCTTAGTCATAATTAATAGTCATAAATTATGACATAGTCATAAATTAATTAAAGAAGAGTTGGATAGATAGAAAGATAGATAATAATTGAACATGT
Source organism: Eubalaena glacialis (assembly GCF_028564815.1). Taxonomy (NCBI): domain Eukaryota; kingdom Metazoa; phylum Chordata; class Mammalia; order Artiodactyla; family Balaenidae; genus Eubalaena; species Eubalaena glacialis. The sequence goes on from NC_083718.1 coordinate 147,008,572, forward strand.
GGCAGGCATTTCATTTGTCTTATTTTACTTAATCGTCACCACAAGTCTATGAGACGAAAATGATTCAATTCATTTTGCAGTTGAAGAAATGAAGGTCCAGAAAAGTTAACTAAGTTGCTCAGGAATGGACAGCTATCTTGATGTCCTTGGCAATACTTAAATTCTCTCATTAGCAGGATTGGCCAGTACTATCATTATTAATCTCAAAGCTATGAAAAAAATGTACTGAATAACTTACATGTGTAAGGAATGTGTACCTCGTTTAATTATGGAGATTTAAATAAGGCACCCATTTGTTATTGTCTCCATTTCTTCAGAGATTTAGGTAAAATTTGACAAAAGTGAACACCCATTCCAGGTCCTAGAAAGCCCCTCCAGCCCCTGATTTCTGTGTGTCTCTTCCTCCTTCCCTCTCTTTGTTTTGACTCCTGGGTCCTCTTGGCTGCAGTTTTTTTTTGTTTTTTTTTTTAAATTTATTTATTTATTTATTTATTTATGGCTGTGATGGGTCTTCGTTTCTGTGCAAGGGCTTTCTCTAGTTGCGGCAAGCGGGGGCCACTCTTCATCGCGGTGCACGGGCCTCTCACTATCGCGGCCTCTCTTGTTGCGGAGCACAGGCTCCAGACGCGCAGGCTCAGTAGTTGTGGCTCACGGGCCTAGTTGCTCCGCGGCATGTGGGATCCTCCCAGACCAGGGCTCGAACCCGTGTCCCCTGCACTGGCAGGCAGATTCTCAACCACTGCGCCACCAGGGAAGCCCATTTGCTGCAGTTTTACAATCCTTCTGACCCATTTGGAAAACTCTGTTCTTTTTCCTTTTTCCACAAGTAATCCAGTAACTCACAGTGCTTTTACTGAAATGTGGGTGTGACGGGGGGTGTTATGTCTGGGTACCCTTGGGGCAGCTCAGGGTGGCACATCTGGAACCCACTTCTTTCCACCAGCTCCCTAGCTGCCTCCCTTCTCCCTCCTCGTTCCATCCAAAGTCCAAGTTCCTGACACAGGTCTATCGGCCCCCTGGGGAGTGTAACTCAGGTTTTCCTTCAGCACCTCGACAGTGTTTCTCATGGGAAGCAGACTTCTCCCTACAACAGGGGTCTCAAGTGGGGATGATTTTGCCTCTCAGGGGACATTTGAAAATTTCCTGGGACATTTATCACAAAGTTGTCACCACTTTGGGGGTTGTGTTGCTGGCATCTAGTGGGTGCTAAATGTCCTACAACGCACAGGACAGCTCCCCAAACAAGGAATTCTCTGGCTCCAAATGTCAATAGTGCCAAGGTTGGGAAAGACCACCAAAAGGCTGGTCTGCCTCTCCCTGACCCCTGGAATTCTGGTGAATTATTTTTCTTCTTTCATATAGGCAATATTGTCTTCCTCCTTAGACCAGTTCCTTCTTGAGATTTCTCTGATGCCTTTTCTCCTCACCCAAGACTTCAGTGGCACTCAGGACCCCTCCTTATCCTTGGCTCACCTCTCTTACCCTCCACACCCACAACTTGATCCCTTAAATTCTATCATTTTTCCTCTGTAATATTTTCCCTCCAAGCTTCCCACCTTCATTCGCACCCTTCGATCCATTTCAAGGCCTCGGCTCTCTCCGAAACTCTCCTAACAGACTCCTAGGGAGGCTCTGTTTGTCCTCACTCCAGACCTCCCTGTACATTACAGCTGGATTCATCTCCAGGAAAGCTGGCTCTGAAAACTCACTCTCCTGCTCAAAGGCGTTCCGCGGATCCCCCATCTTCTATAAGATTAGAAGTCCAAATTCCTCCAGAAATGGGTCCCAACCCACCTTTGCAACCTTATCAGCCACAACCCTCCAACAATCCCCCATACTGTAGGCTAGGTTCCCTTACCTTCCTCACACTTTCTCACTGCTGTGATCTTGTTGATGCTGGACCCGAACAACCTTTATCCGTTATCCACTACCCTTGTGCCAAGTGTTTTCTCAAACAGCAGGTCCGTCAAGGAGCCTTGGCTGATGACCTCATCTGGAGGGTGTCTCCTTGTTATCCTTGAACCTTACAAATACATCACCAGCACTTTTCAATTTTGCCTCATATTATGTTCTTCCAGTGGGTTGGGGTATATCTCAAGAATGAACGTTTCTTGAGGGTAAATTCTATGTCTGATTCTTCTTTATTATCACCCATATCACTTACCACTGAATCTTTACTAAGAAATATTGGTTGATTGAGTGAATGAGCAAAGGACTAAAAATACTTTACAATTTCATAATATTTTCAGGTATATTTTCTCATTTAATCCTCAGAATAATCTTGTGAGATAAATACAATTATTCTGAAGAGAATTCTGAGTCAGAGAGACAGTGATTAAGGTGGAAAACAGAAATTAGAGACATAGGGTACTAGGCCTTGTACCTCCCACTTTTTGTGTTTTTTAAAAACATTTTTTAACGTTTTTAATCTTCATAGTGATCTTGCAAGACAGTAATAACAGTGCTGTTTTGAAGATGAGAATACTGAGTTTCAGAGTAGTTAAGTAATTTGCCTGCAGTTGCACAGCTGGTGAGTCTCAGAGTCAGGGATTTATAATCTGTCCAACTTTAAAACCTGAGATCGTTTTTGGTCTGGTCACACAATGACTAAGTGTTATATCAGGACTAAGGCCTGGGTCTTCTGGCTCCGAGTCCAGTTCTCTGTTTATTATGCCTTAGCTCAGAGAATGAATATCATTTCCAGGGGCAAAGAAGGCAAAATCAAGTGAATGGAAGGAGAATCACAGGATAGAATCAAGAGAGAAGCGAAGTCAAATGGGATGGTTCCCTGCCTCTGTGACTAAATGTGTGAGCGCATGTGAGTGTGTGTGTGTGTGTGTGTGTGTGTGTGTGTGTGTTGGGATGGGAGCAGGTCACTCATCTGTTTTCAGCCAAAATGTTCTAAGATGAATGGGAAATGCCAAAAAATGGTTAAGTTTACATATGCAGATTTCACCTTAATTGTAGCATTCTGTTATCAAAGATAGATAGTTATAAAATACCATGCAGAGTAGACAGCGAGATGGCAATTCATTTTGAAAATGCATAGCTTATCTCAGAGAAACACTTTCCACTATCTAAATCAGCTTGTGAGTTATGACCTCAGAGTGGAACATGTCCTGTGTCGGCCCAGACTGCCACCACAGGGTGACAGCCAGACCTGTGCTCTCTGAAAAGCTTCAGAAGCTCTAGGCCACATTCCTCTGTACTGGGCCTGCAGGTTGCTCAATGCAGGGTCTGCAAATTGAATGCAAATAGAGGCAATTTGCTAGAATGGAAAGAGCGCAGCTGTAGGTCAGAAAATACCACTAACCAGTCATTGTTTCCTAGCCTCAGTTTCTATGTCTGTAAAATGGGTAAAATAATACCTATCAGGATAGGATTGAAGAACTGTAGAGGAAATAAGGAAATCTGTCCTCAATTGGAAATTCTGAACAGCAGTTGCTTGTTTATTTAAACAATCCTTCCCCTTCTTCCTGCTCCTTCTTCCCAGTACCTGTTTGTCTCTTTCATAGCATGGAAGCTTTCATTTAAGTACCAATGAAGGAGGAAAGTGGAAGAGAGGGGGGGCCCAGCAAAGAGATGATGAAGGAGCATGAAATGTGGGAGGTACACATCCAGGTGCCCTGGGCTTGTTGCAGGAAAATGGGGCGCAAGAGGGTGGTCACGTCCCAGGTCTCTGGTGAGTCCCTGGGACAGGCTGCCAAGTGAGGGTTCTTGGCTTCTTGCAGGAAGGAATTCAAAAGTGAGCCATAGTAAAGTGAAAGAAAGCAGGTTTACTGAGAGAGATACACATTCCATAGGCAGAATGAGGTCTGACTCCGAAGGTGAGAGCAGCCCCAGGGCATGGGGTCATCTCAGAAAGTGAGAGTGGCCTGAAATATGGGGAGGTTAGTTTTTATGGGCTGGGTAATTTGATACGCTAATGACTGGGAGGATTATTTAAACTATTTTGGGGAAGGAGCAGGGACTTCCAGGAATTGGGCCACCACCCACTTTTTGACCTTTTACAGTCAGCCTCGGAACTGTCATGGCACCTGTGGGTGTGTCATTTAGCATACGCTAATGTATTACAATGAACGCATAATGAGGCTCAAGGTCCACTGGAAATCGAATCTTCCGCCATGTTGGGCCTAGTTGGTTCTAATCAGTTTTTGTCAACTGGCTGTGTTATTCTTTAAGGGTTGTGCCCTTCCCTCCTGTCTGAGGCTGATTTTGAGGCCTTCTAGAGGGAGGCTGCTACCAGCAGAAGTTGATAGAATGATTGTAGCTGTGGGGCCCAGGTGACAAAGTGGCAGAAGGCCTGCTTACCTATCTCTGCCCAGGTTCCAGGACCATTCCAGCACCTCAAGGGTTGAAAACTTGGGACGAAATTCAAAGTAGCAACTTCAGGTGGGATATGGCCAATCCCACGATGGCCGGAAGCTAACAAAGCTTCTCCAAGAGGCTTACTGGTTGGCAGGCCACATGGATGCCAGAGCAGTTTTTTTAGTTTGTTTGATGTATCTCTCCAGGGTGTGTGTGTGTGTGTGTGTGTGTGTGTTAGGGTTGGGTTTGACTTTCTTCTCCCTGCAGAAACCTGCGAAATATTCAACACAAGACCTGGCACAAAGTCTGCAGGCAGTAAGTGAGCAGCCCCCGTCATGTCCACTGCCTTGCCTTCCCTACCCTCCTTTCAAAACCCTTTGTAAGATTGCGTGTCTCTGACATCCGCTTTTCCTCCTGATTGCTTCATCAGCCCGGAGCTGTGGCCAACAGATATCAGTGGTGGGTTTTCAGCTGGAAGTGAAGTGGAGCTGGTTTGAGTCATTGGTCTCCATCAGAGGCTTTACAATGGGTGGGCTAATGCGTACCTACTGCTCCCACTTCCTGGCGAAGCTCTGCACTTGTATTTAAGGGGCTAGGATGGGAGGCAGTCAGTGTCTGGCTCATTGGCCTAGAAATTAAAGACCTTTCCTCAAAGAAGGCATGGAGCGTTGTCAGCAGCTCTGGCCAAATCGAGGTGGTCCTTTGGGAAAGTCCTCTTGGGCTTTGGCTGCAATAAAAACCAGAGTCCATTTTACACCTGAGCAAGTTCTCCAGGCGTCATCAATTGATCGATCGTCTCCTTTGTGATGCCTTCACTCACAGCATGATGCACGGCACCACTCTCCTCGGCTCCCCCTGAACCCTGGCCACATCCCCCTCTCTCTGAAAGACCGCCAACTTGTGATCCTGTGACTCTTGGAAGACAGGACGGTGCTGGCCCAGAGTCTCCGTGCACCAGATGTGTGAGAGTCTGGGAATGGAACTAGCCTTCCACAGCCAGACTGACTGACTGTGCCCCACAAGCGGGCAATAAGAGACCACGGTGTGTGCACAGATATTAAAAACAATACTAAAGACCACTAGAAGTCAGTCAGCTTTTGTACAATCACCATGTGCAGGCAATTCTAAACCATGTCCGTGGTGAAATCTCCTTCCCCACAGCCTTCCATGCTCCGTTTCCCAGCCAGCATCACACTGAGAGAGCTGGTTCCTTTCTATCCCCCAGGACACTGGGAGCTTCTTGAGGGCAGGGGCCATGTTTCAGTCACCTTTGTATCCCCAGTGCTGGCACATAGTAGGTGCTCTATACTGTGTTTTATGCAGCACAGTAGGAAGATTACAGTTTTCAAGTCCAACATACCTGGATTGAAATCCCAGCACTATCATGAACCAACGGTTGCAACTTTGGACAAGCTATTTCACCACTATGCCTTAACTTCCCCTCCTGTATAATGGGTTTGATGATATATATACATATATATATATATATATATGGCACACATATACACACATAGTACCTCATAAATATTTGTTGAATTGACCTAAATTAACAGGCACTTCCAGGCAAAATCAGGATGAATCCTGTTTTTCTTTGTAATCCTCTCACTTCTTGCCCTCTCTGTCATGACCCTCTGCTCTAGAAACACGCTCCTGTGACACTCAGGTGGGGGCTTACTCTCAGTCCACATGACATCTGAGGAGTCAGTGATGCCGTGAGGGTCACTGAGAACCTATGCATGTGTCATTTTTCTGCACGTTAGGCATCCCTATGTTATCAGGCCATAGGTATATACTGCTTAAATGAGGCTTCTTAAGGATAGCGGCGCCTTTAAGCCTCAAACCAACAGTGACCCAGTGGATTGATCAGTCAGACCATAAGCTCTGGGAGGGCTACCCAAGCGTGTTTTGTTCCGCATTGTACCACAAAGTAGCTGCGTGTTGTAACCAATCAGTTTATTACCTTCATTCTATCAAGGAGTGGGGCTCGGTACTGTGGGGGGCACTAAGTACTTAGGGGTGGGTGGAGAGAACACAGCCTCTGCCATCACAGTGCCCTGCCCCAGATTGAGTGTGCCATGGGGACCTACAGGGGGACCAAGCCGAGAGCATCCCAAACGGATGCTTATATGTGATTTGAGCTTTGAAGAAGGCGGTGGGTGTGCAAGGGTAGAACTTTCTTTAGACAGAGAGGCGAAGAAGGGGCATTTCAGATGGAGGAAACAGCATGAGCAAAACCATGAAGACGCAAAGGGACGTGAACAGTTTGGGGACCAACAGCTACCTGGTAGGCAGAAGCACAGGTAAAGGCCACATCAAAGGGCTTTTTTTTTTTTTTGGCCAAGACTAAGATGTAGATTTCACCCCTAAGCACATGGAGGGGCTACTGAAGAAATTGACGCAGCAGAGCCCCGTGATCAGACTCTGGGGACACGTGGAGGACCGACTGGAGAGGGCTGAGACCGAGGCAGAGAAACCAGCTTAGAGACTGACCCCCGGGGGCTGACACGCAAGGGGAGATGCTTGGGGGTGAGGGGGGTCGGTGGGAACTCAGAAGCTTGGGAGTCAGCCCTCAGGATGCATGTGCCGACCTCTGCAGGGTGGCATTGCATGACCTTGGGACAGTCACCTCAGTGTCCACACCTGAGGGCTGACTCCTCTCTACAGCCTCCTTTGGGTCTGAAATCTTAGGCTTCTGTGATCCTGATCTGAAACCTTCCCCTTAGAACTACAGGGCTAGGAAACAAATCTCTATTTCCAAACACTTCAAGCCTCTCTTAATACTTTTATTCAGGACCTGTCTTCCCAGGAGACACTCGGGGCTGTCAGCCTGTAATTAGACTTTCTCCCTGCTCATACAGCCAGGCCGTGCGGCACGGCAGCCGAAGCTGGATTAGCCCACTGTAAACAAATTTGGTCAGTCCCCTTCTTGCCAGCCTCCGTTCCAGTTGAGCGGATTTCAGCAGCTCCTGGGTGAATGTTAACGCCTCCTACGTACATGGTTGCAAGAAAATAATCACGTGTGCCTCCCTTTGTTGAGATGCTGTGGCTTTCCCTTCTCAGGCGTCTCTGTGACACAGTGGGGTGGAGGTTGGGGTGGGAGGTGGGAGGGTTGTGGGAGGGGCAGGGAGACAGTGCAAAGAAACTCGAAAGAGCCTTCAGGCAGGACATGGGGGACCTGGGTTTCAAGGCAAGCTCAGCCACTGATTTTCTTTGTAACCTTGCAAAAGTTACTTCAGTTCCCTGGGCCTCAGGTATCTCAACCGTAAAATGAGGCCGAGAACACCTGCCTCGCAGGCCTGCTGGAAAGGGTAATTGAGGTAATGGACGTGAGAGCCTTTGGTAAAGCTTCGTGGGCGAGAGGCCAGTGTCAAGGATCACAGGCTCAGCTTTCCTGTGCAAAGGATAGGGGAGTCAGGGCAGGTGTAGAGCACGCAGGAGAGCTAGCTTCCAAATTCCCTTTGGCACCAGAGTCCTAGAAAAAAGAAGGGGGGTGCAGATCGGATGCTCCATGAACTGCCCTCCGATCGAAATTGCCCTGAAACTGGATGTAGGTGTTCAATCTACAAGAAGAGTAGTAACATTTACTGAATACTTGTGTTCTTCCTGTGATCTTTATGGTAGCCTTAGGTGAGGATTCTTATACCCAGTCCAAAGATGGGGAAACTGAGACCAGAAGAAAGAGATGGGAGGGGGAGAGGATTTGAGGCCAGGTTAGTCTGACTTTAAAGTCTATCTCTACTCCCTGTCTTTGGAATTACAAGCAGATGAAGGTCAGATTTAGATAGGGGACAGATACATAGCAGGTTATGAAAAAACAAAGGATGTGTTTGGTGGAGAACCACTAATCTTTTCCCAGGGCATCTAGGAGGATGAAGCCATGTCATAAACTGTAAGTGTCATGAGGGCAGGGGCTGTATTCATCACGATGTCCCCAGCACACAGAACACTGCCTGGGACAGAGCAGGCACTCAGTAAATATTTGTCGAATGAATGAATGAATCCCATGAGGTTCACAGTCATCCCCTTAGCTTTTCTGGCTGATCACAAATAGAAAGGAAAAGAAAGTCCTTCACAGAAATTGTCCAAGGAATACACACCTTTGTTGTTCCAGTTGTTTCTATGTCTACAACTGTGTAACAAACCACCCCAAAATTCAGTGGCTGGAAACAACGTTGATTTATTATTTCTTAGGATTCTGTGGAGGGTCACTCATGGGGCCGCATTCAGCTGAGAGCTGGAACACCCATAATGGCCTCTCTGCCTTCCGGATTTTTCTCTACAAGTCTTCTCATCATGCAGTAGTCTAGCCTAGGCATCTTTCCAGCAAAGCAGGTGATTTCCAAGAGAGAATGCTCTGCTTATATCATGCACACTCATGTCCCATTGGCAAAGCAAGTCACATGACTAAACCCAGGATCACTGTGGGAGGAGACCACACAAGGCTGTGAATCTCAGGCCGTTCATGGAGGCCCATTGGTCCCATCAGTCTTCATGAGCAGCACATAATAATGAATGTATGTGTGTAAAGCAGTTAGAAATGGGCCTGGCACTTAGTTTCTACTACTTCAGTATTAGTAATAACTAATTATTATTAATAGATAATTACTGTAACTAAGTTAATCATTGCAATTGCCTTTATTTTCTGGACTATGAAATAAGAACCCCCACTAGGGACACTCTGGTGTATCCCTCAAAGTCTGAGCATAGTGGGCTTCCCTGGTGGCGCAGTGGTTGAGAATCTGCCTGCCAATGCAGGGGACACGGGTTCGAGCCCTGGTCTGGGAAGATCCCACATGCCACGGAGCAACTGGGCCCGTAAGCCACAATTACTGAGCCTGCGCGTCTGGAGCCTGTGCTCCGCAACAAGAGAGGCCGCGATAGTGAGAGGCCCGCGCACTGCGATGAAGAATGGCCCCCGCTTGCCGCAACTAGAGAAAGCCCAAGCGCAGCAACGAAGACCCAACACAGCCATAAATAAATTTAAAAAAAAAAGTCTGAGCATAGTAACCCACTGCATTACTGAAACTGTGTTTGAGGGGCTGCATCAGCAACAAAATATGAAGTTGAATCCTTCTTTCACCTCTTCCTCTACTCATTTCTTTTTACATGGTTTCCCTAAACATGGGTAGGCTCTTTGCTTATTCCTAAAAGTGATGTTGGAACCTACAGGAGGATTACTCATTTCTGTAAGAATCCATTCACTCAACAAGCATTTGTTTAAGGCCATTGTGGTATCTTTTTCCCTTTTCCAGAGATTCTTTTGGAGTTGGACAGGGAACCCAGTTCCAGCAGATGAGATGACAGAAAAATTTGTTGAGAACTTCTGAGGAAGACTATCCACACTGATGAAAAGAAAAAGGTATGCAAGGAGAATCTCCTTTCCTGCTTTTGGACATAGTCATATGAGGGCATGATAACTAGAGATGCCTTTTACGCCTCTGTTATGACCATGAGAAGAATATGCTCTGGGTAGCCCTCTAGTCCCAGAGGGAAAAGACATGAAACAGAACAAGTCAGCAAGCCTGCAGAACTTCAGCTTGAAGGAGATTTGCTCAGTCAGATCCAGACTCAATCTAGCTGCCACACCCTAAAGCAGAGCTGCTTAGCTGGCCATAGCTAGATCTGTGGTGAGAAAAAAATGTGATTTAGGCCACTGAGTTTGGGGATAGTTGTTATGCGGCATTAAGTGACAATAGCTAACCCATATAGTATCTTATTCCCTAGAGTCTGCTGTCTACTGAGCTGTAGAACCTGAGGTCTCAGCCCAGCACCATCCTGAAATGGAGGGGAATATAGTAAGAAAGTTCTTGAGAGAGGTGCCCTTGGAGTTTAGGAATTTAGGAAAACATAGGGACTTGTGTCTGCTTCTCTCCAGGTTTCTGAAGACCGGAGACTTGCTGACATAGCCCACAGAAGCAAGGTTAAGTAGGGACCAAGGCATAGAATGGTTGGGACAAGGAAGTTAAAATACTGGATTGAGTCTATCCTAATAGCAGAGAGCAACCAAAATGCTATGGATTTACAAACAAAATATGAGAAAGCGGATTTAAACAGAGCTTAGCTGAAGTCCATGACTGGAAAAGAAGTGAAACTATATCTGGTTTATACCCCTCTCTGTAATTATTCAATAAATCTGTTCCACTTGGTATTTCTCTCTGCCTCAAAAATACAGTGTCACCTTCAACATGGAAATTTCACTGTGCCCTCTTTCACCCGAGCTATCGGTGAAATTGTGGGCACTGCTCTCAATATGGCTCCCTTTCTGTTTATGTTTTATTTTCTCACTTTGTGCCAATACATTACTTACATACCTGGCTTTTGCAGGAGAAATCTTGCAAATGGTATTCGAATGTATACACAATTTAAACCTTGTCTCCGAGCTTACAGAAACTTTCAAGGAATATTAGGAATTTAGTCAAGTGTGATCAACACTGTTATTGCTCAAATTAAAATTATTAATGGCAGCAGCAGCAGTGACTACAATTTCCAGAGCACTTTCTACATGCCTAGCTCCGTGGAGGTGTTTTGCATGCAATTTATTCCATTCTCCTACCAGTTGATTAGGTGGTTATTATTATTCCATGTTCTTCTAATAATAATAAAGCAACATCTGTTTGGCACCAGGTATTGAAGTGAGCCTTTTACACGCATTGCCTCACCACCTTCTCACACAACCCTGTCAGCTGGAGTGATTATTTCCCCATTTGTCAGATGAGAAAGCTAGAAATCCTGACAGTAGAGGGACTTGCCCACAGCACACAGGCAAGAAGAGGCAGTGCCAGGCTTCGAACCCTGGTCCCCCTGCTTCTAAATCCATATTCAGTCGGCTTCATAATTATCTCTCAGAAACAGAGACTACGTTACCCATCCTGCGACTCTGACCTTTTCGCTCCAATTTAGACTGGTCTGCTCATTCGCTCCAGAAATCTCCCCTAGCACCAAAAAAACTGGATTATAGGCTTTGAGTGTAATACCATGTAGATGAAATCCGCTGACTTCAGGGCACAAGGCAAGCACAGAAGGAAAGGAAAAGTCTAATGACTTTTAGCTAACACCCAACTAGCAGCTCCATTTTGTAGCTTCTGCCTCAGAGATCAAACTGTCACCAGCCCCAGGGCGGAGGGGACCCCACCCTGCTGATGCTGGGAATTTGACTGGGGAGTGGCCAATGGGCGTTAACAAAAGAAACAAACACACACGTTTTTCTTTCGCAAGGTGTTACAGCTCACAAATCCCTTTCGTATATTTTGAGCTGTGCACTCACTCTGTGAAATATATATCATTATGCCCAATTTATTTGCATGTCTCAGATTCCAAATTCAACTCTCCTTTATCGAAGACCTAGTATATGTCAGGAACTTTTCTGGGCTGTTTCCAGGACAACACCTCATTTAAATCTTGCAAAGTATCTATGAAGTAGAGATTATTAGCCCCATTTTGAAGAAAAGGGAATGAAGGTTCTGAGCAATGGAGTGACATATTCAATACCGCCCATCAGATCAACGCTAGAGTCTGGATTGGAACCCTGGTCACCGGTGATCACCCCTGTGCTCGGCCCACGGCACTAGGCTGCTGCAGGAAACCTCCCCGCTAGGCTCCGACACAGCAGCCCCGCCTCTGCTGAGCGCTGATGCTCTGACCGTTGGCCATGGTCTGTGTCAACATTGTATGAGGAGGCAGGCGTCCAGTCTCTTTAGCTGCCAGGACGTCTGATCAAGAAGGAGCTGTATCTCAGGTCCCGTATCCAAGGAGCCTCACTGACACCTCGACCTGATTAGATGACAAAAGCCTGAACCCAGCACCCTATCCAGAGGAGACTTTCTGGGGATATTGGGAGGTGCTGGGTATAGTTAGTCCATGGAATAAATATAAATAATTTGCGGCCAGAGGACAGATTGGGGGGGTGGGGGGGCTGTTTTAGAATATCGCCAAACCCACTGATGCTCTTCCCACTAAGAGGGGATTCTATGTCCCTTCCCCTTGCATCTGGACTCTGGAATGGCTTGGTCAGCAGAATATGACAGAAGTGGCATCATGCCAGTTCCAGGTTTAGGACTTAATAAATTGACCGCTTTCACTTCCTGTCTCTTGGGACACCTACTCTTCACACCTAGCCATCACATTGTGAGGAGACCGAAGCCATGCTGCAGAGGGACCCACATGGGAGGCACCGACAAGCAGCTTTACCGGCCACGTGGGTGAGCTGTCCCGGAAGAGGGTCCCCAGCTGAGCCACCCCAGTCGTCAGGGCTGTATGGAGCAGTCAGTGCTGTATGTATGGAGCAGTCAGTGCTGTATGGAGCAGTCAGTCCGTGCTGTATGGAGCAGTCCGTGCTGTATGGAGCAGTCAGTGCTGTATGTATGGAGCAGTCAGTGCTGTATGGAGCAGTCAGTGCTGTATGTATGGAGCAGTCAGTGCTGTATGTATGGAGCAGTCCGTGCTGTATGGAGCAGTCAGTGCTGTATGTATGGAGCAGTCCGTGCTGTATGGAGCAGTCAGTCCGTGCTGTATGGAGCAGTCAGTCAGTGCTGTATGTATGGAGCAGTCAGTGCTGTATGTATGGAGCAGTCAGTGCTGTATGGAGCAGTCAGTGCTGTATGTATGGAGCAGTCAGTGCTGTATGTATGGAGCAGTCCGTGCTGTATGGAGCAGTCAGTGCTGTATGGAGCAGTCCGTGCTGTATGTATGGAGCAGTCAGTCCGTGCTGTATGGAGCAGTCTGTGCTGTATGGAGCAGTCAGTGCTGTATGTATGGAGCAGTCAGTGCTGTATGTATGGAGCAGTCCGTGCTGTATGGAGCAGTCAGTGCTGTATGGAGCAGTCCGTGCTGTATGTATGGAGCAGTCAGTCCGTGCTGTATGGAGCAGTCTGTGCTGTATGGAGCAGTCAGTGCTGTATGGAGCAGTCCGTGCTGTATGTATGGAGCAGTCAGTCCGTGCTGTATGGAGCAGTCTGTGCTGTATGGAGCAGTCAGTGCTGTATGTATGGAGCAGTCAGTGCTGTATGTATGGAGCAGTCCGTGCTGTATGGAGCAGTCAGTGCTGTATGGAGCAGTCCGTGCTGTATGTATGGAGCAGTCAGTCCGTGCTGTATGGAGCAGTCTGTGCTGTATGGAGCAGTCAGTGCTGTATGGAGCAGTCAGTGCTGTATGTATGGAGCAGTCAGTGCTGTATGTATGGAGCAGTCAGTGCCGTATGTATGGAGCAGTTAGTGCTGTATGGAGCAGTCAGTCCGTGCTGTATGTATGGAGCAGTCAGTGCTGTATGGAGCAGTCAGTGCTGTATGTATGGAGCAGTCAGTGCTGTATGGAGCAGTCAGTCCGTGCTGTATGGAGCAGTCAGTGCTGTATGTATGGAGCAGTCAGTGCTGTATGGAGCAGTCAGTGCTGTATGTATGGAGCAGTCAGTGCTGTATGTATGGAGCAGTGAGTGCTGTATGGTGCAGTCAGTGCTGTATGTGTGGAGCAGTTAGTGCTGTATGTATGGAGCAGTCAGTGCTGTATGTATGGAGCAGTCAGTGCTGTATGGGTTGAGTTGTCTCTGCAGAGCCCCAACCACACTGTAGATTCACGAGCAAAATAGAGGATTATTGTGGTTTTATGCCACGATGTTTGTGGGTGGTTAGTGCAAAGCAAGAGGTAATTGGAAGAGAGGTGAACCTGACGTCTGTGGAGCCTCTCCTATACAACAGGGTCATTACAGCGATGATCATTTTGAATTCTTAGAGAAACCCAGTGAAACAGATGAAGAAACTGAGGCTCAGTAAGGATAGATGACTTGCTTGAGATCCCAGACCTAGTAAGTGGATCAGCATGGATTTGGATTCAGTCAGTCTGGGTAAGGTCTCCAATCCCCTGCAATCCACAAAACCACAGAGCAGTGAAACAGAGGCAACCACTCTCCAGCTCTCTGACCACCGGTTACCTTTTTCTAGCAAGATCCTGCATGGACTGTAAATGCAAAACAAATGAACCAGACAACTGTTTTTATTTTTTATTTTTATTTTTCATGGAAAGGCATTTTATTTTAAATATAGCAATGTGTACATGTCCATTCCAAACTCCCAATCTATCAGACAACTGGTTTTAGATTGCATGATGCTTATTTGGGATTAAATTCCAGACACACCTCCAGTGAGCGCCCCCTGGTGTTGGGGGTCAGTTGAGCAACTTTCTCTCTGTGTGACCTTGGGCTCATCACTTAACTTCTCTGAGCCTCAGTTTCCTCATCCATAAGATAAGGACAAAAACATCAATCTCATAAGAGTTATTATCAGGATATAATGATGGCATATTAGGTAAATGACTTCACATAGTACCCGGCCCCAAATAAACTTTCAATACATCTTGTGACCCTGACCTTAAGGGTTTAAAGTCAGAAGGGTTTTCTTTGTTCATCTCTCCTTACCCCAGAGACAGACTCCCTAGGGTCACAATGAAACAGATGCATCCCACCCCTGAGCATCATTTATTTTAACCTCAAAGACTGAGCTCTTTATGCCTGCACTCCTGCAGCCCCTCTGGACGAGAAGGAAGCACAAGCCACAGCCAGTGACCTTTGCTCACAAATTCCTCCTTCACGACTGACTGAGCCCCGACACCGGAAAGAAACATTCCGTTGAATCATGTAAATCCCCACTCATCTCCAAATTGGGTGCTGGAGTGCCTCGGGGAAGTGATTTTACAAGCTCACTGACTTCAGCCAAGGTAGACGCCAGTTGCTGTTGCGAGAAAATTCAGCCTGACCCCCAATCCCTCCCCAGCAGCAAGATTGAGGGGCTCCCTCCCTTCTCACTAAAGAAATGGCCCCCTGAGCTTCCAGGGAACAGTCCCTTCCCCCAGCAGGCAGAAGGAGAGAGGCCATAGGCCGCTTGCCTCCTGTCGTACTCCCCAAACAGCACAGGTGGAATTCAGTGACTCGTGGCTCACCTTCTCACTTGAACAAAGGATCTCTGATACTGATGGAGAGGACTGTCTTGAGAGATGGTGTCTGGAGTACGAGGTCAAGGTTGCCTGCGCTTTCCCTCACAACCTCCTGGATTTCAGAGGCAGGGGGATGCTATGATGGACCCAGCCACCGTTGTGACTCCGGGCAAGAAGATGCTTTCTAGCCTGCTGTGCCTCTAGGGAGAACTGTTATCTTTTCTTGTACTGCTGCCTTTTTTAAAAGTTTATTTCCAAAGCTCAGCTTCGCCAATAGATTATTCAACCCACAGCCAGCCCTGTGTAATTCAAGACGCTGTATCTGCCTTGTCATCGATGGCACGACGCCCCATGTTGGTTGGAAAGATTATTTCCTTCCTAAGTCTTTGGGAGCCCAAGTCCAGTCTAATATTTGGGAGTAAATATTAGAAGATAGGTCAGCAGCTCTACCAGTGCTCATAATCATAAAAATTACTATCCATTTCTGAGAGCTTGGTCTCTAAGGATTTAATACCCACCCTATCATGGATTTCTTGCTTCCGCTCCAAAAGGTAGAACTTACTGTCTGTATTTTATAACGCAGAAACAGGTTCAATAATCAAGTAATTTGTTTAAGGTCACACAGCTAATACGTGGCAGAGTTGGGATTTCCATTCTGCCATCACTGACACTGCAAAAGTCTCTGGGGAAAGTTCCCCTCTGACGGCTGTCCACACTAAAGAGGAACTTGCTATCGAGACTGGCTAAGTGACAGCGCTTGCCTGCCCCAGGCTCAGCTGGAGTCCCCCAGGATCTCCATCCATAGCTCACCTTCTCCATGTCCTGAGGCAGTTGGGAACAGGCCAGAGTCCTGCTCTGTCCTCACCAGCAGATAGTGTCTGGGATTCGTCTTGCAGCCTCTAGCTCACTCTCTGGTATGTTGGGGACAATGACCTCACCAAACCTCAAGGCCTACTGCTTTGGCCCAGGCTATATTTCCTCGGCTGTCTGCGTTCTGCTCTCAGGGCTGGAGTAATCAGCAGAATTCCTTGCGGAGGATGGAGCCATGATAGAGACTCCCAGGGGCCGCAAGGGACCTGAATCAACAGGTGTTTACAAATCATCCACAATTTCTTTATGAAGAGCACAAATGATTGACAGCGTTGCCCACGTCCACCTCCCTCCCCCCCCACACACCACAGCCCCTGAGCTGCCACGTTTAGCATGTGACTCGCGGGGAGCCTGTGACTGCCCTAAGGGTGGACAAAGGCCGGTGCTCATGTGGCCAAACATGGAAAGCTCCGCCCAGAGAGAGGTGAGCTGGCCAATCAGATTTTCACTCTAGGGAAGCTGAATTGAAAGATATAAGGAAAATCCAGTTATGAGTAGCAGAAACTAAGGCTGGTTGGATGCCCAGAGAAAGGCTATCAGGTAGGACAGAGGCCCTGAATAAACTGATGTGAGGTGCAAACAAAAGTCATGACGATGTGGAAACCCGAGTAACTAGAAGCTCTAAGGAAGACGAAAGACAAGTGAGGGACCATCGGCAGAAAAAGAAGCAGAGAGAAGCCACTCCTTGACAGAGCTCCGCTGTGCTAACGGCAGAACATAGGATGGCGATCCAGCCATCCCTTCCTCGAGGTTCTGTAGGGACCCTGGATCCAGGCCAGGACTGAGGGGCCCAGCCACGCTCTGGCCCTGCTCTTAGATTCCCAGGGTATCCTCCTCTCTGTCACTGCCGAGGCCATCATTATGGTGACAGCCTCCCCGCCTCCTTCCCTTTCTGGCCGCTGTCTGCACCACCCTCTTTTTGTAACCCAGCAGGGCCCTAAGGGGCCTTCCCGGGACAGGCCCTTCACCCATATCCTCTGCTTTAGCTCCTCCCTGAAGAACCTAGGTAACAGTATTTGAAGCACATTTCCTGAGCTGTTTTATACAGATGTGAACCACCCCCCTCACCACCAAATGGAAGATGTTAACTACTTGATGACCTTGAGCACATAGCACCAGGCCTCCTGGAGCTGGAAGGGTTGATACTGTTAACCCCTGTGACACCACCCTGCTACCTCACCATCAGCCAATCAGCGAATTGTGCAAGAGCTAATCCCATAGCCAGCAACCTCCCTCCCTCACCTGGCTTTTAAAAATACTTTGCCGAAACCCTTCTGGGAGCTCCAGCGTGAGCCACTCATCTCCTTGCATGGCCCTGCAATAAACCTTTCTCTCCTCCAAACTCCGACGACGTTTCGGTGAGTTTGGCCTCACGGTGCATCCGGCACACAAACTTGTGCTAACATTTTCATTACAGCTAAGGGAAGGCTGCTGAAACTCCTATCTCCAAACACTTGTGTTTGTGCAGGGTAACTGACTTATTTGTATTTTATAGACTCGGAACTTAATAGATGCGAGACTTTGTGGGCATGTGGAAAGCGAGGGGCTGCGTGTGTGGCCTGCCAGTGATCAAGGTAGGAGGTTACGATGCATGCAGTTTTCTTAGTTTTATCTTTGGTTCCAAAGCATGCCCTTCTACCCACGGTTTTTAATTCCACTTTTAACGTTGGTGATTTCATATCTTATGTATCCTGATAAGCTCCTTTCTAAAACAAGATAATATATAAATAAATAAATCTTCATAAAGGGATGCTATATCCATCAAGGCCCTGGTGGAAATCAGAATTTAGGTTGGGTCATTCAAAAGGAGAGATTTGAATGATGGGGCCTCTCAGGGAGGTGTGGATGAAGTTGAGGGAAGTGACAAGGGGCGCTGAGGCACCCAGAGATTAGCAAGAGCAGGAAGCCGTTACCACCCAGATGGCTGGAGGAAAGGTGGTGAATAGAGCCCAGTGGGTACCTGGCCAGGAGGAGGGCAGTGGCGCTGTAGTGATGGGAGGACACAGGTGCTGCCAGAGACACCACTCCAAGCAGGGAGAGGGCCCAGGAGACAAATGCCCCAACCTCCTTCTCATCTCACCTTAGGAGTTCCCGCTGGCACTTCACAGCCTGAACCAAACAGTGAGGAAGGCCAGGTGATGCAGTCTGTGCAGGTCAGCCTCCCAGGGCCCAGAGAAAGGCTGAGGGAAGTGGCGGAGGATGGGGGAGGGGGAATTGAGAATAGGCAGTCGTGATGCACACGGGGTCACAAACAGGGATCAGACCGGGAGGAGTGGGAGGGAACAGAGGTGAGTGTTCAGGACCAGTTCTGGGAATGGAGAGCTGGCTCTGGGCTCTCCAGGTGGCTTGCTGGCAGTCCCTGTGGCACAGAGGACCTTCCTCCTAGGATCATCGCTCTTCTCTCAGTTCTGGGGTGCTAACCTGATCCCCCAGAGTCCTGGCCCTCGCAGGATGCCTGCAACCCACCCTCCTTCCAAGCCCTAGGCCTGGCATGTCTGAGTTCCCCAGATGCTAGCTGAGGCTCTCAACTTCACCAGCTCCTGTTCTGCTTTTCACACAATTGGGGAAAAGGGTGTCTGAGTAACCATGCCAGCTGATGGAGAACGTGGGGTTTACGTGTTCTAGTTCCCACTCTCTGCTTCCTGGGTCCCTGTCCTTGAGAAAGCACTTCTTAGCTCAGTTAAGTGCCTGGGTCCCCTGGAGAGCGCACATCCCAACCAACAGGCTGCCTATTCCAGAGCTAAGGGATTCGGGGAGAGAACTCCCGCTGTGCCTTCAAAGTAAGTCCTCATGAATCCAGGCCCACAGACTCAGAATGTGTGGAAATGCAGAACCAGACTCCGTTCAAACTTACTTGCTGCCCTCTTTAGGAAAACAAGGGGGCTTATCAAAGAAGAAAGCTGATATTCATTGACCACTCATGATGTGATGGATACTCACGTATCCCACTTCATTTCATCTTTGTGCTCATTCTGTGAGATGGGTTTTGCAGAAACTGAAGATCAGAAAGGTTAAGTACCTTGCTCAAAGTCTCATTTTTACTGGCCCACAGAGGCAAGATTCCGGCTCTGTCTCTCTGGAACCAAGGACCACGCTTGTCTCATTACCCCCAGGCTGCTGCTTAGCAAGAGTGCTGCCAGAGGATCAGCTGGACAGGGCAGAAGGGCCTGTCTTAACGCAACAACCTGGTTTATGCAAGCAAGATCTTCTGAGCCTCATTATTTTGTATGTCTATAGAGCTGGGAATAACAAAACTATACTTCCTAAAATAATTCTATAATGTTCATCATTCAGTTGTTTGGACAAGATTATTCTGCCCTACCTCCCTTGTGCTGGGAAAGAATAAGGAGTCAGATGGAGTCAAATTCACTGTGGTTGCACATACACACACACACACACACACACACACACACACCCTCTCCAGCCACCTCCCCCAAGCCCATCAAATTCTACTGCCTTCAGGGCAAATATCTCATGTCCACCGGGGCCAGAATTCACATCCTCTGATTTGAGTTTTAAAGACAGAGATTTACACAGGATTACAATCTTTTTTTTTTTTTTTTTTGGGTTGTGGTTGCTTCCGATTTCCATTGTCTGAATCATAGCCATGGAAATAATTGAATCTTTTTCTAACATAGAATATATTACTCTTGAAATAGTAGGAAATGTTGATAATTGCCTTTTATTGGACTCACAAATAATTTATAAGTTGGTCCGGTTTGGAAAAAATATCATACTCCTTTATTTCTTTGGCTTCTTCCTTGAGGCTAGGAGCAGCGTCTAAACTAGCTGCCTGTGCAGGGATGGGCCTAGCGCTCCCCCTGGTGGCCGTTACGTGGGATTGCGGGTCCAGTAAATGGACCGAAAACTGCCGACAAGGCATTTGAATAATTCTTTCTCCCCTAAGTACACAGAGAAATTTGATTTATTCTTCACAGTCATGTCTGCATTACAGAATACTTCTCCTTATAAAGTTCATCTGCTTTGAGGATAAGTAAATGATCAATCCCTCATATACATTATCATGCAGTGAGCACTTCTCTGAGGTAGTAACAGCTTCTGTGGTTCTACCAAATGTCAGGGAAGCTGGGAGTTTCTTCTTTGCTTCAGAAGATACTGAAGAAAAATACAAATTGACCTTTATGTAACTGTTTACTGAGGGAATTAACAAAAATGTGAATGTGTATGGTGGCCGGGGGGAGGGGGTGTTTAGAGGAGGAAAAAGGAGAAACCAGAGAAACAGAAGGCTGTGGAAACACAATGAATGCTGAGCTTAGAATCCTGGCTCCGCTTACAGAAAGTGGTAGGCGGCATCCTGAGATGGCCCTCCACAAGGGAGACAGACAGACATGCTCCCTCTTCCCTGGGGCACTTAGGAAGACTCTGTTTCCCAGCCCACCTTGCAACTGGGAGCCATTGACTGAGTTCTGGCCAATGGGATGTGGGCAAAAGTGATGCAGCCCTTTCAGACCTTATCCCTAAAGCATCCCTAGTGATTTTTCACACACTCTCTGTCTCTGTATCCACACCGATGGGAACAGAATAATCAAGGATGTCAGGGTCACACAAGGGAAGTGAGCCAAAACCGTGAGTTATCACTTAAGGACACTCACCTAGGAGAACCACCTGATTACCTTCAAACTGTGATGTGAGCAAGAAATAAACTTATATATGCTAAGCCACTAATGGAGAGGTATTTGTTACAGCATCCAGTGTTAATTATCCTGCGAAAGCAAGTCAGGTCACCTGTTTCAGCCAGTTTCCTCAACTAAAAATAGGGATAATGTATGAAGATCCAATAAAAAAATGTATACGAAAACACTTGGCATAGACTCAGGGCTCAATAAGTGCTGGTTAAAAAGCAATTGTGTCTCACATAAGCAATATTTTCATTCTACAAAAGAATTTTGTATTGTTATCACACAGGTTTCTATCACAAGAAAAAGAAGACCCAACTCCAAATGGCAAGCCAAATGGGGACTTTATTGGCTCCCAGAGCTAGAAATTCCATGTGTAGATTAAGCCTTAGGGCTGGTTTAATCTATCCAGCAGCTCGAGGACCCATGTTCTTTCTTCTGCCTGGTAAGCTTAATTCTTTTTATTTTTTTAAATTTTTATTGAAGTATAGTTAATTTACAATGTTGTGTTAGTTTCAGATGTTCTAAACCTGACTCTCCTGATGGTCAAAGATGGCTGTCAACAACCCTCACTACTACATGTTCCTAGTGTACTTTGAGAACAAGAAGAAATCTCATTCTAAGAAAGAATCCCCCAACTCCTCTGATTGGATTGGCTTAGATCACATGATCACCACTGACCCAATCTTTTTGTTGGGGTGGAGGCAGGTGCTGAGGACCTGTCAATCAAGACCCATACCTGGAACTAGGGGTGGGATCAGCTGTCCCAAGATCACATGGGCTTGTGGGGGAAGAATGAGCGCATACATTTTTTTGAAAGAATATTTTTAAGCAGGAGAGAGAGGGAACCAGGGGAAATGAATGCTAGCTACCAAAAGTGTGTGCTGCAATTGGTATGTTTATTTTCCTTGAAGCAAAAAAACAAGTTGTAGGAGTAGATAGTAAATGTTATTTTGTGATCGCTCGGAGTGATCATCCAACTTTTCAGAAATCTGAAAGTTAACTGGACATTATGGTTTTCAACTTCCAAACCTCTGACAATGAGTTTCTTAAAGTATCCTCAGATAGTGACTTCTTGAAATATACGCGGATATTGACCTCCTGTCTCTCTTGACAGTGCAGTGTTAAAAAAATGTCTCTTAAGAATAATTTAGTTTCTTACCCTTCTGCCTCCTTTTCCTATCTTTATTTCTTTGTACTTTCCTTGGATTTTGTGCAAGTGTTTTAGAAAGCATAAGATGCTATACCAATGGGAGGGGCTGTCCTTTTCATCTGCTCTTCATGCTTAAACTAAATCATAACGATGCTCAATCATAAAATAATGAGACTGACTTTTAAACAGACTCCTTAGATATAAGAATGAGTACCGCTCTTCTGAGCAGCCACCTAGAGAAGTGACCTTCACATTCCAGTGATGTTGCCATAGCTCAGATTGTATTAATTACACCTCAGTTTTAGCCACAAAAGCACAGTGGCTTGTCTGACCACACTCTTCCTCTGACTGGATTCCCAATCCCCTGTGAGGTTTTCAAAAAAGTGAATCTGTCCTCCAAAGCAAAGATGTGCCTTTTTTTTTTTTTTTTCCCAGCAGGGGAATAGCATAGGCAGAGTTGTGTTTTTATTTATTTATTTATTTATTTATTTATTTTTGGCTGTGTTGGGTCTTCGTTTTCTATGCGAGGGCTTCCTCTAGTTGCCGCGAGCGGGGGCCGCTCTTCATCGAGGTGCGCGGGCCTCTCACTGTCGCGGCCTCTCTTGTTGCGGAGCACAAGCTCCAGATGCGCAGGCTCAGTAGCTGTGGCTCACGGGCCTAGTTGCTCCGCTGTATGTGGGATCTTCCCAGACCAGGGCTCGAACCCGTGTCCCCTGTATTGGCAGGCAGACTCTCAACCACTGCGCCACCAGGGAAGCCCAAGATGTGCCTTTTCAGATAACCTATCTTGAGATCTGAAGACAGTTGTCAGATCAGAGAATTCCAAACCTATTTTGAATAAATGTTAAAAGTGAGCATTCAGGAGGACACATGCATTTCCCACTGGTTTAGTAGGAGAAGAGAGGATACTGGGGTATTAAACTCTCCTGTACAATGAAGATGATCTGCTTACCACCCTCTTTCAGTCACGGTACAGCTGAATTCCCCAGGCCTCCGGGCTAAATCTGAACTCAGCAGACCCTTCAGGCCTCGGGCTGCCCCTACATCCTGCTGTTACCTCCTCTGGGCTGCTTTCCTGCCCACATGCCCTGCCCTCCTTAAGGCTCTCTCTGCTCCCTGGGGATGCCAGCCCCTCTTCAGAAGCTGTGGTCCTCTGCATGCCATCGCCTCTCCTGAAATGTCCTCTCCCTGCTTTCACTTCATCCTCTCATGCCTCACTCAAGACCCACCTCATCTGTCATCTCCTCCAAGAAGTTTTCCTAACCCTTCCCCTCCACAAAAAAGGCACTTTGTTACTCTATCTTTTTTTGGTCTTGCAACTTTAGAAAAGAAGTCTATTATAGCGTTTACTTTTTCTCTCGTGATATTTGTATTTATCCCCTGTGCTTGACCTGGGTGAGATTGCCCACAGATCCAATCCTCACCCGACCCTGCTCTCTCCTGGGTGGCAGGGTGTCTGACCCTGCAGGCTGCGTGACTCAGGCCCTTGCATTGACTGGCATCTGCCTGGGTTTGGCCATTGGGAGGCATATGACAGGAGACAGGATGGGAGGAAGGGAGAAGCCAGGCTGATTGCATCCTTTCTATAGAAGCCTCAGGAGGTATGTGTGCCAGAGGCCATTCCTCTCTCCTCTCCTCTGCGTGATTCCAGCTCCTGAGCCCTGATAACACCACCTCTTCTTTTTCACTTCAGCCTAGTGGCTCCCAGCTGTTGGGAATCTCTAGGTTTCCTCGTGGTCCCCATTTTGGTCCTAGCTCTTCCATCCCTGGTGTAACCAATTCTTTGTGTTAAATCCCCTCTCTTTCAAACATTTAGAGTGATTTCATTTTTCCTAACTGGACCCTGACTGATACATCAGCTCATGTCCCCCAATCCAGCAGTCGAGAATGGTTGGTTAAATGAATGACATCAGTGAATGGATGAACAGACGACCATGTTTACCTGTCATACATAATTTGTATATTTCTATTTCCTAAGACACTTTTATGACTCTTCCTATCAATCTTTTTTTCCTTCTGCTACCCCTAATATTTGTTTTCAAGCTCTATCCACTTTTCCTAGCTGAATTCCCCAACCCCAAACCCCTTGTTCAAGTTTACCCACACTCAAGTCTGGCATGGCCTCTGCATCGCTGACAGATGGTGAAGATATTGGGTGTGGAGTGAGATCATCAAGATGAGAACAGCTGCAGAATCCAGCAAACCCAGGCTGTTGGCCGGGACCCACAGGGTGACAGTGGAGGATTCATAATCTCTCCGCTCTTCAGGTCTGTCTGTGACTTAAGCCAGAGCCAGGCCAATTTACAGTGATTCCCGGAGCCCAGTGCAATTTGCAGATAAAGGGAAGATGCACATTTGTGGCCACCGTGGAAGATTCGAGTATTAGCCTGGCTGCTAAAATGCTCCCCTGTGCGTGAGACCAGCACATGGCTGGATGGTCTCCTCAGCACTGCCCAGAGCATCATTTTATTGCCACGGTCTGGAGGCCAAGTGAATACAAACCAGGCATTAGGAAGGGATCTGGGAGTGGCTGGAGGTTAATGCTTCTACTCCATGAAGAGGGAGGTGCCACCCACCTTCCTGCCCCTTCCTGCCCCAGGCATCTCTCAAATCACTTTGACCCCACATGGTTTAAAAGTTAGTTGCAATGTAGCTTTGCAAAAGTGACAAGAAAATGGGCTTCCTGCTGAAGGCAGTTTCCTGCAAAGAGCTGCTTACAGCAGGGGGACCACCAGCCTAAGCCTACACCCCCGCATATAGGGGATGGAGGGAAGCAAACTGGTTGAAGAGATGTTTTTGAGTAGTCTTGTCATTTTCTGAGGTGAAACTAGACTGTAAGCCTCTTGAGGGCAAGGATGGTACCTCTTTCGTGCCAGAAAACCTCAAGTGCCTAACACGGGAATGGGCACTGAGTAAATATCTGTGAATGTTGTTGAATGAGGCACAGTCAATCACACTTGAAAAGTGAGGATTGATAGGAGTCAGGAATGGCAAGATTTCATAAGCTGTTTGTACATTTTGGAGATTAATCCCTTTTTGGTCACTTCGTTTGCAAATATTTTCTCCCATGCAGCTCAATATCAAAAAAACAAACAACCCAATCAAAAAATGGGCAGAAGACCTAACTAGACATTTCTCCAAAGAAGACATACAGATGACCAAAAAAGCCCATGAAAAGATGCTCAGCATCACTAATTGTTAGAGAAATGCAAATCAAAACTATAATGAGGTATCACCTCACACCAGTCAGAATGGCCATAATCAAAACATCTACAAACAATAAATGCTGGAGAGGGTGTGGAGAAAAGGGAACACTCCTACACTGTTAGTGGGAATGTAAATTGGTACTGCCACTATGGAGAACAGTATGGAGGTTCCTTAAAAAACTAAAAATAGAACTACCATGTGACCCAGCAATTCCACTCCTGGGCATATATCCAGAGAAAACCATACTTCGAAAAGATATGTGCACCCCAATGTTCATTGCAGCACTGTTTACAATAGCCAAGATATGGAAGCAACCTAAATGCCCATCGACAGATGAATGGATAGAGAAGATGTGGCACATATATACAATGGAATATTACTCAACCATAAAAAAGAACGAAATAATGCCATTTGCAGCAACATGGATGGACCTAGAGATTATCATACTAAGTGAAGTAAGCCAGACAGCAAAAGACAAATATCATATGGTATCACTTACATGTGGAATCTAAAAAAATGATACTAATGAACTTATTTACAAATCAGAAACAGACTTCAAAAACAAACTTATGGTTACCAAAGGGGAAAGGTGGGGGGAGGGATAAATTAGGAAGTTGGCATTAACATATACACACTACTGTATATAAAATAGATAATCAACAAGGACCTACTGTTATAGCACAGGGAACTCTACTCAATATTCTGTAATAACTCAAATGGGAAAAGAATTTGAAAAAGAATATATATATATATATATATATATATATATATATATATATATATATATATATATATGAAACTGAATCACTTTGCTGTACACCTGAAACTAACACAACATTGTAAATCAACTATACTCCAATATAAAATAAAAATTAAATTAAGTTTGAAAAAAGGAATGGCAAGTTTTCTGCTTTGGAAAGTGGATGAGCTTGATGCCATTTGAGTGGGTTTAGGGGATCAAGTCATTGGCTCAGTTATGGCTGTGTTGAATGTGAGGTGTCTATGGGAGCGCCCAGGTGAGCAGTCCATCAGGTAGTTGGATAAATGGATCACTGTTATAGAGAACAATGCCTAGCTCAACAAATAAATAAATCTTTGTGGGGGTGAATGAATGAGTGAATGGGTCTGGAATTCAGTTATGACCTAGACTCCTTGACCACCTTCTACAAAGTGGGGCTCCTTGTTATATTGTTCCCTGTTGTTTTCCTTCACAGAAATTATGGGTATGAGTCATCAGATAACAATTCACCTGTTTGTTGGATGCCTGACTCCCTGACTAGACTGCACGTTCCATGGCAGTGAGCGCAGTGTGTGTTTTGTTCTTCACTGGATGTCTTGGCCTAACCTAGCTTAGAGGCAAGATCAGGTCAATACTAGTTGAATGAATGAAGGGCTAGAGATATGGATGTAGGCACAGACAGGATGTAGATGCAAGCCAAGGGAAAGGATGGGTCTTGGTGAGCTGGAGCTTCCAGGTTCAGCGTTACTTGTTTGTAACATTTTTTTCCAACTTCCTCCATTCCCTCCTCTTTCTCCACATGCTACTCACCCCAAATCTAATCCTGATCAAGTCCTTTCAAGTCCTTCTCTGAGCTGCTTTTCCCTCATCTGTATAATGGGGATTTATTATGTGCCCTGGTTGTGAACATCAAATGAAGTAATTCAATTCACCAAATGCTTATATAGGTGATTAAATGCCATGGTGAGAAATGCCTTTGAATAAGTACACTGACCTCCATGCTCTGTTCCACCTGGCTTGAAGCAGCATCCTCTGCTCTGGGAAAGAGTGGGAAACAAGATCTCTTTGACACATGCCACCCCTCTTCCCAGGAAGCCCTTCATTGCAACGACAAAAGGCTCTCGTCTTGCAACCTGAACAGGGGCCGAATGGCCTGTCCTGTCCAACAGCCTCATTCAGACTTAACTGAGGTCTTTCACACAGGGCTTGGGGTGGGGGGCCTGGCTGCAACCCACCTCCTTGCAAGCTGTTGCACCAGATCTTGGTAGTGTGGGACCTGAGTTGCTGGCCACTCTGATAACGTAGCTAGTGAGCAAGAAACTAGCATTAGAGCAGAAAAGAATGTGCCATCACAGGGCTGCTTTCAGGATGACGAAGGGTCCGGAGCAGCAACTCCTGAAAGCAGAGACCAAGCTTTTTTAAACTTTTCTCCCCCTAAAGGGCCTGCTTGGGAGGCTTGATTGTTAAAGGCAGGGCTTTGCACAAGCCACTTTCTCCCTCTGGACTGTCTCCTCCTTGACTACTCTAGCACTAAGATCAAGCCTTGTTTCCTCTCTGAAGCCTTTCTCCACCTCCTGGGCAGAGATAGATAACTCCCTCTCTATGGAGAGAGAAGAGGGGAGAGATCCAGCCTTCACCAAGTGCCTACTAGGTGTCAACTACTGCACGCGATTCTTTATATTACCTTTTACCATCTCATACTCAGAACCATCTGAGGGGTTGAGTTTGTTAGACCCCTTTTACAGATCGGGAAGCTGAGGGTCAAAGACACAAGTCACTTGGCTGAAGGAAAGCTCGTAAGTGGCTGAGCCAGAATTGCTCAAAAATCAAGTACCCAGTGTATTTGCTTTCGCCATATTTCTAACAGAACACTAATTGTGTGGCTTTGGTTGATCTGTTCACAAATGAGTGCCTCAGAGCCAGAATCCCCTCTAATCCATCTCCCCTCCTGTCCCCGCTATACACTGAGCAGGTCTAGAGGCCTTTGACCACCAGGGCTCAGACCCTGAGCACCTCCTAACCAAGTAGGAGGATGGTAGGGGGCATCCACACCAGCAGGGGAGGGCTGGTGCTAATCTTGCTACTCTGGTCTGGTGTCCATTGTTCTCTGGGATGAATTTTCTGTCACCAGTGTGCCATTGTGCCTCAGCTGTCACCCAGCCTTTGCTGTGTGTACCTTGTTCCACTAATGAAACATTTGCTTCTATTCTTGGTTTTTACTCTTTTTTCTCTGTGAGTCCTTAAACCCTAGTCTGCTTGCCTGATGCCCTAATAACTTTTCTAGACGCTGCAGCTTCTTTCCCTAGGTGTTGAAATCTATCCCCCAGATGCTGCCAATAATCCTCTAACTAATTAATACCATCCCTCCCCTAAAATCAGTGATGCCACCCCTGTGAGCTTCAGCTTGGCTACAACCTATAGCATTGTGATTAACAGCACTTGACCCCAATCAAACAGATGAGTTTGAACCCAATTCTGCCTCTTATAGGCTTTGTACCTAAGGGAAAAACTCTCAATCTCTTTGTGCCTCAGTGTCTTCATCCATAAAATAGGAGTAACGGCATCTACCTCCTAAGATTAATGAGAAGGTTGAATGGTATATGTATTTAATGTATATAAGGCAATTTGATATATGTAAAGTAATGACCACTGTGCCTGATACAACACAAGCACTCAGTAAATAAAGGATGTCTGTTGTTATTCCCAGCAGCCCAGATAATGTCATTTAAGCATAGATATCTGGTCTTCAATTCAATCCTCAAGAAGTTGGCTAAACCCACCCAAGGATTAGTTTCCTTATTCCCTGACCCAACTCTTCCTATTTCCTCTGCTTTTCCTACCAGCTCACTAATACATTTCACTAGTCAGAATAAGATGGATTATGCTGCAGTAACAAATAACCCCCGAATTTTAATAGCTTTACATAGCAAAGATTTATTTATATCATAATCTGATGACTATTGGACAGATCTCCTTAGTAGCTCTCTTAGAAGAAGGGACTTTGGGATCCAGGCTCCTTCTGTTTTGTGATTCCACCGTCTTCAGCACATGGCTTCTGAGATTGCTGCAAAAGGAGAAGAGAGAAAGTGGACAATTGAGCAGGCAGGCCTACAAGTAACATTCACTAATTCTTCCCACATCCCGTTGTTGAGAACCTAGTCACACACCTAAATCTAATTGCAAGGGAGGTTGGGAAATACAGCCTTCTCACATACCCAAGAAAAGGAGAAGGAATTGGGATTTGGTGAATACAGAGCATTTTCTCTGCTCATCTCACCTCCCTTAATAAAATAACCTCCATAGCCCCCAACAAGTGAGAAGAGGTAGCTGTATCTCAGAGCCCTGAGTCTTCCATCCCCTGTCCTCCAGGCTGATCAGCACTGAGTCTCTCATTAATCAGTACTGCACCCATGCTGACCTCAGTGGACACTGCTCTCCCTTTATTTAACATTCCATCCCAAATGTGGACCAAAGGTGCTTCCTTTTTCACTATGCCAGAGCTGAAGTTAAATATCTAACAATATTAGATTTTACCAAAGATTGGGGGATGATATATGAGGAATTAAACAGAGAGTATATATGTCAATCCCAATCTCCCAATTCATCCCACCCCCCCCTTGGTATCCGTACATTTTTTCTCTACATCTGTGTCTCTATTTCTGCTTTGTAAATAAGATCATCTGTACCAATTTTTTCAGATTCCACATATATGCGTTAATACACGATATTTGTTTTCCTCTTTCTGACTTACTGTATGACAGTCTGTAGATTGGGATTGACATATATACGCTATTGATACTGTGTATAAAATAGGTAACTGATGAGAACCTACTGCATAGCACAGGGAACACTACTTAGTGCTCTGCAGTGACCTAAATGGGAAGGAAATCCAAAAAATAGGGGATATATGTATACGTATAGCTGATTCACTTTGCTGTACAGTAGAAACTAACACAGCATTGTAAAGCAACTATACTCCAATAAAAATTTTAAAAAATAAACAGAGAGTAAGCTACAGTTGCTAATTTGCTTTTTTAAAATGGATTTTATGCATCTTCAACTGAGTCTTCCGTAGGACCACCTGCCTGCCACACTCCTGTCCCACAGCCACAGGTCAGGGGCCATTTGACCCCTCCTATCCAGAAACGCTACACAGGTGTGTTAAGTCCACAAAACATAAGCATGGCATTTGAAGGAGAGTGGCTAGAAAGAGAGGGGGATGTGTACATGGGTGGAGGAGAGAAGTTATGCATCCCTAACTCCTTGCAAGGAAAGCAAATCTAATTCTTATCCTTTTTTTTTTTTTTTATATTCTATTTTTTTTATTTTATTATTATTTTTTTAAACATCTTTATTGAAGTATAATTGCTTTACAATGGTGTGCTAGCTTCTGCTTTACAACAAAGTGAATCAGTTACACAAATACATATGTTGCCATATCTCTTCCCTCTTGCATCTCCCTCCCTCCCACCCTCCCTATCCCACCCCTCTAGGTGGTCACAAAGCACCGAGCTGATCTCCCTGTGCTATGCGGCTGCTTCCCACTAGTTATCTATTTTACATTTGGTAGTGTATATATGTCCATGACACTCTCTCACCCTGTCACATCTCACCCCTCCCCCTCCCCATATCCTCAAGTCCATTCTCTAGTAGGTCTGTGTCTTTATTCCCATCTTGCCACTAGGTTCTTCATGACCTCTTTTTTTTTTTTTTTTTTTCCCTTAGATTCCATATATATGTGTTAGCATACTGTATTTGTTTTTCTCTTTCTGACTTACTTCACTCTGTATGACAGACTCTAACTCCATCCACCTCATTACAAACACCTCCATTTCATTTCTTTTTATGGCTGAGTAATATTCCATTGTATATATGTGCCACATCTTCTTTATCCATTCATCTGATGATGGACACCTAGGTTGCTTCCATGTCCTGGCTATTGTAAACAGAGCTGCAATGAATATTTTGGTACATGACTCTTTCTGAATTATGGTTTTCTCAGGGAATATGCCCAGTAGTGGGATTGCTGGGTCATATGGTAGTTCTATTTTTAGTTTTTTAAGGAACCTCTATACTGTTCTCCATAGTGGCTGTATCAATTTACATTCCCACCAACAGTGCAAGAGTGTTCCCTTTTCTCCACACCCTCTCCAGCATTTATTGTTTCTAGATTTTTTGATGATGGCCATTCTGACCGGTGTGAGATGATACCTCATTGTAGTTTTGATTTGCATTTCTCTAATGATTAATGATGTTGAGCATTCTTTCATGTGTCTGTTGGCAATCTGTATCTCTTCTTTGGAGAAATGTCTATTTAGGTCTTCTGCCCATTTTTGGATTGGGTTGTTTGTTTTTTTGTTATTGAGCTGCATGAGCTGCTTGTAAATCTTGGAGATTAATCCTTTGTCCGTTGCTTCATTTGCAAATATTTTCTCCCATTCTGAGGGTTGTCTTTTGGTCTTGTTTATGGTTTCCTTTGCTGTGCAAAAGCTTTTAAGTTTCATTAGGTCCCATTTGTTTATTTGTGTTTTTATTTCCATTTCTCTAGGACCTGGGTCAAAAAGAATCTTGCTGTGACTTATGTCATACAGTGTTCTGCCTATGTTTTCCTCTAAGAGTTTGATAGTGTCTGGCCTTACACTTAGGTCTTTAATCCATTTTGAGTTTATTTTTGTGTATGGTGTTAGGGAGTGTTCTAATTTCATACTTTTACATGTACCTGTCCAATTTTCCCAGCACCACTTGTTGAAGAGGCTGTCTTTTCTCCACTGTATATGCTTGCCTCCTTTATCAAAGATAAGGTGACCATATGTGCGTGGGCTTATCTCTGGGCTTTCTATCCTGTTCCATTGATCTATATTTCTGTTTTTGTGCCAGTACCAAACTGTCTTGATTACTGTAGCTCTGTAATATAGTCTGAAGTCAGGGAGCCTGATTCCTCCAGCTCCATTTTTCGTTCTCAAGATTGCTTTGGCTATTCGGGGTCTTTTGTGTTTCCATACAAATTGTGAAATTTTTTGTTCTAGTTCTGTGAAAAATGCCAGTGGTAGTTTGATAGGGATTGCATTGAATCTGTAGATTGCTTTGGGTAGCAGAGTCATTTTCACAATGTTTATTCTTCCAATCCAAGAGCATGGTATATCTCTCCATCTATTTGTATCATCTTTAATTTCTTTCATCAGTGTCCTATAATTTTCTGCATACAGGTCTTTTGTCTCCTTAGGTAGGTTTATTCCTAGGTATTTTATTCTTTTTGTTGCAATGGTAAACGGGAGTGTTTTCTTAATTTCACTTTCAGATTTTTCATCATTAGTATACAGGAATGCAAGAGATTTCTGTGCATTAATTTTGTATCCTGCTACTTTACCAAATTCATTGATTAGCTCTAGTAGTTTTCTGGTAGCATCTTTTGGATTCTCTATGTATAGTATCATGTCATCTGCAAACAGTGACAGCTTTACTTCTTCTTTTCCGATTTGGATTCCTTTTATTTCTTTTTCGTCTCTGATTGCTGTGGCTAACACTTCCAAAACTATGTTGAATAATAGTGGTGAGAGTGGGCAACCTTGTCTTGTTCCTGATCTTAGTGGAAATGGTTTCAGTTTTTCACCATTGAGGACAATGTTGGCTGTGGGTTTGTCATATACGGCCTTTATTATGTTGAGGAAAGTTCCCTCTATGCCTACTTTCTGCAGGACTTTTATCATAAATGGGTGTTGAATTTTGTCAAAAGCTTTCTCTGCATCTATTGAGATGATCATATGGTTTTTCTCCTTCAATTTGTTAATATGATGTATCACGTTGATTGATTTGCATATATTGAAGAATCCTTGCATTCCTGGAATAAACCCCACTTGATCATGGTGTATGATCCTTTTAATGTGCTGTTGGATTCTGTTTGCTAGTATTTTGTTGAGGATTTTTGCATCTATGTTCATCAGTGATATTGGCCTGTAGTTTTCTTTCTTTGTGACATCTTTGCCTGGTTTTGGTATCAGGGTGATGGTGGCCTCGTAGAATGAGTTGGGGAGTGTTCCTCCCTCTGCAATATTTTGGAAGAGTTTGAGAAGGATAGGTGTTAGCTCTTCTCTAAATGTTTGATAGAATTCGCCTGTGAAGCCATCTGGTCCTGGGCTTTTGTGTGTTGGAAGATTTTTAATCACAGTTTCAATTTCAGTGCTTGTGATTGGTCTGTTCATATTTTCTATTTCTTCCTGGTTCAGTCTTGGCAGGTTGTGCATTTCTAAGAATCTGTCCATTTCTTCCAGGTTGTCCATTTTATTAGCATAGAGTTGCTTGTAGTAATCTCTTATGATCGTTTGTATTTCTGCAGTGTCAGTGGTTACTTCTCCTTTTTCATTTCTAATTCTATTAATTTGAGTCTTCTCCTTTTTTCTCTTGATGAGTCTGGCTAATGGTTTATCAATTTTGTTTATCTTCTCAAAGAACCAGCTTTTAGTTTCATTGATTTTTGCTATTGTTTCCTTCATTTCTTTTTCATTTATTTCTGATCTGATCTTTATGATTTCTTTCCTTCTGCTAGCTTTGGGGTTTTTTTGTTCTTCTTTCTCTAATTGCTTTAGGTGCAAGGTTAGGTTGTTTATTCGAGATGTTTCCTGTTTCTTGATGTAGGCTTGTATTGCTATAAACTTCCCTCTTAGAACTGCTTTTGCTGCATCCCATAGGTTTTGGATCGTCGTGTCTCCATTGTCATTTGTTTCTAGGTATTTTTTGATTTCCCCTTTGATTTCTTCAGTGATCACTTCGTTATTAAGTAGTGTATTGTGTAGCCTCCATGTGTTTGTATTTTTTACAGATCTTTTCCTGTAATTGATATCTAGTCTCATAGCGTTGTGGTCGGAAAAGATACTTGATACGATTTCAATTTTTTTAAATTTACCAAGGCTTGATTTGTGACCCAAGATATGATCTATCCTGGAGAATGTTCCATGAGCACTTGAGAAAAATGTGTATTCTGTTGTTTTTGGGTGGAATGTCCTATAAATATCAATTAAGTCCATCTTGTTTAATGTATCATTTAAAGCTTGTGTTTCCTTATTTATTTTCATTTTGGATGATCTGTCCATTGGTGAAAGTGGGGTGTTAAAGTCCCCTACTATGATTGTGTTACTGTCGATTTCCCCTTTTATGGCTGTTAGTATTTGCCTTATGTATTGAGGTGCTCCTATGTTGGGTGCATAAATATTTACAATTGTTATACCTTCCTCTTGGATCGATCCCTTGATCATTATATAGTGTCCGTCTTTGTCTCTTGTAATTGTCTTTATTTTAAAGTCTATTTTGTCTGATATGAGAATTGCTACTCCAGCTTTCTTTTGATTTCCATTTGCATGGAATATCTTTTTCCATCCCCTCACTTTCAGTCTGTATGTGTCTCTAGGTCTGAAGTGGGTCTCTTGTAGACAGCATATATATGGGTCTTGTTTTTGTATCCATTCAGCCAGTCTGTGTCTTTTGGTGGGAGCATTTAATCCATTTACATTTAAGGTAATTATCGATATGTATGTTCCTATTCCCATTTTCTTAAATGTTTTGGGTTTGTTATTGTAGGTGTTTTCCTTCTCTTGTGTTTCTTGCCTAGAGAAGTTCCTTTAGCATTTGTTGTAAAGCTGGTTTGGTGGTGCTGAACTCTCTCAGCTTTTGCTTGTCTGTAAAGGTTTTAATTTCTCCATTGGATCTGAATGAGATCCTTGCTGGGTAGAGTAATCTTGGTTGTAGGTTTTTCTCCTTCATCACTTTAAGTATATCCTGCCACTCCCTTCTGGCTTGCAGAGTTTCTGCTGAAAGATCAGCTGTTATCCTTATGGGGATGCCCTTGTGTGTTATCTGTTGTTTTTCCCTTGCTGCTTTTAATATGTTTTCTTTATATTTAATTTTTGATAGTTTGATTAATATGTGTCTTGGTGTGTTTCTCCTTGGATTTATCCTGTATGGGACTCTCTGTGCTTCCAGGACTTGATTAACTATTTCCTTTCCCATATTAGGGAAGTTTTCAACTATAATCTCTTCAAATATTTTCTCAGTCCCTTTCTTTTTCTCTTCTTCTTC
Organism: Eubalaena glacialis; assembly: GCF_028564815.1. Taxonomy (NCBI): domain Eukaryota; kingdom Metazoa; phylum Chordata; class Mammalia; order Artiodactyla; family Balaenidae; genus Eubalaena; species Eubalaena glacialis. The sequence continues at coordinate 147,043,475 of NC_083718.1, forward strand.
TGGGACCCCTATAATTCGAATGTTGGTGCGTTTAATGTTGTCCCAGAGGTCTCTGAGACTGTCCTCAGTTCTTTTTATTCTTTTTTCTTTATTCTGCTCTGCAGTAGTTATTTCCACCATTTTATCTTCCAGGTCACTTATCCGTTCTTCTGCCTCAGTTATTCTGCTATTGATCCCATCTAGAGTATTTTTAATTTCATTTATTGTGCTTGTCATCGTTTCTTGGTTCCTCTTTAGTTCTTCTACATCCTTGTTAAATGTTTCTTGCATTTTGTCTATTCTATTTCCAAGACTTTGGATCATCCTTACTATCATTATTCTGAATTCTTTTTCAGGTAAACTACCTATTTCCTCTTCATTTGTTAGGTCTGGTGTGTTTTGACCCTGCTCCTTCATCTGCTGTGTGTTTTTCTGTCTTCTCATTTTGCTTATCTTACTGTGTTTGGGGTCTCCTTTTCACAGGCTGCAGGTTCGTAGTTCCCGTTGTTTTTGGTATCTGTCCCCAGTGGCTAAGGTTGGTTCAGTGGGTTGTGTAGGTTTCCTGGTGGAGGGAACTAGTGCCTGTGTTCTGGTGGATGAGGCTGGATGTTGTCTTTCTGGTGGGTTCGTCCACGTCTGGTGGTGTGTTTTGGGGTGTCTGTGGCCTTATTATGATTTTAGGCAGCCTCTCTGTTAATGGATGGGGCTGTGTTCCTCTCTTGCTAGTTGTTTGGCATAGGGTGTCCAGCACTGTAGCTTGCTGGTCGTTGAGTGAAGCTGGGTCTTGATGTTGAGATGGAGATCTGTGAGAGATTTTCGCCGTTTGGTATTACGTGGAGCTGGGAGGTCTCTTGTGGACCAGTGTCCTGAAGTTGGCTCTCCCACCTCAGAGGCACAGCCCTGATGCCTGGCTGGAGCACCAAGAGCCTTTCATCCACACGGCTCAGAATAAAAGGGAGAAAAAATGGAAAGAAAGAAAAAAAGAGGATAAAATAAAATAAAATAAAGCAATTATAATAAAAAATAAGAAAAAAAATTATTAAGAGTAAATTTATTAAGAAAAAAAAATTTTTTTAATTTTTAAAAATAGATTTATTAATTTTTTATACTAAAAATAAGAAAAAAATTATTTAGAAAAAATTTATTAAGAAAAAAAATTTTTTAATTTTTTAAAATAAAAAACATGAAAAAACTTATTAAAAATTTTTTTTTAAAAATGGAAAATAAGGAAAAAATTATTAAGAAAACATTTATTAGGGAAAAAAAATTTTTTAAGCCAAAAAAAAAAAAAAAAAAAAAAAATGGACGGACCTAACCCTAGGACTAACGGTGAGAGCAAAGCTATACAGACAAAATCTCACCCAGAAGCATACACATCTACACTCACAAAAAAAAGGAAAAGGGGAAAAGTTAATATATCCTGCTCCCAAAGTCCATCTCCTAAATTTGGGATGATTCGTTGTCTATTCAGGTATTCAACAGATGCAGGCACATCAAGTTGTTTGTGGAGCTTTAATCCGCTGCTTCTGAGGCTGCTGGGAGAGATTTCCCTTTCTCTTCTTTGTTCGTACAGCTCCCGGGGTTCAGCTTTGGATTTGGACCCGCCTCTGCATGTAGGTCCCCTGAGGGCGTCTGTTCCCCGCCCAGACAGAACGGGGTTAAAGGAGCAGCTGATTCGGGGGCTCTGGCTCAGTCAGGCCGGGGGGAGGGAGCGGTACGGAGGAGGCGGGGCGAGCCTGCGGCGGCAGAAGCCGGCGTGACGTTGCAGCAGCCTGAGGCGCGCCGTGCGCTCTCCCGGGGAAGTTGTCCCCGGATTACGGGAGCCTGGCCGTGGCGGGCTGCACATGCTCCCGGGAGGGGCGGTGTGGAGAATGACCTGTGCTCGCCCACAGGCTGTTTGGTGGCGGCAGCAGCAGCCTTAGCGTCTCATGCCCGTCTCTGGGGTCCGCGCTGATAGCCGCGGCTCGCGCCCGTCTCTGGAGTTCGTTTAAGTGGCGCTCTGAATCCCCTCTCCTTGCACGCCGCGAAACAAAGAGGCAAGAAAAAGTCTCCTGCCTCTTCGGCAGCTGCAGACTTTTTCTCGTGCACCCTCCCGGCTAGTTGTGGTGCGCTAAACCCTTCAGGCTGTGTTCACGCAGCCAACCCCAGTCCTCTCCCTGGGATCCGACCGAAGCCCGCGCCTCAGCTCCCAGCCCCCGCCCGCCCCGGCGGGTGAGCAGACAAGCCTCTCGGGCTGGTGAGTGCTGCTCGGCGCCGAGCCTCTGTGCGGGAATCTCTCCGTTTTTCCCTCTGCGTCCCTGTTGCTGTGGGATCCGCGCTGATAGCCGCGGCTCGCGCCCGTCTCTGGAGCTCGTTTAGGCGGCGCTCTGAATCCCCTCTCCTTGCGCGCCGCGAAACAAAGAGGCAAGAAAAATTCTCTTGCCTCTTTGGCAGCTGCAGTCTTTTTCCCGGACTCCCTCCCGGCTAGCACCGAAGCCCGAGCCCCAGCTCCCAGGCCCCGCCCGCCCCGGCGGCTGAGCAGACAAGCCTCTCGGGCTGGTGAGTGCTGGTCGGCACCGCTCCTCTGTGCGGGAATCTCCGCTTTGCCCTCCGCACCAATGTGGCTGCGCTCTCCTCCGTGGCTCCGAAGCTTCCCCCCTCTGCTACCCGCAGTCTCTGCCCACGAAGGGGCTTCCTAGTGTGTGGAAACCTTTCCTCCTTCACAGCTCCCTCCCACTGGTGCAGGTCCCGTCCCTATTCTTTTGTCTCTGTTATTTCTTTTTTCTTTTGCCCTACCCAAGTACGTGGGGATTTTCTTGCCTTTTGGGAGGTCTGACGTCTTCTGCCAGCGTTCAGTGGGTGTTCTGTAGGAGCAGTTCCACGTGTAGATGTATTTCTCATGTATCTGTGGGGAGGAAGGTGATCTCCGCGTCTTACTCTTCCGCCATCTTGCCCCTCCCTCCTAATTCTTATCCTTTGATAGAGCTTTCAAATATATATAAAATCAGCTACCCGAATTATGATTCATGAGTCACATGCCAATTGACCTGTACCACTCCTACGTCTTAGTACTCCGAGCCTCCAAGTTGCAATCATGTGGTATTCCTGTGCCTTGAAGTCCAGACCCAAGGAAACATGACCAAAGAGAGAGAGAGGGATTCCTGCTTGAATTGTCCATCTGAGGACCCCATTTTCTGGATGATGGGATATGGGAATGGCTGATACTGGGAACAATTCCCTACTTCCAGGCAAGCCCCATCTCCTTCCCACAGAGGAGTGGTATTCCTTTGATCTCTACAAGATAAGCAGATCAGAAAACATCTTAATTATTCATCTGAGTGATGCATACATAATATAACTGGCATTAGTGGAGGAAGATGAGCCTAAAGGGCTGCTATGTCTGCAGCTCCAAGCACAACACTTGACATAAACTAGGTGCTTAGATTCTTGGTAAAAGGCTGTTAAAGGGAAAGCAACTTGCCTTGGTCATGTTTCTTTAGCATCCTTCAAAAAAGCTCTTACTAAATTATGATATAGTGTTAAGTTGATGCCTTAGATAAGCACAAAATTCAGCTGTGAGATTCCTTCCAGGCAAAAGAGAAACCAGCTGGCTTATACAGTTTTTGCAAACCAGTAGAAAGGAAGCAGACCCTTTTTTGAACCCACATACCTCCTAAGATAATTTGAGGTATTTTATCCTTAAATGATTTCCATTTAGATAACTGCATACCTTGTAGTAACCATCCCATATTTCTGCACTGTTTATCCATCCCTTCTGCCTTCCCATGCACCCTGTCCTCTATATGGCATTTATCTTCCTGTTCAACCATCCTACTTCATTTGGCTTTGTATTGCCCAATCCTTCAAGTCCTTCCGGTCGCAGCATGGAAGGGAGGAAGGAGCCATGTGTGGAGGCAGGGTAGGATCCAAACAGAGAGTCAGACTTGGACTCTTCAAGGCCAGGGTATCTGCCTTGACCTTGCTGAGTCTCATGTGCTTCACTTGTCAACCAGGGATAACATCTCTTATCTCACCATCATCCTGAGGAATAGAAGAAAACATATGCAAACCGTGTAGCTTCTTACACAATAGACTCTCAATAAATTTAAGTTCCCTTCCTCTTTCCTTCTCTCCATTTCAAAAGTAATCAGGATATAAATTATACATAAATAAATCATGCATTGCACTGGAAATCCTCAGAAATGATTAATGTAACCAATAATAATTTTAATATTAATCATATGTTGCTCTAGCAGCACCGTCCTGATTCTGACAATCAATCTACTTGCTCCACCTTTGTCCTCATATAACAAATGGTGCTCAAAGTTTACCCTAGAAAGAGGTGAATGCACATGATTTCCCATTTTTGGATATTGTTTAAATCCTTTTCTACATCACAGTATTCTGCTACAAACCATTACTTATGGTGCAATTTGTAGCAATACGTTTGCCGAGAAATGAAAGACAGACAGGAATGGAAACACTAAAAGTCTACAAGCAGTATCTGAGACTGAAAGTAAGGTTTGGAAGCATGAGGAATGTGCTGGAAATACTGATATCTACTGCTCAGTATGCCCAGGAATGGACGGGACCTTGTTGGAGAGTGTGGTCCATTATCCCCATTACCAGGGGGGCAAACTGAAGCTCGGGGCTTGAAAGACAGAAAGGTCTAGAAGATATCGAGCCTACCTTCAGCCGAAGTATCTGCTAAGCTTTCTCACTGAATGAGAGGAGGGTTCAAAGAACCCTTCAAGCTCACAGATTCTGTGAGTTTATTATTCTACATTTCTCTAAGATTTAAATGGAAGCAACCAGAGTGGTGGTGAGTATGGGCTCTGGAGCCGGACTTCCTGGATTGCAAAGACTGCTCTCCCACGTGTTAAGTATGTTGCCCTGGATTGGTGACTTTAACTGGTCTGTGTCTCAGTTTCCTCAACTGGAAAACGAGAATCATAATAAGAACTAAATAAGGTGATGTTTCTAAGGTCTGGGAGACCATTCCCAGTGTGCAGTACACCCTCAGCCAGTCACTTCCTGGTCCATAATTAAGTGCAGATCACTGAAGCTCACAGTGGGCCACCAAAACACCTTGTAGATATAGGAGGATCTCATAGTTCTTTATTCAGTTGAATTACTTATTCCTAAAGTGTAACGAGATCTAAACTTAGATCAAAACCCATCCCCCCCCCCATGTCTGCACTTTGTACCTGCCTCCACCCTCCCACATAAGCCCGTGTGAGTTCTCCTTGTATCAAGCTGGATGCAAGGACCTGCGTACTCATGGCGTGGGAGCTCATGAGCAAAATGGGATCATTATACGGAAATAAAACAGTGCTCCTTCACTAGTACATCCAAGTGCAACATGTGCATTTTGACAGTGACATAACCACCATGAATTGAGAAGGAGAAAATAAGGGAAGAGAGGAACCAATATTTTTGGTGCTTATTAACGGTAAGCACTGTAGAGATTTTCACCTGGCACAGTAATCCTCAAGCTAACACCTCCAGCCCTCTTATCTAGTTGTACACAAGAGAAACGTACATCCTAGGGGTTTGTTGACATTCCCAAGGCCAACATTTAGTGGGAATACTGAGTTTAGCATCTAGAGGATCATAACGTAATAACAGGGTTCTAACAGTCATGGTTCTTAAGCCCACTTGCAAAAGACTCCTAACAGCTACCAATAAGTAGTGCCCACTACATCCTATGACCTGCCACTGTAACGTGTCCTGACCCAAACCAAAAAGCACAGAGCTGCCAGCCCTGGCAGGTCCAGGGAGGTGAGAGCCCTTCTGACCTAGTCCATCCCTCTCTGCCTTTGTAGGCTGGTGTGAAGCCACCAGGGGGCGCCCTTGCATTAAGAGCAAAGGAAATTTGACAGCCTAGTTATCAACTGGGATTGGGAGGAGGGCTCAAGTTCTTCTGAGGGCTTCTGCCCTTGATTCCTCACCGTATCCTGTACACATGTATACAAGAAATGCTTGCCTTTGACCTGAGTGAAGGCCAGGCTGGGAAGGAAAGTTACAGAGAACCTTGGGCTTGTGCCCCATGTAGCTTGGAGGAGTGGGCCCCTAATCTGATTGCGGGCTGAGCTCCCATGACAACAGTATGGATCAAACTGTGAGTCATGAAATCAATGGAGTGGGTGTGTTGACCATTGATTTTTTAATTAAATATCACATTATGGCTCAGAAGAAAACAGAAAATATCACTGTGATCACACACAGCACGAGTGATTACTGTTTTGAGAAATTTTAATTTTAGTGTGTGTGTGCCTGTGTGCTGACTCATGATATAAAAGATAGGTCTGTGAGTCATTTATTATTAAAACACCTTGACCTAAAAAAGCTTATTGGAATCCAGATTCCCAGACCCTAGACCAGAAGAGTGGGCTCCTGTCTGCCCTGGGGCCTTGAAGCCTGTATTTGTAACATATTCCCTGGTAGCTGTGATGATCAGCACCGTATGGGAGCCACCTGTTAGAGGAAACGGGCAGGCAGGTGGGCTCTCCTCACCTGCCCTCCCCCTCCTCTGTCCTGGACAGGGCAGGAGAGGCTTTTCACTTCATGAGTTTGGCCCTAACAAAGCAAGAAAAGTCACACAGACTGCCTGCTGTGCTGGCCTCCCAAACTTCAGGACAGCTGTGAGCTCTTAAGAACTGGGAATTGGGTTTCCAGCACCAGCTCTGTCAGAAAAACGAAAGAGCGTGCACACACACACACAAACCCACACAAACCTAGAAAAATAAAATCCCTTTAGAGTCAGCCAGACCCGTGTTGAAACCCTGATCCTTCTACTTACTACCTATGGGGCAGGTTACTGGGTCTCTCTGCACCTCAGATTTCTCCCCTTTTGAATGGGATTATAGCACTTCCTAGGGCGATTGCAAGATTTGGGTAGAATAATGTATCATGCTTAGATAGTGCCTGACCCAAAACAGATGCCCTATTATAGCAGCTCCCTTTCTGGCCTCCCTGAAATCCTTCTATGAGCTTGGGCACTACCTGCCCCCGTTGGGCTTTGGCTTCCCTGTCCTTTTGTGAGGGTGAGTAGCCATCCGCAGGGCTGGCCGGGGTGGGCCGAGGCTGTTACTAAGGAAGATTACATGGTCGGGCCTGAGCCTGCTGCCCTAACCGGAGCCCCGCCGCCCCCTGTTCCCCGGCTGCTCCCCCGAGCCTCGGGCACAGTGTGAACTCCCTGCAGGGTGACTGTCGGCCAAGCCTGGGGGAGAACAGTGGGGAGAGCCGCTTGCCGAGAAGGGCCAGAGTCTGCAGATCTTTGGTCGGAGAGATGCCTCTCGACCCCGGCAGGTGCCGGCCCTGCAAACTTGGCGGACGGAGGCCGGCGCGCGCCCCGCCGCGGGCAAGAACGCTCCAGCCGCCGCAGAGGGAGGAGCTGCCGCCCAGGTGGGGCAGGTGGGGAGCCTGGGCTCAGGTGTGTCCGTGGCGGCCGGGGGAAGCGATTGCTTCCTGGCCGGTGCAGGCGGAGCAAAACGGACTCTTGGCCCCAGGATCCAGACTCTGTCTCCCAGACTCTGCCTCGGTGGAAAGCCATGGAAGGGGTAAGTCGTGTGGGTTCAGTTGTGGGCTTTCTGTGGATCCTTTCTTGCCGGGTCCCGTTCCTCCCAGGAGGAAGCGTGGGGGAGAGGCTGCCTGTGCACCCCGCCTCCCCATGGAGAGGAATAAACAGGACGTGTTAGTTGTGTCAGTGCTGCCCAGCTCACACCGGCCTGGCGGGGGAGGGGGGGGACGGAAGAGGGGTATGTACCCGTCCTGCGCCACCTTGGAGGCTGAGGGCACAGAGGCTCTCAGGAGGGGTGGCGTGAGGGACCCTACCTCTAACCCTGCGAGCTGGGCTTCCAACCTCCCCTCCTCCCCCCTCTCCCCCGCCCCCAGCCTGGGTGTCAGTGAGTGTTGGCCTCTTTGTTTGCTTGCCCTTGGAGACTGTGCCGGTCCTCCGGAGATTCGTGGGCTTCCCTGGTCAGAGGGCAGGGCCGCGGGGGCTCTTCAGTGGCTTGTGACTTTCCTGCCGGCTCTGCGTCTTATGAACTGTGTGGCCTGGGGCCAGTAAGTGCATCTTCCTAAGCGTCTGGTTCCTCGCTGGTAGAATAGGATTACTACTAGAATAAGTCGTTTGTGAGATGATTGGAGCTGCTTGTAAAAAATAAAGATGACCTGTGCGGACGTGCCCAGCACAGAGCAGGTGGGCTTCCCTTCTCCTTGGCTGGCCACGTGCTGTTTGCCTAGTTGGAGTTTCTCCGCCTGACTGACCACAGTTTCCTTTTTCCTTCTCTAATTCTCCATCCCCTCCCTTCCCCCCTTCAGTAAGTCAGTTTCTTTCCAAGGGGGCGGGGCAGGGATGCGTTTCACCTCCATACCTTCTTTATTATACATTTGGAGTCAAGTCGTTTTCTCCTGTGAATCAGGAGGCTTCCTTCCCAGAGGTACATTGGGACGGAGGACCCACTTCAGCAGTCACCCATCAGGAGAAGCTCCCCTTTGTTCCAGGGCAGCGGACATGTGTCTCTCTGTGGCAGACCCTCCAGTTTAACTAGCTGAGTTTTGGAAAAGAGAGAGCAAAGGCACGCTGGTATGGCTTCCGTCTCCCCTCCTCTGAATTCTCTCTCCCCCTACCCTGCAGTTTAGCAACTTCTGAGAAGCTCCTCCTTGATGGAAAAATGGCAGGCTGAATAGATCTACTGTGATTGTGAGAAAAAGAAATGGACTTATATTTTGCCCTCTCTGATGTGCCAGGATATGCACTGGCATCCATTATTTCAGTTTACCTACATGACAACATAGTGAGGTCAATGCCAAATGCCCCAGCTCTTATAGGGGGAAAACAGTCAGAATGTTGTCTGTTGCTCAATATCACACAGTAAGTAGCACAGGCTGCAATTTGTCAATAACAAATATTGAGTACCAACTGTAAACCAGGTATCACTAGCAAGGATGACAAGAAAACAGGTGGAATGTTAGGCAACTGAAGAGAAAAATGTACCAAAGGGCATGTTAGCTCATAACATTTTTATGGGAGAAGATAATGCAGTTATGGGATAAGCTGATGTGGTTATGCAACTTTTTCTGCTCAGAGAAAGAGGGAAAAAAAGATCAAAAGAGAAATATGGGTTATTTCTCATTTTAAAAGGAGGATTTGGTTTTTTTCTTAAGTCAATAAAATATCCATTCAATATGCATTACTAAGCACCTGCATTGTGTTGTCAGGCCTGTTTCAGGGGCTACAGATGCCGCAGTGACCCAGTCAAAAATGCCTGCCTTTATACAACTTACTAGTGGCAAAGACAAACACACATACACACAGTATATATATATATATATATATATATATATATATATATATATATATTAGGTCAAATGGCAGTGAATTCAACATAGAACCACAGCATAAGGAAGAGTTTAAGGATGGTGAGGCACCAAGCAGGAGAGGCTGCTGTTTTAAGTGGGATAGTTTCAAGAAAGGCATCAATGTAAGGTGCCATTTGAGCAGAATTTTGAAGCAAGTGAGGAAGATGGCCCTGTGGATCTCTTAGGGAAGAGTGTTCTGCAGAGGGATAACAGCGAATGCAAAGGCCCTGGGGCAGAAGCTTGTGTGATGTGTTCAAGGGGCAGTAAAATGGCTGGCGAAGAGAAATCAAAGGAGAGAGTGGTCAGAGGTAGAGGTCAGGTCATGTAGGGTGCCGGAGGCCATTGTAGGAATTCCAGGTTTTCCTCTGAGTGAGATGGAGAGCACCTGAGTGTCATGAGTGGCAGAAGGGAATGATCCAACTTACTTTTTAAAAGGATCACCTGGCTATTGTTTACAAACTCGATGATAGAAAGAGCAGGATGAGAAGTTGGCTGACCAGTTAGGAGGCTCTTGCCCTAATTCAAGCAAGAGAGCACGGTGGCTCAATCCAGAATCTTAGCAGTAAAGACGGCTAGAAATGGTCAGATTCCAGATATATATTAAAGGTAGATTCAAGAGGATTAACTGAAGGATTGGACCAAAAAAATGTGAAAAAAAATGACTCCAAGGTGTGAAGCCTGAGCGCCTGGAAGAATGGAGTTGAGGTTGAATGAGATAATTTAAGGTAGAACAGGTTTGCAAGGAGATCAGGGGTCAATTTTAGACATAGTAAGTTGTAGGTTGAGGGGCTGAGTGGGCAGTTGGATATTTGGGTTTAGAGTTCAAGGTAGAGGCCCAGGCAGTAAGTATGACTAAGAGAGTAAATTTTCATTGCCTAGCAAATACTGGGTGCATAGTAGTGTTTAGTATATGTTACCATGGTGGTTTTCAAACTTGGCTACACATTCTCTGACATTCCTCCATAAAGAAGTGGAGTTTGTGTTCCCTTCCCTTGAATCTGGGCAGAATCATGACTGCTTTAGCCAATAGACTGCAACACATGTGACATTATGTGACTTCAGAGGCTGTGACATAAAGGGCTATGCAGCTTCCATCTGGTTTGTGAGAACCCTCACTCTTGTAACCCTCAGCCTCCACATAAGAGGTCTTTGGAGACACCTCAGGTAGGTGGTCTGGTTGAGCACCTAAGCCTAGCCTTCCAGCATTCCTGCAAGACAAGAACCAGGGCTCTGCAGACCAGCCCATCCACCAGTGAGATACCACTGGGTCAATTTCATCAACACCCTGTGGAACACAAGAGTCACCCAGCTGAGCCTTGCCCAAATTCCTATCCCACAAAATTGTGAGGTATGGAAAAATGGTTATTGTTTCAGGCCACTCAGTTCTGAGGTGGTTTGTTTTGCATCAATAGGTACAAGTATCCTTCATTCTTCTTGGTTATAAAAAAACATATCATTCACCCCTATAGACATAAGGTTCCAGGGGGTTTCTATAAAAATATAGTTTATTATGTAGTTTAGCTACCCAAAGAGAGATTGATGAGCTTTTGTTTTTCTAAATCTGAGAGTGAAGTTCTACCCTAGTGCACTCCCTCAGCTGGGTAGCCCCACCGTCTTGGCAAGAGAGAATCCTAGCACTTTTGAGCTGGGAATGCTAGTAAGCTTAGAAAATGGTACTTGAATTTTTGATGAATGAGCATTGGAGTTGGAGTTGAAAGATCCATATTTATGTTTATTTCTGCCTCTTAATAGTCAAGTGATTTGAGCCAGCCATTGAAAAATAAAATGTAGGAGTTGGGAGATTTCTCAAAGACCAACCAGTCTATCAACTCCCATTTTAGAGATGGGAAACTTGGGACCCATGGGGGAAAGTGGGCACACACTTTGTAACTACTTCCCCACTGTGCCTCACACAGAGTGGATGCTCTTAAATGTTCTTGTTAATTCTGAGAGTAAACTCTGGGCAGCAGATGCCTACACTCTCCCCTTGCATTATTTGATAGAAATTCACCAAACATCTTCTCTGAATCAGGCCCTTACTTAGAATTTCTGAGAGGGGGCCTATCATAGATGCCCTCTAGTTGTTCAGTTTTGCAGGGGAGAGTGTCAAGAAAACAGACAACTGCAGTATTAATGAAAAGTAGAATAAGGAAGAAAGGCTCAGGTTTCAACAGGAGCACCGAGATTAGGGGCCTAACCCAAAGTGCAACCATCCTGGGCGCATTGGAGGAGTTGGTATCTGAGTTGCACGTCAGAGAACTAGGTGGCACTTCATCAGGGAAAGAGGAAAGGAGGGGAGGAAAGCAGAGCATGGACAAAGGAGCAGAGCTGAGCAACATGGTGGGGTGAGAATCCAGGAAGGAAGGAGCTAGAATCAAATCCCAAGAAGTAAATAGGGACCAGAAAACCCCTGAATGCAGATGTACTTCATCCTGGAGGCCAAGGGAGCCACTGAGGGACTGCACCTCCCAAATGGTACTAAACGTCCCCTGCAGTCTTCTCATGCTCTGACGTCCTGGGACTGCAGGACTTTCTCAAGGTCATATGTGGCTTATTTTTGACAGCACTTAGTCTAGAACCTGGGTTCTAAATGCTTGTGAGACCACTTAGCAAGCCCTCAAGAACAATTTCAGGGTTTTTTCCTGAATACTCTGATTTTTTAAAAAAACTTATTGAAGTATAGTCGATTTATAATGTTGTGTTAGTTTCTGCTGTACAGCAAAGTGATTCAGTTATACATATACATATATCCACTTTTTTTAAGATTCTTCTCCCATATAGGCCATTACAGAGTATTGAGTAGAGTTCCCTGTGCTATACAGTAGGTCCTTATTAGTCATCTATTTTATATATAGTCATGCGTGTATGTCAGTCCCAGTCTCCCAATTTATCCCTCCCCATGCCTTATCCCCTGGTAATCGTAAGTTTGTTTTCTACATCTATAACTCTATTTCTGTTTTGTAGATAAGTTCATTTGTACCCTTTTTTAAGATTCCACATATAAGCGATATCATATGATATTTGTCTTTCTCTGATCTTTAGTAAATAGGTAATGAGACAGGGTAACAGCTGAAAAAGGGGATGGGCCCGCTGAGAAGGATGTAGCTATAAAAATGGTCTGTTGTCAACGAGCTTGTTCTTGGGAGAGTGGAGTTCACTGGGGATTCAGATCAGATCATCGGGGTGAGGCTTCTTGGGAGTTCCAAGAGAATATCTGAGAAGGGGACAAGGAAAGATCACCCAATTATTCACGATTCCTAAAGACTGGCCACCTCACCACTGTCTTTGCAGAGAAAATGTGCTGCAGGGGCCTCTTGAACTGTGTTGCTTTGCCCTTGACCGTGAAACATTAAGTGGCCTGCACAGCTGCAGGGCTGATGTCCGGTCTTAACCAGCAGCTTGCACCCCGGATTTACCCAGTGTTACCTTGACATTGAGTCAAGCTTTCCCTTCCCCAAACTATGCACCTACATTTCTCCACTGGAGAGGTGGTTCTAATAGGCTAATCTGATCATGTCACAGCCCTGCTGAATCCCTTTCAGTTGTCCCCTGTTGCCTGTGCAGGTAGAGCCCAAGCCCCTTCACCTGGCTGACAAGGCCAAGGTGCTCCCACCCCAGCCTCCTGGCCCTGCACCCCTTGTGCTCCAGCCTGTTCTACCCCATGCACGCTCCTCTCTCCAGAATCCTGATTGTCATTTCATTAATACTCAGCTCAGGTATCACCTCCCTGAGAAGCCTTCCCTAGCCCCTGGCTCACAACTGGTCTTTCTCCACCTTGCAAGACCCCAGCCCTTTGAACAGCCCCAGGTCTGGACTGTGAGATCCCAGAGGCAACACAGCCTGGCACTTAAAAGCACAGACTCTGGGGCAGCCCAGCTGGTTTCAGTTTCTGGCTCCACCATTTACTAGCTGTTCAGCTTTGAGCAAGTTACCTAATCTCCCTGTGCCCAGTTCTCATTTGTAAATGGGATAATAATAGCTACCACTCAGCAGTCAACTGAGTTTTATATAAAGAGCTTAGGACAGCTCAATGAGCTCAAAGGGCAGGTAATTCTACAAACTAAAATAGCAATACGGTACAGTCATAATAAATGGACAATTATGGGTTGAACTGTGTCCCCTCCCCGCAAATCCATATGTTGAGGTCTTAACCTCCACTGCCTCAGAAGGTGACCTTATTTGGAAATAGGGTTTTTACAGAGGTCACGAAGTTAAAGTGAGGTCATTAGGGCAGGTCTAATCCAATATGACTGGTGTCCTCATAAAGAGGAGGGATGTGGACATGGAGATACACACAGAGGGAGGACAACGTGAAGATAGAAGGAGAACATCTTGTGAACATGAAGACGGCCATCTACAGGCCAGGGAGAAAGGCCTGGAACAGATCCTTCCCTCACAGCCCTCGGAAGGAACCAACCCTGCTGACACCTTGATCTTGGACTTCCAACCTCCAGAACCGTTGTTTGAGTCGCACAGTCTGGGGTACCTTTTTTTATGGCAGGCCTAGCAAACTCTTACATGGACCTGACCAGGAAATTAAGAGAATTTATGTGAATACCCAATGCAGTGCCCTTCCTCCATCAACCTGGGAAGGATTTTGTACCATGTTGTTGTTTTGACTTCTCAAAAAAAGACAGCTGTGCTTAACTCCTCAGAGAAGAAATCTGAGAAGTATTTCTTAGTACCCCGCTTTGGAAATGGAGTGACATGCTCTCAGGGCCAGTGGTCAGTGTTCCTTTCTGATCACTGACTCTTGGGTTTGGTTTTCCTCGTCTGTGAAACTCTAAAATAGCAAGCTCTGGGGGTGATTTTTTAAAATTAATACTAATATTTTGTTAGGACATACTAAATACAGGCAAGTTACAGATAACATGCTTCAGCAATAATGAACAGTTTTGAATCATAATACTGGAAAAAGTTAAAGTTTTACTCCTTACTTTTCACTCTATTACTGTTTTCATCTTACCCATTTTACAGGTAAGGCAGAATCAGGACTCAAACGCAGACATATTTGACTCAGGGTCCCTATTCTTGATCCCTGGTTTGGTTCCTTTTTAGAATGATCACAGTGAGTGGTTTATTGGACAGAGGTGTTGAGAAATGTTTCAAACAGAACGCCTGAATCTGAGTCTAGGTCTGCCATCCCAACCGCTTGTTATGTGGCCTTGAACGAACCACTTAACTTCTCTGAGACTCAGTGTTCTTATCTCTGTGTGTCTAATGATACCTATTTGATAGTTTGTCCGTGAGGATTACATAGGATAATGTATGTGAAGGTACTGTTGTAAATAATAAAATTCCATACAAATATTCAGAATTGTTGATATCATTACAATTCCCCAACCAAAATTTGAGCAGAGAAGACAGTAGAATTCAAAGCACTTTCCAAGCCCTGCACTCTCCACTTTCTGGGAGCCAGCCAAGAGCTCATCTCAAAGATCAGGGTGTGATCTCAGGTAAGAAAAAGGAAATCATACTTGGGAAAGGTGTTTAACAATTTGAAGTTGATATACAAAAACAAAGCAGCGTTGTTTGTCATTTAAACGTTTAAAGGATCAGGACAGAAGTGCCACCTTCCACACCCTTAAAAATATCACCCCAAAATCTCCTGTGTTTTGTTTTTCACCCAGTGCTGTTTCTGAGTACATGCTCTGGAGCTTTTCCCCAAGCTGTGGTACCCAGGACAGGACACTGAATTGGGAGTCTGAGGACCGCTTTCTGAATTTAGTCTCTGTCGCTCCTGCCTGTGTGCGCTGAGGCAAATGTTTCAGCTCAGGGAAGCCTCAGTTTCCTCACTTACTAACAAGGATTAAAGGAATGAGGTGACATATCGAAAAAAAGCAGCTAGCATCAAATATATCCATGCACTCTTAGTCTAACCTGCTAGTCCTTTTAAGCTGGGTGGTAAGACCTTAGGAAGAATTTAAGATGTTTCTGCCTCATTCTCATCTACATGTCATGGGCAAGGGACCCTAATGCCTGGCTCTGTAATTCTCAGACACAAATGAATTAACAGTAGGTGTGCTCTAACCAGCTCTGTGCTCTTAATTCCCCTTAGGGCCCACCCATGTGCCTTGCTTAGTGACTACTGTGTTGAACTATATTGCAGGAAGGAAGGAAGATAATATTGATGGAGGACCCACTCTGTGCCAATCCCTGCACTAAGTGCATTATTTCATTCAAGCTCACCAATCACCTGAGAGAAATATTATCCCCATTTTACAGATGAGGAAACAAAAGTTCTTTGGTGTTACATGGTTTTGCTATTGTCATTATTAACAATAGCAGCTAACAGTGAGCACATCTGTACATCAGTCATGACTCTGAGTGCTAGATATGAATTAACTCACAGCCACTCTAAGGTAGGCACTGTCATTAGGGAGGTAGGCACTCCCTGTGAGAGACCCAGAGAGGTTGGACAGTTTGCTGAAGGTCACACAGCCAGTTGGTGGTGGCACTGGGATTCAAACCCAGAAGCTGCAGTTTTAAAGAACATGTTCTGTAAGAGTTCCTCTCTCCCAGAAACTCTAGGATAGTGGTATCAGGCTGTCAAAAGTACAGAGCTAGCTGAAAAAGGGAAGGTATCCCAGCACTCCAATGCCATGAAACCCAAGGACACAAATAGCCTCAGTCTCTGCTTGGAAAAACAAAAGCAGTTTTGACCATATACTACCCCCAGGGAAAATGGCATAGTCAAAACATTCTTACCGTTCCCCAAGCCTCTCTTTCAGAAGACATCTCTTCGTAGCATGCATTCACAATGAAAAACAGTAAGAAATCTCCCAGCAGAAAAACAGAACCTGGTAAATGCCCTTCATCTGAAAAGTTGTTTCCAAATATATCTGTAACTGTTTTGAGTACTTTCCAATTAACTCCTTCAACAGGCGAAGGCATTCATCTTTGCCTCACGGGCTATAAATCTCCCATATCTTTACTAGTGCTGAAGAGAGATTTCTATTGACTTTTAGCTTCACAAGACTGATTTAGGAGAGAATATTCAACTTTCAGACTTACTGTCAGGATGTTTCCTGTTTTCTCCTCCAACCCAGGAGTGCAGTGTGGACCTGGGGGCGGTAAGGGATGAGAAGGAATCCCATTATTGCCTTTCCATGCTACCAGCACTGATGGAGAGAGGGCCGCGTCCACCCAGATGAGGCAGCGTGGTACAGGTTAGGAGCCTGGGCAGGGTTCCAGAGGCTGAAGGTTAAGCTGTACCCCTTGGAACATTAACTCCATGGACCTCAGTGTTTAAAACCTGAAATGTTGGAATAATATCTGAATCTATCTTATTAAAATGGTGCAAAGATTTACATGGAATGTCTTTCTGCTTCAATTCTCCCACCCAAAATGTTAAGAAAAGTGTTGTTTTGAGAAACAGTCTTGGCCTTGGCAGGAAATCTATGTGACTTTGGACAAGTCTTCAGAATCTTCATCTATAAAACAATAGGTTGAATCAGAATCTTCAGTTACCACTTTGAGTGCTGACATTCAAAGATTTTATACCTAACATCAAGGGAAAATTTCTCATTCGTGGGGAGGTTAAGAGGATTAGTGATGGTTATTTTATTCATTGGTAAACCCACTGTTTTACCAAGTAGAATATGAAACAACAACTCACACATTAACGTCTCCACATTTCTTTTTGCTTCTCTGGCTAATGATCTCCAAATGTAGGATCGTAGTCAATACTGAGCATCTAATAGCATCAAGTCAAACATTTGGTTCAAATTCTAGCTCCATGACTTTCAAGCCATGTGTTGAGAGGGTGACATCATTAGATGGTAGGTCCCTCAGTGAGGATGAGGAGCAGAGTCATTGCCAACTCATATCGGACATGTAGTGTGTGTGTGTGTGAGAGAGAGAGAGAAGGAGAGAGAGCGAGCGAGCCTGACCTTTAGGTTAAGCCACTGAGATTGAGAAGTTGCTTGGTTACAATAAAACCTCTCCTATCCTAACCACTAAATGCCCCTAAGTTTTATTTCAGAGCATGTATACTAGTTTCCTATTGCTGCTGTAACAAATTACCACAAACTTGGTGGCTTAAAGTACCACAAATTCATTCTCTTACGGTTCTGGAGGTCATAGGTTTAAAGTGGGTCTGCGGGGCTGCGTTTCTTCTGGAGGCTCTTGGGAAGAGTCTATTTCCTTGCCTTTTTCAGCCTAGAAACTACCCACATGCCTTGGTCTATGGGCACTTCCGCTTCAAACCGGCAGCAGAGTATCTTCTCTATGACCTCTGCTTCCGTCTTCATATCTTCTATGACTTTCCTCCCTTCCTCTTATAAAGGCCCTTATAATTATATTAAGCCCACCTGGATAATCCAGGATAATTTCCCCATCTCAAGATCTTTAACTCAATCACATTTCTAAGTCCTCTTTTACCATGTAAGATGACATATTCACAGGTTCTGAGGATTAGGGCATGGATATCTTTGGGAGGGGACATTATTCAGCCTACCACAGTCCTAGCCTATCCTGACCATATTCACCCCAAAGTTGTTGTGTTTTTTTTTTTCAGAGCATGGGTCACAGCTTTTTTTTTTTAAGTGTAAATATCCATTTAATTTCTCCCACTCTAGATTGTAAATTCCATTAGGAAGAGGCAGTGCCTACTTCTTGTTCACTGTTCTCTCTCCTGATGGTTTAAATGATTAAATAACAACAATAATGACAATAGATAGCATTTTGGAGTCTAAGCACTGTGTCTAGCTCTTCCTTTGAATAATATAATTTAATCTGCACAGCGATCTGGCAAGGAAGAGTAACATTACTGCTCCTGTTTTCAGGTGGGGAGAATGAGCCTCAGTGAGTTTAAGTAACTAGACCCCAAAGCCACACAACTGTTAAGTTGATCCAGGAGTTGAACGCAAATCTGTCCCAGAGATCTTTCATTTAACAGACAAGGTGCTGAGGGACCACAAAATCAAACACAATTTATACCTTCCTCAAATTGCTCAGAGTTTAATAGGGAAGATGTATACAAATAACAATTATAATACAGTGTGACAATTATAACAATGTGAACAATGACACTACGTTCAAGTAACTGAGGGAGCAGAGAGAGAGAATCTTTTAACTAGACCTGGGTAAGGTAGAAAAGCCTTTCCCAAGGGAGGTAATTTCTGATTTGGGTTTTAAAAGATGAAAAGTGTTCACCAGGCAATGGGGGATGGGAAAGGGAAAGGCATTCCAGGCATAGGGAAGAGCATATACGCAGGAACTGAGGCAGAAAATGGCATGGCGTGTTTGGGTACAAAGGGCCAGTGGCATAAGGAAAACTTGGGGACTTGTGTGCCTCTGCTGAGGACTGCATCCTCTACACAGCAATGGACAAGTACTAGGGTAAAGAGTGTGTGTGTGGGCCGACAGCAAGGATAGAACAGATTCTGAATTAACTAAGTCCTTTCCCCCTTCCTCAAGTTGCTTATGAGCCAGCGGGTGTGTGGTTAGGGAACTGCTTAGTTTCAAAGTTTCAGATAGAGCTTCATAGAATCATAATATTGAGTCCTGCTTTAAGCCATTCTCCCTCTTTTTACCCCAGCCCCCCATGAGGTTTATTCATCTATTCATTAATTTAGTATGTAGTTTTGAGTATCTACCACGTGGTAGCTGCCTTGTTGAACACTGAAATCCCAAGCTAATTGCTTCTCCCCTTTTGGTAAGCCAATTCCAAGGGTTAACTGCTCTTTCTATCTGGAAAATCCTTTTGTGTCAGATCTATGACATTTATACATGTTTAAAGATAATGTCTTAAATCTGTGTTGCATTCCGTTTATTTTTTATTTTATTCAAAGTGTCCTCATAATTCATTGTATTTGATATTTATAAGGACTTTGTGAGGTAGACAGGACAAATACAATTATTTACATTTTAAGTATTACAAAAAAAGAATGAGATTTTATATCTTCAATTGGTCAATATGTGTTTTAGCTTACTTCCTCAAGCCATGGTAAATGCTGTGAGAAATAATTTCTGTATGGTTGAATAAGGTTGTGGTTAATAAAGTTCTTGTATGCATGTTCCTTTAGTCGACATAAATTCATTAACTGTTTACTGTGTGATCAGCATCGAGTTAGACTCAGGGATTTCTAATCCTTACCACAAACTTTCAAAAGCAAGGTATCCTATTCTATAGATGAACAAATTGAGGCTCTGAGAAACTAAATGACTTCTCAAAGATCACAGAGTGACATAGATATTCACCCCTGGGCTGATTCCAATATTATTTCTATATTCAATTTGGCCTCAATGAGTCAAAAGCTTACACATTCTTCACAAGGACCCAAGGAGATACACCTTAAAAATCAGCTAGATCACTTCTCTCCTAGTTCTCATATTTCTTCTCTCGAAGTTAGGCAATTGCCAATGGTTATTTTTTGTTTGCAAGAATCATCTGTTATTAAAGCCTTAGTATTTCCTCTGGTCACTTAACACACAATAAAATCTCAGTTAGTGTACCACTAAGCCATACAGTCTCTTAATTTTGCCCTTCAATTATTCTGCCTGTTTACCTCAAGCTAGTATCTCTGAGCTAAGTGACAAAGTCTGACCCAGCACCCATGAGATCAGTACAAGGCCATCTCCATCTAGTTGCCTTGTCATTTTTTTTTCTTGCTTGGGGGCCCTTTGGTATTTCTAGATTTAGCTGCCAGTAAACAAGAGAAGCCTTCAGGAGGGAGTGCAAATGTAGATTGAGCCTAAGTAAAGCCAAACTGAATGTTTGAAAGGTGAGTCCCGTGTTGCTGTCCATTATTCTGAACTAGGTTTGTTGGCTGGGTTGGGGCACAGGTGGGGAATGGAGAAGGATACAGAGATTTCACAAAATGAGTAGAACCAAGGGGTAAAATCCATGGATACTTCAGGTCAGTGAATGCAGAAGAAGAGGGGGGTCAAAATGGAAGCATTTCTGTTATTGGAAACCAAAATGCCACCAATTAGAATGGATACAATTTTTCCATCTGAAATCATCAGGCCAATTAATTCTGTACTATTTCCTAAGCATGTGCTCTTTGACACAGACAATCATTTCCTCATTGTCAAAATCACCACGATAATCATGATCATCAACATCATCGTCTTCCTCCTCCTGTTCATGATCATCATTCTTTTTATCCATATTACAACTCTTCTCATCAAAATGTCATTACTGGAGGCCTCCTTTGTGCCAGGCACTGGGCCAGTGTTGATGTCCATGGCAGTTCTATGATGTGAATAGTTGAATCTCCAATTTACTAATCTGGAAATAGGGAACAGAGAACAGAAATAGTTTTTTTCAAGGTGACAGAGCCAGAATTCATACAGATAGGGTTTTTCTTTTTTTTTTTTAACACCTTTATTGGAGTATAATTGCTTTACAATGGTGTATTAGTTTCTGCTTTATAACAAAGTGAATCAGTTATACATATACACATGTTCCCATATCTCTTCCCTCTTGCGTCTCCCTCCCTCCCACCCTCCCTATCCCACCCCTCTAGGTGGTCACAAAACACCAAGCTGATCTCCCTGTGCTATGCGGCTGCTTCCCACTAGCTATCTATTTTACATTTGGTAGTGTATATATGTCCATGCCACTCTCTCACTTTGTCACAGCTTACCCTTCCCCCTCCCTATATCCTCAAGTCCATTCTCTAGTAGGTCTGTGTCTTTATTCCCGTCTTACCCCTAGGTTCTTCATGACCTTTTTTTTTTTTCTTAGATTCCATATATATGTGTTAGCATACTGTATTTGTTTTTCTCTTTCTGACTTACTTCACTCTGTATGACAGACTCTAGGTCCATCCACCTCACTACAAATAACTCCATTTCGTTTCTTTTTATGGCTGAGTAATATTCCATTGTATATATGTGCCACATCTTCTTTATCCATTCATCTGTTGATGGACACTTAGGTTGCTTCCATGTCCTGGCTATTGTAAATAGAGCTGCAATGAACATTTTGGTACATGACTCTTTTTTTTTTTTGAAGGGTGAAGACAGTAACATGTATTAATGGTTCTTTTCCAGCTGCTTCCTTGGCATTGTATTTTTCATTATACTATCCATAATTGTTTTATATACAAGATGGTGTGATTGTTTTTTATTGCATAACATCATCAGAAAAACTTTAAAGGCCAAGTCAGAAAATATTTACTGAGTTCTTACTAAACGTGAAATATTATATAAAAGGAATTATAGGACAAATAAAAATAACATCCCTGGAACTCACTTACATTCAAATTACGGAAACTAGATCTTTGACGTTTTTGAACATTCATAAAACAAATAAACAAATAAAAACCCTGCCCTTTAAAATGGTCAGAACTATGCACATGAAGTAGAAAATGGCATGACTAATTAGAAATCATTTACTTCTTTGTCACCAAAACATTAAAAGAAAACAAAATCTAAATAAGCAAAAAGTCTTTTATAACATATTGGCTAAGAAGACATGACTCTTTTTGAATTATGGTTTTCTCAGGGTATATGCCCAGTAGTGGGATTGCTGGGTCATATGGTAGTTCTATCTGTAGTTTTTTAAGGAACCTCCATACTGTTCTCCATAGTGGCTGTATCAATAAGGTTTTAACCTAAGACTTTCAACTCCAAACAAAGCCCACATGCTTAATCCTATTGCTGCACTTACAGTAGCTCTTAGTCTAGGAAGGAAGGGGAAATGTAAAAGACAATAACTATGTAATCAACACTGCAACTGAGAGAAGCACAGGGTTTCCGGGAGCAGAGAGGAGTCAGTACCTCTCACTGCATACTTGATGGACGGCTTCCTCAGGGAGTTACAACTGAGCCGAGTCAAGCAGTGCACACATTTCAGACAAGAAAAAAGGAGAAGAACATTCTAGGCAGAGGGTGAAGTGTGTGTGAAAGTATGGGGGCATTCATTCCTCCAGTAAATATTTACTGTCTTATCTGCTCCAGGCACTATGTTAGGAAAACCAAGGGTGAGTAAGAAAGAGAGAAATATATCCAGTGCAGTGGATGCCCTAGAGAAGATAAGTCTGGAAGCTTCAAGAACAATAAGAATTTAGAGGGGGAAATGAGAGGAAAACAAGCTGTTGATAATATCCTGTGTTGTGATTTATCGTGCCTTTTCACATGCCTAGAACACAACCTAGTACATAATAGGCATTTGACTAGTTAATGAACGACTGAATGAATGATCTCTCTTGACCTTTAACACAATCCATTTGCTTATAATTAGTCCCACGAGGACAGAGAACATTTGTTCACCACGATCACCACTTGTATCTGCAGGGGAGCCACTGAGTTGCAGGTCTCCAGAGGACACTGTCTACAGGGTAGTCTGTGTGAATGGTCTGTGTGATCACAATGTGACAAGTGCCCCTGGGGATGTGCAGCTTGGAAACTTGGGTTCACATCTGCTCCAGGGGATTCATATTTGTTGATTGAATAAGCTAACGAATGAAGAAGTCAGGAAGGAATTCTCAACAGAGATTAGTGTTATTCAGCCTCTTAGTCATGAAAGAGGCATTAGTTAACTCTCATGCTGTAAATCAGCGTGTCTATTTCACAGATGGGGAAGAGGTATAAAGGGCCTCCCTCAAAACACACATCTAGGGAGAAGAGCCAAAAGAGGAACGCAGGCCTCCTCTAGTCAATGCTTTTCTGCTACAGTGTGCCGTTTCTCCATAAATCCATCAGTTCATGGTTTCTTCCAAGGGGCCAAGGTTGCCTCTTTCCTAGGAAATGGCTGGGTTGCAGAGTTTGTCCCTGGTCCCACACAGCTGGCACCCTCCCAAGGTGAAGGAAATTGGGAGCTGGTGCCGGGAGCCTGTGTCAGGGATCAGTGTGTAAGTAAAACTGCTGCTGCAAACCTCTCACAAGAGGCTTTGACTTCACTAGTTCTTTGAGTAAAGATCCCGAGGTTCAGTGAGTGGATTAGCAGGATACGTATTCAGAAAGTACAAAGATTGCTGACCATCAGTTTTGGATGAAGAAATCTTGTCCCAGATAAAGGGCCTGGAAGACACTCTTCAGTTGCATTTCTTGACTGTTTTCAGACAAAAATTGAGGCTGCAGTAGTGTCTTAGAAAGAGCTGGGGATGGAGGTCCCAAGGTCTAGGGTTGGCCATTTCTTAGCCCTTTGATCTTAGGCAGGTAACTTGGTCCCTCCAGTTTAGTCTCTTCATCTGTAAAAGGAAGTTAACCACTTCTCCATGGCAGCGTTGAGTAAACAAAACAATGTATGAAAAGGGTCTAACCCAATGCAGTAGAATGAAAGAGCTTGAGTTTTGGAATCAGACTTGATTTTTAAATTCAAATTTACCTCTTAATAATGATGCAAACTTCGACAACACCAGTAATAATAATAGCTAGAATTTATAGAAAACATGCTATGCACCAGGCCCCATGCTAAACACTTAACAAGGATTGTCTAAATTAATTGGCAACAGTAGAGTAAACACTATTATTGTTTCCATTTTACTCATGAGAACTGAGGTGATAAAGGTAAAGTTGGACATCACCTTGCTGAGAGTGAAAGGGCAGGATCCAAACACACGAAGTCCACAACATGGCTTTTTTAAATTGAAGTATAGTTGATTTACAATATTATGTTAGTTTCAGGTATACAGCGTAGTGATTCTTTTTTTTATGCAAACTGTATTCCATGATAGGTTATTATAAGATGGTGGGTATAATTCCCTGTGCTATACAGTAAATCCTTGTTGCTTGTATATTTTAAGTACAGTAGTTTGTATCTATTAATCCCATAATCCTAACTTATCCCTCACTCCTCTCTCTCCCCTTTGGTAATCATAAGTGTATTTTCTATGTCTGTGAGTTTGTTTATGTTTTGAATATGGATTCATTTGTATTTTTTTTAGATTCCACATATAAGTGATATACTATTTGTTGTTCTCTGTCTGACTTACTTCACTTAGTATGATAATCTCTAGGTCCATCCATGTTGCTGCAAATGGCAATATCTCATTCTTTTTTGTGGCTGAGTAATATTCCATTGTATATACATACCACATCTTAAGCCAATTGTATGTTGATGGACACTTGGGTAGTTTCTATGTCTTGACCATTATAAATAGTGCTGCTATGAACACTGAGGTGCATGTATCTTTTCAAATTAGAGTTTTCATCTATTCCGGATATATGCCCAGGAGCGGGACTGCAGGATGATATGGCAACTCTATTTTTAGTTTCTTAAGGAAACTCCATACTGTTCTCCATAGTGGCTGCACCAATTTACTTTCCCACCAACAGTGTACGAGGGTTCCCTTTTCTTCACACACTCTCCAGCATTTATTTGTAGACTTTTTGATGATGGCCATTCTGACTGGTGTGAGGTGATACCTCACTGTGGTTTTGATTTGCATCTCTCTAATAATTAGTGATCACAACATGGTTTTTAATCTCTAAGCTAAACTGTTGTCTCTCTCCAAACCTCAGTTTTCATATCTTTAAAATAGGGATAATAACACCTGCCCAGCCTGGTTGGTAGGATGTTATATCTGCAAAGCAACTGTTGCAGGGGTCCACAGAGCTTAGTGTGTGGTATGGTGGTGGGGCCATGGTGGTAGAGGTGGTGGAGGGGATGGTGATACCCATGGGGATTATTGGCACTGCAAATCTTCAAGGTGACTTCTATGGCTATTATTGGAGAGAGAAGATACTGAATAGACAGAAAAGGAGATAGGAACTGCTTTCTCTTCTTTAGAAAACAAAAACAAAATAAAAACATCAAACACCTGTAAAATCTGTTCCCTGTTGCATTTAGAATGATGTCTTTGATTTCTTTTACTGTTTCTTCATGCAGCTGGGACTCTAATTTGAAAAGCAAACCTAAGAAATTAAAATGGCCTCATTGGCTAAGGAGTTTATATCACACGCTGTAGGGTCAAAGCAATAAAGTGGCTCAAAGAAGTTATTCAGCCCTTCTCTTTTCAGTGTTCAGTAAATTGCGCTTTAAATAAAACTGTCACAAACCCAATGGACGCTGAATGACTGTTCTGTCTGGGGCACGAGAGGGCGGTACGGAGAGCAGGAAGAATTTTCAAATAAGGACACTCTGTGGTCAATTTTTCCAACTTGCTGGCAGCCAGTCTAGGGAAATTTCCCTGTGCTTGCCCCAAGTTTCAATGCCAAACAAGCACAGAGAATGTAATGAGGAGGCCGGTAATGGGGTAGTTTAAGGACTGGCCTGCCGGCAGAGATCATAAATTCTGACTTCAGGCCCTTATCCCCAGACTATTAACTCAGTCATACTTGAGCCCCTCTGCTGGGAGCTTCAGTTTGAATTAGGCATCTGAGGATGTATGGCCCAATATTTCCTCTGAGACCTTCACCCCACCACAAAATGCCCTTAAAAAGCAACATTTTGGTATCTTAAAGCAATCTCTAGACCATTGTGGTTTTTCTGTTTTGGTTTAGGTTGTTTTGGTTTTTTTTTTTTTTTTTTTCGATTTCCTAAAAGACATCATAAACCTCATTTGTTTGAAATGAATAGCTCTCTCCATTTTCCTCATCTTGAGGGTTTCTATATTGCCATGACTTGAATGAGGGTAAGTTGCAAAATATTGATTTCTAATTTACCATTTCCCTGTATAGCCTGTGAAGGTATTTAGAACATAAAAATGCAAACATGTAAACATGTGTTGAGAAGTTTGTTTTTAATGGCTTGCAGGGCCTTTCAGGTTGCAGGCTTGGCCCAATTTCTTACCGCTCCCCATCTCACATTTCAGCCACGCTCTCCACTTTGGAAACCCACACATACCAGACTTAGGTCTTATAAATGTCTCAGGTCTTACAAATGTCTCCTCTACCTAGAATGTCCCCCACCCTTCTGACGGTCAAGCTCCTGTTTGTTCTTCACATCTGGTTTTCTCCAGGAAGGACTTTGCACTCCCCAAACCTGGTTAGGTTTTCCCTCTGCTAGCCCTGGTGCTGCCTGGTCCCAGTGACCATTGGGTGCTGTTATCATCTGTTTACTTGTCTGTCTTTTCCATAAGACTGTGAACACCATGAGGGCAAGGCCTGTGTGTGGTTTAATCATTTATGTTACCCATAGTAGGAATGCAATACACAATTGCTGAATGAATTTGGGGAAAGGCAAATGAAAGCCTGTCACAGAGAAAAGGCATGCTATAGCATAGAGTTCATTTTAAAACATCACAGGCTTTAACTATTTACAATAGCCAAGACATGGACACAACTTAAATGTCTATCGACAGATGAATGGATAAAGAAGATATAGTATATATACAATGGAATGTTACTCAGCCATAAAAAAGAATGAAATAATGACATTTGCAGCAACATGGATGGACCCAGAGATTATCATACTTAGTGAAATAGGTCAGACAGAGAAACACAAATATTATATGATATCACTTATATGTGGAATCTAAAATATGACACAAATGAACATATCTATGAAACAGAAACAGACTCACAGACATAGAGAATAGACTTGTGGTTGCCAAGGCCAGCATGGGGGGAGGGATGGGGTAGGAGTCTGGGGTTAGCAGATGCAAACTAGTATATATAGGATGGATAAACAAGGTCCTACTGTATAGCACAAGGAACTATATTCAATATCCTGTGATAAACCATAATGGAAAATAATATGAAAAAGAATATGTATATATGTATAACTGAATCACTTTGCTGCACAGCAGAAATTAACACAACATTGTAAATCAACTATACTTCAATAAAATTAAAAATAATAATAATAAAACATCACAGGCTTTAATGTCAGGACTGGGTTCCGCCCTTGGCTAGGCACTCATTAGCTATGTGACCTGAGCAAGGTACAGAAAACTTTGATCCTTGGTTTGTCCTCACCTTCAGGGGTACAGCTCAGAAGGCCATTATAAGGATTAGAGTAATTGAGAGGAAATACATGTTGTGTGCACGGTGCCTAGAAGCCTAATAACATAATAAGGATTCAATGCACCTTTCATATTCTTTTATTTGGAATTATTCCTAACTTTCCCTCAGTTTCCTCCATCTATAAATACATCCAAATGCTTTCTCATCAGCTCAGTTCAATTCAAAAGAAGATATACTGTCCATCTAAGTTCAGTGTGCCCAGGCATAGTGACAGAAACACAAGTAGAAAAGAATATAGTCTGGTCCATGACCCTGAGGACCTCACAGTGTGAATGGGATGTGAGTAAGCAGACATAAATATAGAAGATTTTAATAAAATTAAACAAATGGGAAGGTAGAGGTAAGCCAAAGGTGCTACAAAATATGGATCAGGTACTCCTAGCCCAACCTAAGAGCTGGAAGGTGCTTCTGGGAGAGATTGATAACTCGGCTAAATCTCAAAAGATGAATGCGTTTAGCCAAGTGAATAGGTATGGAAAAGGCATTCCAGGCAGAGGGAACAGCATGAACAAATGCACTGGGGCAAGTTCAGTTTTGCTGGAGGGGTGAGTTAGAGGCAGGAATTGGGAAACGAAGCTGGTGATAGAGGCAGGAAAATATCAGAGGTTCTTATATGTATGGCTGAGGAAGGTATGATTTATCATCAGGGTAATGGGGAATCACTGAAGGGTTTTAACAGGGAGTGACATAATCAGAACTGAATTTTAGATGCAACATTGGTATGAACTTGATTTGTAAATCTCTAAGAAAGTCTTTTTAAAGAGCATCCTGGGACTTCCCTGGTGGTCCACTGGCTAAGGCTCCATGCTCCCGATGCAGGAGGCCCAGGTTCAATCCCTGGTCAAGGAACTAGATCCCACATGCCGCAACTAAAAAGATCCTGCGTACCACGTGCCACAACTAATACCTGGCGCAGCCAAACAGAAAAGAAGAAAAAAAAAAAGAGCAACCCCTCTAGGTCATTACCCCAGAAACCCATTTATTTGTTTAATTCAATATTCATTTGGCAAATATTTATTGAGTACTTACTAGGAGTAAAGCATCATGCTTGAGCCTGTGGGCTCTACAGAGGTACATATTATTTTTCTACCTGCTGCCAAGGAGTTCACAGACTACTGGGGATGATGAGGCATTTATTTGAGTAATAGTAGTAGGACATGGAAAGTGATAAGAGGCATGAGACCAAAAGAGATATGCAGATAAAATTCTATAGACATGTTTCTCAATCTATTCCTTGGACCAGATGCAGGCTACATAATAAGCCCTCAAGATGATTCATAATACATGGGCTGTCCAGAAATTCTGTTTTAGTGGGGCAGGTTTAGGAGTCCCCAGGACATTCCAGTGCACAGCCAGATTTGAGAACCATTGCCGGAGAGCTCTGAGGAAGGAGAGGTTACATTTTTAAAGGGGCTGGTGATGAAGGGCTTCATGGAGTAGGAAGCATTTGAGCTGTGTCTAGACAGATGAGTAGAATTTGGACAGCAGATGTCTGGCAAGGCCATTCTAGGTGGCAGGTGCATAGGCTATGGTGGGATGCAGGAAAAGAAACCACACATTGGGAGAACCCCAAGAGTTGTACATGACTGTAACATAAAGAGGTGTAATGGTGGTTTGGGACCAGATCAAGGAGGCAAAGGAGTTGATACTTTAATTGCTAGATAATTATTAAACATTACTAATTTTTCAAAAAATGGAATGACATAACCAGAACTGTATTTTAGAGCCATTGGGTCACTGAAGAAATGTCTGAATGAGGCTAGATCACCTGTTAGAAAATGATTGAAAAAATCTTAGTAGAAGATGACCAGCTGAACAAGGGATAATTATAGTAACAGCTACCATTTATTATGCTTGGAGTTAAGATAATTGTTTTGCTTTATTCTCCTTCTTTAAGCCTTGAAAGAACCCTAGGAAATGAATAGGAACAAGTCCATGATTTCTTACCCATAATTCCAAAATCCAATAAGCTCTAAAAACCACAAGTTTTTCATAAAAGGTAGGCTTTTTCAGAAGCCTACCTGAACCAACATGAGCCATGTTATAGTCTTTATTTTTGCTACATTAGATGAACGTTAATATGTCTTACTACAGAAGTAGTACCACATTTGATCACAGCATGCTGCCTTAGACCGCATATATAGAATTTGTAATCTGTAACCTTTCAAAAATTGAAAAATTTCTGAATTCCGAAGTACATCTGGCCCAAGGGTTTTGTAAAGGGATTATAGACCTAAATTAGCATTGTTTTGTAAAGGCTGAAACTAAATCTTAGAGAACGCAAGTAATTTTCCAAGAAAAGAGGAAGAAATGGGGCCTAAGCTCCTATGAAGGGGAAGACATGGATGGAAGAGGCTTTACAGAGGTAGCGCTAACAGGATTTCATGTTGAATGCAAGGGAGGCGATTATGTATGTTGGTGTCAAAATACGATTGGGATTCTTGAATGAAAATTCTAATGGCTCTGTGGTTAGTGATGGGTGGGCAGAAAGGCCCTCATGAAGAGAAGGGCATAGGTAGATGTAGATAAGAAAGTAGCAAAGTGATAGGATATTAAATCTACCAAAAGGCTCTCTGCACCAAAACATCATTTCTCTCTTATTGTCCATCAAAGGCAACTAAAATTTCTTATTACTTCTTTTTTTAAAAAATATTCCTTATTACTTTTTAAAAAAATATCTTATTACTTCTTTTTTTTAATATAGTTGTGTAATTCCAGAAAGTTTCTTTTATATATATATTTATTTTTTAAATTTTATTTATTTATTTATTTTGGCTGCGTTGGGTCTTTGCTGCTGCTCACAGGTTTTTCTCTAGTTGCTGAGAGCGGGGGCTACTCTTTGTTGAGGTGCGCGGGCTTCTCATCGCGGTGGCTTCTCTTGTTGCGGAGCACGGACTCTAGGTGTGCGGGCTTCAGTAGTTGTGGCTCACGGGCTCTAGAGCACAGGCTCAGTAGTTGTGGTGCATGAGCTTAGTTGCACCACAACATGTGGGATCTTCCCGGACCAGGGCTCGAACCCATGTCCCCTGCATTGGCCAGCACATTCTTAACCACTGCGCCACCAGGGAAGTCCTCTTATTACTTCTTTGAGTGAAAGCGTTGAAGGCCCTAAGTGAGAAGGGCTTCAGGGAAGAATAATGCCTTTCTCCTTCCAACTCACTCACTCTATCTACTCGCCTGAAAATACAGTGGACCCGCATGCCTCCTGCTTTTGCCTATGCTGTTCCTTTAGCCTCGAATTCAGAGCCCCTGCCTCTCTCCAATGAAAAGCCACTTATCCTTCAATCTTACCTCCTTTGGGAAAGACTACTTGAATGGGCCAGGCCAAACTAATTTTTCACCTCACTGTATTTTCATGGATCCCATACACAGACTTTGTTAGGTAATTGTTTACATAAGTGCCTTCACTAAACAGGGATCAAAAGTTTTGAATTGGTCTGTTTAGCTAGCCTAGAGGTCAACTGAAGTTACAGTGGTGGAATGACATCATCTTTGCCCTGGAAAAAGATCCCACAGGTCAGTAAACCATTATGATAAGCTGGAGTGTGATAAGCACTGAGACAGAAGTCAGCAGAGGGAGGCACTTGGCCTAGAACTGAGAGAGGACAGGAGGCTTGGGAAACAATGCCTTGAATGAGACTTGAATGTGTAGGGGTTACCTACTGTGTCTCTTTCCTGCTTACAATCTTTAGAGGCTTTCCAGTACCTACAGAAAAAAATCCTAAATCCTTAACTCAGACTCCAAGTTTCTGCATGCTCCTACTCTAATAGATAATTCCAGCTTTTTATACACCGCAAGGTAGGAGCTACCCTGGGTACACTACAGGTACAGATAAAGAGTAGGAAGAGAGTTTAAACAGGGATAGAATTCTAGGCACATTTTATGCCTTCATCTAGGCACAAGTAATGTGAAGTGGGAGGGAGGCAAGAGAATTGATATACACGAGAGTGATTATAGTGCCCATCCATGGGATCTAATCTGGGTATATGGGGAAATGAAGACAGCAGGGGAGACTAGACAGGGAAGAAATATTGGGGCCTGAGGATTAATGTGATGGGGCCAAAAAATTGCTGGAGTTGAGGTACCAGAATAGGCAGACTGAAATAGGAGGTGGTGATACTTGAAATTGATGTGTTGGAGATGGTCCAGTTATTGGTAAAGACAAAGTCTAAGGTGTATCCATGGAAACCAGTGGCTGAGGTTCAGGGTGAAGATAGGGTCATCAGAAATGAAGCCAGAGTGTTGGAAGGATTATCTATATGGATTCTAAATTTACTTGTTGTTATGGGTGTCGTAGGGAAGGGAGAGGAATGAGCCAGGTGCTAAAATCGTCAATAAAGAAGAGGATTGGCCAGGGATGTTGTAGATGACTTCCATTGGGAGCAGTGGGTTTAGTTTGGTATCCTGTTAGTAGCAGCTGGTATCTCTAAGGAAGAAGAAATGATTTGGAAGCAACAGTGAAGAGCTAAGAGAACACTTTACCCACCTCCTGGCCCAGGAGTAGAGGAACGTGGCCGAAAAAAAGCCATACTTGGGAGAGCATCAGGGGAAGCTGTGTCTTCAGGGGAGACAGCAGTTTGAGTTACAGTAAAGAGGCAGAGGGCATGTTCCTAAACGAGACTGAAGATCTGAGGAATTTTCCTGACCACTGACTGTGATTTCCAGATTGCTCAGTGGAAGGGTTGGGGAGGTGAGGGAAGGGTGAGAAATGGGATTCAACTGGGGATGTTATAAAGGTCTGTGGGAGGTAAAGCCCTGTGTTAATGGGCTAGCTTGGCTTTCCAACAATGACCAAGGTAAACAGGGATATAAGGCATGATGGCTTGTTGTTTTAGGGGACGCTGAGTCATTGGCTAACTATTGCCCACTACAGCTTTCATGGTGATGCAGGGGATACTGTCATGAGGGAGACACGGTAGTCTTATTAGAACCACATGGGGGGGCTTCCCTGGTGGCGCAGTGGTTGAGAATCTGCCTGCCAAAGCAGGGGACACAGGTTCGAGCCCTGGTCTGGGAAGATCCCACATGCCGCGGAGCAACTGGGCCCGTGAGCCACAACTACTGAGCCTGCGCGTCTGGAGCCTGTGCTCCGCAACAAGAGAGGCCGCGATAGTGAGAGGCCCGCGCACCGCGATGAAGAGTGGCCCCCACTTGCTGCAACTAGAGAAAGCCCTCACACAGAAACGAAGACCCAACACAGCCAAAAATAAATAAATAAATTAAAAAAAAAAAAAGAACCACGTGGGACTCTGTGGGCTGCTTTTAAAGGCAGCAGTGGGCAGTGTCATGGCTGGGGCAGGAGGGGTTTTACAAGTAGCATGGGGAGCTCTAGATGCCTCCTATTTAGCATGCAGCATATGTGGTTGCAACCACAGGAGGGGCAGTCTTACCAAGAGCACTGGCCTGGGGCTAGACACTTACCAGGCTTTGTACCCATTTGACTGAAACCTTACAATAACTCCATGTCTCGGGCATTATTAGCCCCATTTTATACATGCAGAGAATTTAGTAGCTTACTCAAGATCACACATCTGGCAGAGCTGGGCTTCTTGCCCATATCTAACCTGAAGGATGAAAAGTACTGACTTGACCTGATGGGTAATGGAGAGATGGTATGTGCGGTTATTGGTTCTTACACCTTTATGATGGAAGCTTTTAACCTTTCTATCCTAGGTCTGTTCAGAGGGCAGGTGGGAGGATTTTAAACAGCACTTCTATGCTCTGTTGTTCCTACCCCTTACCTGGGGGCTTTGGAATCAATCATTGGTACCCACTTTTCCCTTGTTACAGCTCTTGTAGTACTGAGGATTGAATCAAAGCCCTTTTATTCATAAAGGCTGACTCAGATGCTAATATTAATCAACTTTTATTTCTTTACATCTTAGATAGGATTTGACAGCTCTTTTTTGGGCTTGTAATTTCTTGACTTCTACTGCCTTCCCCAAGCCTTGGATTTTGAGTTTGCATTCTCCTTAAGGGTCTTGCATTTGCTTACCAGAAGAATGTTCAACATTATAAACTGTTGCCATTTGATGTTGGTCATTGTTTCTCCCTGTGGAAGGCACTATTCAACGATTTGCAGAAATTCAGGAATGAGTTCACTTTTCTTTTTCAATCAGCATCAAAACAGTGTCTTCTCCTTTGGGAACTTATTTTATGTATATTTTGATGGCGACTTTCACTTCCTGAGTCACTATGAATCCACTGAGCACCTGTAGTCCTCGTTCACTGTGCTGGGATATATGTCATTGTAGATATAAACTCAGGGAACTGTGACGCAGGAGCGGGTTTCCAAGCAGCCTGCCACAGCAGGGCAAACTCCAGAGAAGGTGGAGCAGCTCCCTGTACCATATTTTATAAACCAGAAGTCAGGGCATGTGATTTGACACAGAATTTATTCTCATTTGCAGGTCTATTTTGAAAGGGTATAACAACACTAACTTGTATTTTGTTATCTGGTTCTGCATTTTTTTATCACCTTTTAAATTACGTTAAACCACTGCCTTGAAAATACAAGATACATGGTCATGGTGTAATATAGTTAAGTGTTGTTTTTTTTTTTTAATTTTATTGAAATATAGTTGATTTACAATGTTGTGTTAATTTCTCCTGTACAACAAAGTGACTCAGATATATATATATATGTATGTGTGTGTATATATATATATTTTTTTTTCTTTTTCATATTCTTTTCCATTATGGTTGTCACAGGATATTGAATATAGTTCCCTGTGCTATATATACAGTAGGACCTTGTTGTTTATCCATACTACATATAATAGTTTGCCTCTGCTAATCCCAATTCCCATTCCTTCCCTCCCCTACCCACCCTTCCCCTTGGCAACCACAAGTCTGCTCTCTATATCTGTGAGTCTGTTTTGTTTCGTAGATAGGTTGATTTGTATTGTATTTTAGATTCCACATATAAGAGATATCATATGGTATTTGTCTTTCTGACTTATTTCTCTTAGTATGATAATCTCTAAGTCCATCCATGTTGCTGCAAATGGCATTATTTCATTATTTTTTATGGCTAATATTCCATTGTATAAATATACCACATCTTTTTTATCCATTCATGTGTTGATGGACATAGGTTGTTTCCATGTCTTGGCTATTGTGAATAGTGCTGCTATGAAAATAGGGGTGCATGTGTCTTTTTGAATTATAGTTTTGTCTTGGTATAGTCCCAGCAGTGGGATTGCTGGATCATATGGCAACTCGATTTTTAGTTTTTTGAGGAACCTCCATATTGTTTTCCATAGTGGCTGCACCAGTTTACATTCCCACCAACAGTGTACGAGGGTTCCCTTTTCTTCACACCCTCTCCAGCATTTGTTATTTGTAGACTTTTTAATGATGGCCATTGTGACTGGTGTGAGGTGGTACCTCATTGTAGTTTTGATTTGAATTTTTCTGATAATTAGCGATGTTGAGCATCTTTTCATGTGCCTATTGGCCATCTGTATGTCTTCTCTGGAGAAATGTCTATTTAAGTCTTCTGCCTATTTCTCGATTAGGTTGTTTTTTTGTTTAGTTAAGTGTTTAAACAGTGTCTGGCCCACAGTGATGTCATGTAAGGCATGTGTATGTCAAATAGGCATTTAATGCCTATCTTGGTTATTATTATTATCATCATCATTATCATTCCTTAGATTCCTGTAAAAGAAATACTGAATGAGAGACGTCTGTTTGATGGAGTCTTTTCCCCCTAGTTTGGCTATACATATTCATGTAGATATAATAGTACCACATTTAGAGGATGAGAGTTCAGACTTGTAACCTTCTCACACTGGTCTCCCTATTCTTCTAGAATAGCAATGTCTTTGTTTTTCTTGGCTGATTGCTACCTCTTTGGTTAATTTCCATATCAAAGAGATAAATCCCTTCTGTTAAGAGGACACCACTGTCTTTTATCTTAGGTTGTTCCTACAATATCTGGAATTGTTGTGGTCTTTGCTTCCCTGATGAGGTATTTGAGTCTTGTTCCATCCAGATCAGAAGCAGGTAGATAACTTGTTTCTATGTGCATCCTAAGCTGTCCGTGGGGAAAAAAAAGTTTTAAATTCTGTACAGTTACAGTGTATACATTATATGAACCAGCTAATTTTTCTAAATGTTCATTCACTGATTCATTCATTCAACAAACATTTGGTGCTCCCCAGGGCTAGTACTGGGGGTACCAAAATAAATGAGACACTATCCTTGTCTTGAAAGGATGTTGAAAGACTTGTAAATCAAGGATTCATTCATTCACCTCATTTTTATTGAGCACCTGCTATGGGCCAAATGTGCTTTTGGGCACTGGTGCTATAGCGGTGAACACATACTGACAAAGTACCTGTCCTCAAGGAGTTTACATTCTGACGGAGGGAGATAGATGGTATATTGGGCATTGATAGATGCTATGAAGAAGTGTAAACTAAGATGTACTGGTCAATGGGTTTTGTTGTAGACAACCAAATCTGTAGTTGCCAGTTTGAGCAGAAAGGATTTTTAATAGATTATGTTAGGAACCTCCAGAAGGGCTGGGGATGAGCTTGTATGCTACAACTAAGGGAAATGTCCAATGTGGGACCATTCCAGTGGGAACTCATCGATGCTACCGCCCAGTGCACAGCATGGGAACATCTGTCACAGCTGCTCCACAGGGGATCCCCTCTCCCCCTGAGTGGCTACACCCTCATGTGCTCATTTCCCACACCCCACAGACACCTGTGCTTGGCAGAATTCTAGCTGAAAGACTGCCTGGAAAATATAGTTATGAGCTTTCCAGGATCTGTGTTAGGGGAAGGCTCACTGGGAAGAAAAATTAATTTAAAACCTTTGGTGGATGTTGAATCCCCTTCTAATTACTCCCCTCTCCTTCCTTTGCCATGCCAGCTTCCTAAAAGAAAAGTTACAGACAATTTTTTACTCCCTCACCTCCCATTCACTCTGGAAGCCACTGCAGCTTTGCTTCTGCCATGACATTCTTTTGCAGTGTCCATGAAATGGTTTCCACCTTGACAGATTCCACCAGACGCTTTTCCATCTTTATCTTACAGAACTTCTTTGCTGCACTTGCCACTGTGGGCACTCGTTCCTCATTAATACTGCCCACTCCTTCTCTTTCTCTCCTAACCTCATACCTCTCTGCTTCTTCTTAGACTTTCTTCTTGGCCTCTGCTATTGTCCTATGACTCTGATCTCACCACACATTCCCTTCCATGATCCCATCCAGTCTCATGGCCTCCACAACCACTTCTAATAATAACAGCAAGCGTTAAAATTTAATGAGCACTTATTATGCCTTCTAAATGTGTTATGTGTACTTATTAATTTAATCCTCATAACAGCTGTGTTAGTTTCCTAGTGAGGCCTTAACAAATTACCACCAGTATAGTAGTTTACAATAGCATTAAAAAGTTATTATCTTACAGTTCTGGAGATCAGATGCTTAAAATCAAGGTGTTTGCCAATGTCATTCCTTCTGGAGGCTCTAGAGAAGAATCCCTCTCCTTACCTTTTCTAGCTTCTGGAGGCTACCTGCCTTCCCTGGCTCGTGGACCCTTCCTCCATTTTTAAGGCCAGCACGTAGCATCTTCAGCCCCTACCTCCCTCATGTCTACTTGCATTGACACATCTCCTTTTCTGACTCTCCTGCTTCCCTCTTATAAGGACCCTTGTGATTGCATTAGGCCCCTGTGGATAATAGAGGATAAGCTTCCCATCTGAAGATCCTTACCTTAATCACATCTGCAAAGTCCTTTCTCCCATGCAAGGTAACATAGTTACAGGTTTCAGGGACTAGGATGTGGACATCTTTGAGGTGCCATTATCTTACTTATGACATCCACCCTTTGAGGAATGCAATTATTATCTCAGATAAGGCAACAAATACAGAATAGTTAAGTAATTTGCTCTGAGTCATAAAGCTAATAAATAGCAGAGCTGGCATTTAAACTTAGTTGGACTTCAGAGTCCATGCTCTTAAGCTCCATGCTAACCAATAAACTAATACTGTAATGCCTAATCTAAATTTCTAACCCTTATAGGATTCACATGTATAACTACCTGTTGGATGGCTTCCCTAAAAATGCAACCCATCACATCCCAAACTGGGCTCATCATCTTTCTCCAATATCTATATCTCCAGTCCTTAGTGTTAGTTTCAGGTACTAACATTCATCTCTCACCCAATTTAGAAACCTGGGCATCGTCCTGGAGTCCTTCCTCCCCTTTTCTTCAGACCCAGTAAGTCTCCAGGTCCAGTCCATACCACTCTCTGCACATTTCTCTTATCTGTCCCCTTCTTCCATTCCCACCA
Organism: Eubalaena glacialis; assembly: GCF_028564815.1. Lineage (NCBI taxonomy): Eukaryota > Metazoa > Chordata > Mammalia > Artiodactyla > Balaenidae > Eubalaena > Eubalaena glacialis. Next base: position 147,080,971 of record NC_083718.1, read on the forward strand.
ACATTGCCCAAGTCCAGCCTCTCATCATTTTTACTTGACCATTGTAGTGGCCTCTTAATTGGTTTCTGGTCTCTAATCAGCATGAAATATAAATCGAACCATGTCATATCCCCATGTAAAACTCATCAGTATCTCTCCATCCACTCTGAAAATTAAGCTCAGCTACTTTAAGGAGACTTGATCTGTACTTCCTTCTCCAGCCTTACACACTGAACTCTGGGGCTCCAATAATATGGAATTCCTATTCTTCCCATATATGACCTGTTATTTCACATGCCATGCCTCCTTTGTTGATGCCCTTCTCTCATCTGAACTGCCTTTCCTGCTGTTCTTTGCTTGACTGCCTGTTTTATCCGAGGAGTTATCTCTAGGAAGCCTGCTTTGTACCCTCCCCACCGTTGGCATCATGATCTCTTCTGATCTCTATGTTCTCAGAGCAGGCTTTGTGCTGTGTACCTAATAACTTTCTGTTTTATGCTAGAATGATCAATTTGCGTCTGCCTCCCTCATTCCACAAGCTCAGACAGGTCAGGGACTGTTTTTCCTCTTTTTTTTTTTTATTGAAGTACAATTGACATAGAACATTATATTAGTTTTAGGTATATAACATAATGATCTGATAATTGTATACATTGAAAAATGATCACTACAATAAGTCTGGAAACATCCATCACCATATGCATAGCTACAATTGTTTTCTTGGGATGAGAACTTTTAAGATTTGCTCTCCTATAGCAACTTTCAAACATGCAACACAGTGTTATGAACTACAGTCACCATGCTGTATATTACATCCTCATGACTTACTTATTCTATAACTGGATGTTTCTACCTTTTGACCCTCTTCACCCATTTCTTCTACCTCCCACCCCCCACCTCTGGCAACCACCAGTCTGTTCCCTGTATCTATGAGCTTGATGGGGTTTTTGTTTTGTTATTTTAGATTACAAATATAAGTGAAATCATACAGTATTTTTCTTTCTCTGTCTGCCTTATTTCACTTAGCATAATGCCTTAAGGTCCCTCCATGTTGTCAAAAATGACAAGATTTCCTTCTTTTATGGCTGAATAATATTCCATTGTGTGTGTGTGTGTATCATTTTCTTTTATCCATTCATCTGTCAATGGACATTTAGGTTGTCTCCATATATTGGCTATTGTAAATAATGCTGCAGTGAATATGGGGGTGCTTATGTATTTTTGAGGTACTGTTTTCCTTTTCTTTAGAAAAATTACCAGAAGTGAAATTGCTGGAGATCATATGGTAGTTCTATTTTTAATTTTTTGAGGAATCTCTTACTGTTTTCCACAGTAGCTGCACCAATTTACATTCCCACAAACAGTGCACAAGAGTTTCCTTTTCTCTACATCCATGCCACCACTTCTTAGTTCTTGTCTTTCTCATAATAGCTGTTCTAACAGCTGTGAGGTAATATATCATTGTGGTTTTGATTTGCATTTCCCTGGTTATTAATATATTATGTTGAGAAACTTTCATGTACCTGTTGGCCATCTGTATGTCTTCTTTGGAAAAAGATCTATTTAGATCTTCTGCCCATTTTAAAATTGGATTCTTTGTTTTATTACTATTGAGTTGTATGCGTTTTTTAATATACTTTAACCCATTATTAAATATATGATTTGCAAATATTTTCTCCCATTCAGTACATTGCCTTTTCATGTTGTTGTTGGTTTCCTTTGATGTGCAGAAACTTTTTAGTTTGATGTAGCCCCACTTGTTTATTTTTACTTTTGTTGCCTTGGCTTTTGGAGTCAGGTCCAAAAAGTCATCACCAAGACTGATGTCAAGGAGCCTACTACCTGTTTTCTTATAGGAGTTTTATGGTTTCAGGTCTTATGTTCAAGTCTTTAATCCATTTTGAGTTAATTTTTGTGTATGGTGTAAGATAGTGGTCTGATTTCATTCTTTTGCGTGTGGCTGTCCAGTCTTCCGAACACCATTTATTGAAGAGACTGTTATCCCCATTGTATATTCTTGGCTCCTTTGTTGTAAAATAATTGACCATATATGTGTGGATTTATTTCTGGGCTCTCTGTTCTATTCTGTTCATCTATGTGTACGTTCTCATTCCAATACCTACTGCTTTGATTAATATAGCTTTGTAATAAAGTCTAAAATCAGGACATATGATACTCCAGCTTTGTTGTTATTTCTCAAGATTGCTTTAGCTATTTGAGATCTTTTGTGGTTCCATAAAATTTTCAGAATTGTTTGTTGGAATTTTGGAATTTAGATAGGGATTGCATTGAATTCGTAGATTTCTGTAGGATATCTTTCCATTTATTTGTGTCTTCTGCAATTACTTTCATTAATGTCTTTTTTTCTTACTTGATTCTTTTTTAAAAATTTTTTATTGGAGTATAGTTGATTTACAATGTTGTTACTTTCTGCTGTACAGCAAAGTGAATCAGTTATACATATACATATATACACGCTTCTTAAGATTCCTTTCCCATATAGGTCATTACAGAGTATTCAGTAGAGTTCCCTGTGCTATAGAGTAGGTCCTTATTAGTTATGTGTGTTATATATAGTAGTGTGTATAAGTCAATCCCAAACTCCCAATTTATCCCACCCCTCCCCTCCTTTTCCCTGATGGTAACCATAAGATTTTTTTCTACATCTGTGACTCTATTTCTGTTTTGTAAATAAGTTCATTTGTACCATTTTTTTAGATTCGACACAGAAGTGATATCATACGATATTTTCCTTCTCTGTCTGACTTACTTCACTCAGTATGACAATCTCTAGGTCCATCCGTGTTGCTGTAAATGGCATTATTTCATTCTTTTTGATGGCTGAGTAATATTCCATTGTATATATGTGTCACATCTTTTTTTTTTTTAACATCTTTATTGGAGTATAATTGCTTTACAATGATGTGTTAGTTTCTGCTTTATAACAAAGTGAATCAGTTATACATATACATATGTTCCCATATCTCTTCCCTCTTGCGTCTCCCTCCCTCCCACCCTCCCTATCCCACCCCTCTAGGTGGTCACAAACCACCGAGCTGATCTCCCTGTGCTATGCAGCTGCTTCCCACTAGCTATCTATTTTATGTTTGGTAATGTATATATGTCCATGCCACTCTCTCACTTTGTCACAGCTTACCCTTCCCCCTCCCCATATCCTCAAGTCCATTCTCTAGTAGGTCTGTGTCTTTACTCCCGTCTTGCCCCTAGGTTCTTCATGACTATGTATTTTTTTTTAGATTCCATATATATGTGTTAGCATATGGTATTTGTTTTTCTCTTTCTGACTTACTTCACTCTGTATGACAGACTCTAGGTCCATCCACCTCACTACAAATAACTCCATTTCGTTTCTTTTTATGGCTGAGTAATATTCCATTGTATATATGTGCCACATCTTGTTTTTCCATTCCTCTGTCAATGGACATTTATGTTGCTTCCATGTCCTGGCTGTTGTAAATAGTGCTGCAATGAACATTGGGGTGCATGTATCTTTTCAAATTATGGTTTTCTCTAGGTATATGCCCAGGAGTGGGATTGCTGGATCATATGGTAGTTCTATTTTTAGTTTTTTAAGGAACCTCTATACTGTTCTTCATAGTGGCTGTTACCAATTTACATTTCCACCAACAGTGTGGAAGGGTTCCCTTTTCTCCACACCCTCTCCAGCATTTACTGTTTGTAGATTTTTTGATGATGGCCATTCTGACCAGTGTGAGGTGATACCTCGTTATAGTTTTGATTTGCATTTCTCTAATAATTGGAGAAATGATGTTGAGCGTGTTTTCATGTGCTTTTTTGCCATCTGTATGTCTTCTTTGGAGAAATGTCTATTTAGATCTTCTACCCATTTTTTGATTGGGTTGTTTGTTTGTTTTTTATTGAGCTGCATGAACTGTTTGTATATTTTGGAGATTAATCCTTTGTCCGTTGCTTTGTTTGCAAATATTTTCTCCCATTCTGTGGGTTGTCTTTTCATTTTGTTTATGCTTTCCTTTGCTGTGCAAAAGTTTTTAAGTTGAATTAGGTTCCATTTGTTTATATTTTTAAAATTTTCATTACTTTAGGGGGTGGATCAAAAAAGATCTTGCTTTGATTTATGTCAGAGAGAGTTCTGCCTATGTTTTCCTCTAAGAGTTTTATAGTATATGGCCTTACATTTAGGTCTTTAATCCATTTTGAGTTTATTTTTGTGTATGGTGTTAGGAAGTGTACTAATTTCATTAGTTTACATGTAGCTGTCCAGTTTTCCCAGCACCACTTATTGAACAGGATGTCTTTTCTCCATTGTATATTCTTGCCTCCTTTATCATAGATTGGTTGACCATAGGTGCATGGGTTTATCTCTGGACTTTCTGTTCCATTGATCTATATTTCTGTTTTTTGTGCCAGTACCATTACTGTTTTGATTACTGTAGCTTTGTAGTATAGTCTGAAGTCAGGGAGCCTGATTCTTCCAGTTCCGTTTTTCTTTCTCAAGATTGCTTTGGCTATTTGGGGTCTTTTGTGTTTCCATACAAATTGTGAACGTTTTCGTTCTAATTCTGTAAAAAATGCCATGGTAATTTGATAGGGATTGCATTGACTCTGTAGATTTCTTTGGGTACTATAGTCATTTTGAAAATATTGATTCTTCCAATTCAAGAACATGGTATATCTCTCCATCTGTTTGTGTCACCTTTGATTTCTTTCATCAGTGTCTTATAGTTTTCTGAGTACAGGTCTTTTGTCTCCTTAGGTAGGTTTATTCCTAGGTATTTTATTCTTTTAATGTGACGGTAAATGGGATTGTTTCCTTAATTTCTCTTATCATTTGTTGTTAGTGCGTATGAATGCAAGAGATTTCTGTGTATTAATTTTGTATCCTGCAAGTTTACCAGATTCATTGATGAGCTCTAGTAGTTTTCTGGTAGCATTTCTAGGATTTTCTATGTATAGTATCATGTCATCTGCAAACAGTGAGAGTTTTACTTCTTCTTCTCCAATTTAGATTCCTTTTATTTCTTTTTCTTCTCTGATTATCATGGCTAGCACTTCCAAAACTATGTTGAATAAAAGTGATGAGAGTGGACATCCTGATCTTGTTCCTGATCTTAGAGGAAATGCTTTCAGTTTTCACCATTGAGAATGATGTTTGCTGTGGGCTTCTCGTATATGGCCTTTATTATGTTGAGATAGGTTCCCTCTTTGCCCACTTTCTGGAGAGTTTTTATCATAAATGGGTGTTGAGTTTGTCGAAAGCTTTTTCTGCATCTATTGAGATGATCATATGGTTTTTATTCTTCAATTTGTTAATATGGTGTGTCACATTGATTTGTGTATATTGGAGAATTCTTGCATCCCTGGGATAAATCCCACTTGATCATGGTGTATAATCCTTTTAATGTGTTGTTGGATTCAGTTTGCTAGAAGTTTGTTGAGGACTTCTGCATTTATGTTCATCAGTGATATTGACCTGTAATTTTCTTTCTTTCTTTTTTTTTTTTGTGGTATCTTTGTCTGGTTTTGGTATCAGGGTGATGGTGGCCTCACAAAATGAGCTTGGGAGTGGTCTTTCCTCTGCAATTTTTTGGAAGAGTTTGAGAAGGATGGGTGTTAGCTCTTCTCTAAATGTTTGATAGAATTCACCTGTGAAGCCATCTGGTCCTAGAATTTTGTTTGTTGGAAGTTTTTAAATCACAGTTTCAATTTCATTACTTGTGATTTGTCTGTTCATAGTTTCTATTTCTTCCTGGTTCAGTCTTGGAAGGTTGTACCTTTCTAAGAATTTGTCCATTTCTTCTAGGCTGTCCATTTTATTGGCATATAGTTGCTTGTAATAGGTTCTTTTGATCCTTTGTATTTCTCTGTGGTGTCAGTTGTAACTTCTCTTTTTTCATTTCTAATTTTATTGGTTTGAGCCCTCTCCCTTTTTTCTTGATGAGTCTGGCTAATGGTTTATCAATTTTGTTTATCTTGTCAAGGAACCAGCTTTTTGTTTTATTGATCTTTTCTATTGTTTTCTTCATCACTATTTCATTTATTCCTGCTCTGACTTTTATAGTTTCTTTCCTTCTACTGACTTTGGATTTTGTTTGTTCTCCTTTCTCTAGTTGCTTTAGTTGTAAGTTTAGGTTGTTTGTTTGAGATTTTTCTTATTTGCTGAGGTAAGATTGTATTGCTCTAAACTTTCCTCTTAGAACTGCTTTTGCTGCATCCCATAGGGGTTGGGTCATCGTGTTTTCATTGTCATTTGTCTCTAGGTGTTTTTAAATTTCCTCTTTGATGTCCTTGGTGATCTCTTGGTTGTTTAGTAATATATTGTTTGGTCTCCACATGTTTGTGTTTTTTACGTGTTTTTTTTCTTTTAGTTGATTTCTAATCTCATAGTGTTGTGGTTGGAAAAGATGCTTGATATGATTTCAATTTTCTTAAATTACCAAGGCTTGATTTGTGGCCCAGTATGTCATTTATCCTGGAGAATGTTCCATGTGCACTTGAGAAGAAAGTGTATTCTTCTGCCTTTGGATAGAATGTTCTACAAATATCAATTAAGTCCATCTGTATCTAATGTGTCATTTAAGGCCTGTGTTTCCTTATTGGCTTTCAGTTTGGATGATCTGTCCATTGGTGTTAAGTGGGGTGTTAAAGTCCCCCACTGTTGTTGTGCTACTGCCGATTTCCCCTTTTATGGCTATTAGCATTTGGCTCATATATTGAGGTGCTCCCATGTTGGGTGCGTATATATTTACAATTGTTTTATCTTCTCCTTGTATTGATCCCTTATCATTATGTAGTGTCCTTCCTTGTCTCTTGTAACAGTCTTTAGTTTAAAGTCTATTTTGTCTGATATGAGTATTGCTACTCTAGGTTTCTTTTAGTTTCCATTTGCATGGAATATCTTATTTTCAATCCCCTCACTTTCAGTCTGTTTGTGTCCCTAGATCTGAAGTGGGTCTCTTGTAGACAGCATATATAGGGGTTTTGTTTTTGTATCCATTCAGCCAGTCTGTGTCTTTTAGTTGGAGCACTTAAAACCGTTTATATTTAAGGTAATTATATTGCCATCTTCTTAACTGTTCTGGATTTGTTTTCGTAGGTCTTTTTTCTTCCCTTCCTCTTTCATTCTCTTCTCTCGTGATTTGATGACTATCTTTGGTATTGTGTTTGGGTTGCTTTTTCTTTTTTGTGTTTGTATCTATTGTAGTTTTTTGGTTTGCTGTTCCCATGAAGTTTTGATATAGCAGTCTATGTATGTAAAAGGTTGTTTTAAGTTGCTGCTCTCTTTCCTGCCTAAAGAAGTTCCTTTAGCATTTCTTGTAAGGCTGGTTTGGTGGTGCTGAATTCTCTTAGCTTTTGCTTGTCTGTAAAGCTTTTGATTTCTCCGTCGAATCTGAATGAGAGCCTTGCTGGGTAGACTATTCTTGGTTGTAGGTTTGCCCTTTCATCACTTTAAATATACTGTGCCATTCCCCTCTGGCCTGCAGAGTTTCTGCTGAAAAAGCAGCTGATAACCTTATGAGGATTCCTTTGTATGTTATTAGTTGCTTTTTCCCTTGTTGCTTTTAATATTTTTTCTTTGTCTTTAATTTTCGTCAATTTGGTTAATATGTGTCTTGCCGAGTTCCTCCTTGGGTTCATCCTATATGGACTCTGCACTTCCTGGACTTGAGTGAGTGTTTCCTTTCTCATATTAGGGAAGTTATCAGTTATAATATCTTCAAATATTTTCTCAGGCCCTTTCTCTTTCTCTTCTCCTTCTGGGACCCCTATAATGTAAATGTTGGTGCATTTAATGTTGTCCCAGATGTCTCTGAGACTGTCCTCATTTCTTTTCTTTCTTTTTTCTTTATTCTGTTCTGTGGCAGTGATTTCCACCACTCTGTCTTCCAGCTCACTTATTTGTTCTTCTGCCTCAGTTATTCTGCTGTTGATTCCTTCTAGTATATTTTTCATTTCAGTTATTTTATTATTCATCTCTGTTTGTTTGTTCTTTAAATCTTCTAGCTCCTTGTTAAACATTTCTTGTATCTTCTCGATCCATGCCTCCATTCTCTTCCTGAGTTTTTGGATCATCTTTACTATCACTACTCTGAATTCTTTTTTAGGTAGATTGCCTATCTCCTCTTCATTTAGTTGTTCTGGTCAGTTTTTATCATGTTCCTTTGTTTGCAACATATTTCTTTTTCATCTCATTTTGTCTAACTTTCTGTGTTTGTGGTCTCCATTCCACAGGCTGCAGGACTGTAGTTCCCCTTGCTTCTGGTGTCTGCCCTGTCGTGGATGAGGTTGGTCTAGGAGCTTGTGCAGGCTTCCTGGTGGGAGGGACTGGTGCCTGCTCTCTGATGGGTGGAGCTGGGTCTTGTCCCTCTGATGGGCAGGGCCGTGTCAAGGAATATGTTTTGAGGTAACTGTGAGCTCGTTATGACTTAGGCAGCCTGTCTGCTGATGGGTGGGGCTGTGTTCCTACCTTTCTGGTTGTTTGGCCTGAGGAGTTCCAGCTTTGGAGACTGTAGGCTATTGGGTGGGGCCAGGTCTTGGTGCCCAGTTGGGGACCTCTGGGAGAGCTCACACTGAATAATATTTTCTGGGGCCTCTGCCACCAGTATCCTTGCCCACACAGTGAACTACAGCCAACCCCTGCCTCCCCAGGAGACCCTCCCAGACCCCTAGTTAGGTCTAACCCCAGTTCCTATGTAAGTATTGCTTTGTGCTGGGTCCCAGCACATGTGAGGTCTTGTGTGCACCCTCCAAGAGTGGAGTCTCTGTTTCTCCCAGCCCTCTGGAGCTCTTGCATTCAGGCCCCACTGGCCTTCAAAGCCAAATGCGCTGGGGGATTCTTCTGATGCCTGACCCTCAGACTGTCTTGGAGGGCTATTTTTATGTGAGAACATCCCTATGTAGTCTGTGTGTGTGTTTAATGTTTTTTGGTGCAAGGGCTGTTTTTAGTATGGATGACTGTCCCCTCTTTCCTCAGTGTATGCTGGCCATTATCCCCTTGATAGGCGGTGTGACTGATGTGGTGAACTGAGCCTGCACCGGATATTCAGCAGGGCCTCCCCTCTGCTCTGTGGTTGTTACTGCCCTATCAGAGGCAGGGTCTGCTCCCTGGTTGCTGGAGTAGAGGCCCCCAGATCTGTTTCTGGGCTGTGTTTCTGATCTGCAGTGTGAGGTAGGTGGGATTGGAGCACTCCCACTGGGAGAGAAGCCACTGAGTTTTCCTTCTCTGGAGCTGTTCACCTGTGAGTGTACTCTGTTGTGTCACTTTTCACCCATTGTGCTGGCTCACAAATTACACTATTGTTGGAACTGCTCTCAGCCCCACCTTAACTGTGGGTATGCCAGCAATTGGCCCTAGTGTCTCTCAGGAGTTGTTTTCACCAGGCCACCAACACGGATCCACCAAAGTCAGGTCCCAAGACTGTAGTAATCATGTACATGGATCCCCTGTGGGAGCTATGGAGGCAGCTCAGATTCTGGCTTGGTCCAATCCCTGCATGTACATGCCTACTAAAGCTAGACCAGTCTCAGCTGTGTGATCACTCATCCATTCAGATGTTCCTCAGGTGCTGGGTTTACAAAGCCAGCAGCAGCAGTGTAAATCCACGGTTCCTGCAGCCGTGAGGTGAGAATTCAGCTCTTCTTTCTTAGCTGCGTGGCCCCTGGAGCTCAGCTGTGGTTTCAGCCCCACCTCTGCATGTGTTCCTCCCACTGATGTCTGCTCCCCAGGCTGCCCCAGAGCACATGCACCTGCCCAGGCAGGCAGGGGTGGAGAAAGACACAGGCGGGGCACGCGAGCCCACTGGGGCCGGCAGAGCTGGAGGAGGCATTGGTAGGAGGGTGAGCAAGCCTGCTCAGGCAGGCGCCCCTCCTAGTGCCCTTGGAGGCAGGGGCTGGCACAAGGGAAATGGGGCTGCAATGGCAGCCCAGCTCCTTGTGCACCACTCAACAATGGCGCCTGGCTTCTATGGTGGCCCAGGCTTCTTCCACAAACATTCCCGGTTGTGGAGCTCCTTACACCTGCTCCTTAGGCTGTCTCTTCGTAGCCAACAGCTGTCCTCTCCCTGGGTCTGCTCTCCAAACCCCATGTTGCAGCACCGAGCCCCACTCCATGCCAGCAGACGTGACTCAGGCTGGGCCATGCAGGGCTGCAGCATGGACCATCCATGTAGGTCTTACTCTGTCCTGCCTGCCACAGACTGGTTACTGTGCTCTCCTCCAAGCTTCTGGAGCTCCCTCTCTGTCCCAGCTGATCTCCCCACCTGTTAGGGGGTTCTCTGAGTGCAGGAACCTCTCCTCTCCTTCAGCTGCCCCTGCAGAGGTGCAGGTTCCATCCCGTTTCCTCTTTTCTCTTTTTTTCTTTCTTTTGTCCTACCTGGTTTGGCAGGGATTTTTCTTGTCCTTTTAGCATCCAAGGTCCTCTGCTAGTGTTAAGCAGGTGCTCTGTGAGAATTGTTCCATTTTTAAATGTATTCTTGATGTACTTGTGGGGAGAGGCAAACTCCACGTCTTCCTATTCCTCCATCTTGACTCCTCATCTCATTAATGTCTTACAGTTTCAGTGTACAAGTCTTTCACCTCCTTGGTTAAATTTATTTCTAGGTATTTTATTCTTTTTGATGCAATTGGAAATGGGGATGGTTTCTTAATTTCCCTTTCTGATTGTTCCTTATTAGTGCATAGAAATGTGACAGAATTTTGTATATTGATTTTGTATCCTGCAACTTTACTGAATTTCTTTATTAGATCTGTTGACAAAAATTTAATTACTATCAAGTTAAGAAGAAAGAAGGGAATTTTTTTTTTTAAAGATTTATTTATTGATTGATTGATTGATTGCTATGTTGGGTCTTCGTTTCTGTGCTAGGGCTTTCTCTAGTTGTGGCAAGCGGGGGCCACTCTTCATCGCGGTGTGTGGGCCTCTCACCATCGTGGCCTCTCTTGTTGCGGAGCACAGGCTCCAGACGCGCAGGCTCAGTAGTTGTGGCTCACGGGCCTAGCCGCTCTGCAGCATGTGGGATCCTCCCAGACCAGGGCGCGAACCCATGTCCCCTGCATTAGCAGGCAGATTCTCAACCACTGTGCCACCAGGGAAGCCCGAAGGGAATTTTATTTGAGCCAAACTGCAGATTGTAACCCAGAAAGCAGATTCTCAGAAAGCTCTGAAAACTGTTCCACCTTTTAGAAGTCAAAGGCTTAGTCATATACATTTTTGAGATAAAGGATCATACATCAAAATGACATACTGATATTTTACAGAAAGGTCACCAAGGATACATAGTCCAGGTAAGCATGTACAAAGTAAGCAGCAAGTCACCATGACCCCCTACAGAGCTGGCTAAGAACACTGTTCTTTTAAGAAGTTACACTGCTTGCATCAGAAGAAAGAAAAAATCATCTTTATGGTTGAGCAGGCACTCCCATCTTTGAGGAGCTTTGGTTAATGTGTAATGCAGATGCACACTGCATATTAGGGAGAGAGAAGGCCCAAACAAACACACAGAGAGAATTTTATGTTTGGTTTCTTTTCTTGTCCTGCCTTAAAATATAAATTTTATTTCATCAGTTTTTGGTGAAGTCTTTAGGGTTTTGTATATATAGTATCATGTCATCTGCAAATAGTGATAGTTTTACTTCTTCCTTGCCAATTTGGATCCCTTTTATTTCTTTTTCTTGCCTAATTGCTCTGGCTAGGACTTTTAGTTCTATGTTGTGTAAAAGTGGTGAGAGTAAGCATCCTTATCTTGTTCCTGATCTTAGAGGAAAAGCTTTTAGCTTTTCATCATTCAGCTTGATGTTAACTGTGGGCTTATCATATATGGCCTTTGTTATGTTGAGGCATGTAACCTCTATACCCACTTTGTTGAGAGTTTTTTTTTTTTTTATCATAAATAGATGATGAATTTTGTCAAATGCTTTTCCTGCATCTATTGAGATAATATGTTTTGTTGTCTTCCTTTTGTTAATGTGGTGTATCACCTTGATGGATTTGCTGATGTTTGACCATCCTTGCACCTCTGGAATAAATCCCACTTTGATCACAGTGTATGATACTTTTAATGGACTGTTAAAATTGGTTTGCTAATATTTTGTTGAGGATTTTTGCATCTATGTTCATCAGTATTGACCTGCAATTTTCTTTTCTTGTGGCATCCTTGTCTGGCTTTGATATCAGGGCTCAGGAAATGTCTTATTCATCTTTGTAACCCTATTGTCTAGCACATAATAGGAAACCAATGAATATTTTGAGGTGTCACAAGTTGAATTTTGAACAAGTAGGAATTTGCTAATTCAAGAAATTGGGTGAAAGGTGGGCATTCCAGGCAGAGAAAATAGCATATTCAAAGGTATAGAGACATGAAAGAGCAAAATAAGTTTAGGAAAATGTAAGTAATTCAGTGAAGTCAGAAGGAAGAAAGCATGTCAGGGAGGGGCCCAATAGATGTCAGAAAATTAACAGAGTTGGGATTCGGGGGGGCCTTAGGTACTAAGCAAGAGTTTAAGTTGTATTGAGAAGCTTTGAAGAAGCCAAATTGAAGGATTTTAAACTGGGATGTACATGATCAGATTCATGTTTTCAGTCAGATTTGTCTAACAGCTGGGTAAATGGTAGATTAGAGGAGCCTAGAGTGGAGGCAGGGAGGCCAGAAAGAAGTTATTTTAAGCAATAAGTAAGGAAGACTCAAAGGCAGTGGCAATGGCATGAAGAAGGGGCAGGCTCATGGGCTTTTAAGAATTAAGATCAGCAGGATGTGATGACTGACTAGCTGTGGGCCCAGAAAAGTGGAGCATGCTTTTAACCAGAATGTCCCCTTGGCCACCTCCCAACCCATCCTCATTCAGCTTGCTTCATACCCTCAACCCTGACCTCCCACCAATGGGTGATGTATGATAGATGACAGTATGTGTAACTTTTATTTCCCATAGCAAGAAAAATAAAATCCAAATGTTAGTGATAGAAGGGGCCTTGGAGATCACCCAGGCAATTCCTTGAGTAGATAAATGATTGAACTCAGAAGAAAGGAATGACTTTCCTACAGTACCTCTGAAAATCAGTGATAGGCACCCAGTCACTCTTTATCTAATCATCTATTTAATTCCCCACATAGAACTTATCTCTAATATTTTCATGTGTATTTGCTTATTTTTTGTCTCTTCCTGACATTAGAATGTGATATATAAAAGCAGAGCCCTTGACTGTTTAAAACAGTGTTTTGCCCATATAGTAAATACTTAATGAGCATTTGCTGAAAGAGGAATGAGCTAGGTATAATCAGGTTTAGTTCCTCCTGAACCAGCGATCTTTACCCAGGACCTTGGCTTGAAGGTTATCAATCCTTAATTCTGTTTCCTGCTGGGATTTTTCCTAATCATTCCTATGGAGACTAAAATCTATCACAATAACATTGTAGTTCACGTGGCTTCATACAGTGAAGAGCTAAAAATTATCATTATTGTATTCCTTCAAAAATATTAACCACTGATTACCTTGCACCTATTAGGATGTTTACTATAAAAAAAACAACAACAAAATAACAAGTATTGCAAAGATGTGGGAAAATTGGAACTCATGTGCCAATTAGGAATGTAAAATTGTGCAGCTACTGTGGAAAACAGTATGGTGATTCCTCAAAAAAGTAAAAATAGCTTTACCATATGATCCAGCAATTACATTTCTGGGCATATAATCAAAAGAATTGAAAGCAGGGTTTCAAAGAGATATTGGGACACCTATATTCATAGCAGCATTATTCACAGTAACGAAAAGGTAGAAGCAACCCAAATGCCCACTGATGAATGAATAGATAAACAAAATGTGTTATATACATGCAATAGAATATTATTTGACCTTATAAAGGAAGAAAATGTTGCAGTATGCTATAGCATGGGTGAACCTTAAGGACAATATGCTAAGTGAAATAAGTCAGTCACAACAAGACAAGTACATATGATTCCATTTATATGAGGTACCTGGAGTAGTCAAGTTCGTAGATACAAAAAGTAGAATGATGGTTGCCAGGGTCTGGAGGGAGGGGGAATGGAAGCTGTTGTTTAATGAATATAGTGCTTCAGTTTTGCAAGATGAAAGAGTCCTGGACATTCACAATAATGTGAGTGTACTTAGCACTACTGTACTGTACACTTAAAAATGGCTATGGTGGTAAATTTAAAGTTAGGTGTATTTTACCACAATTTAAAAAATATTAACCGCTGAGGTATGTACATCTGTCATCTCATGTGACCCTTGCAATAACCCTGAACTGTTAGTAGAATCGTCCCATTTTATAGTGAGGAACATAAGGCTCAGAGAAGCAAAGTGAACTGTCGAAGACACATGACTAGAAAATGGCAAAGCTGAGCCTCATTCTTAGATCTCCTAGTTCCATGCCCAGTGCTGGCTTCTACCACATCAGGGGAAAGGAAGGTCAATGGAATCAACTTGACTGCTGGTTGAAATGGAAGAAATTAACCCTGGGCAATTTGTGAGGAAAGCTATAAATGTGTGTATGGTGTGAGTGTGTGTGTGTGTGTGTGTGTGTGTGAGAGAGAGAGAGAGAGGAGGAAAGAGGGAAGAGCATGCAAGCAAGCTCCCAGACACCTGCTTCATATTTCCTGTTCAACTTTTCTCCCTTCCTAAATCTTCAGAGGGCAGTGTGAGTCAACTAATCTACAGTGTGAGTCAACTGTAAACACAGTGAGAAAACGTCACCCAACAGTCATTCCTTCAGCAGGCAAAATCAGAAGTCAGTAGCATGGAGGTTGTATGTATACATGAAATTAAGACCTTTAAGATGATCAAGAGAAGATGGTGGCTCTTACTTTGGAAATGGCTCTATTAGATGTCCTCCCATGCTCTATCTCCTCCCCCTCCAACCTCCTCTGAAGACAGAAAATGACAAAACACACTTACAAAAGTAAATTAAATCTCATGAGAGAAAGGGGGAAACTGGGAAGAGCAAGGAGCAGGAGTCAAGCCTAATCCTACCTATGTAGTAGACCACCAACTCACTGTATAATCCCAGGCATGTCCCTTCCTCTGCCCAAAGCGTTGCGCTGCTATTACTACCCCCATCTTCATATACTGAATTTGAGCGGAATTTAGAAAGTGGAACACAGTCTCCCAAGGGGAGTCAAAAATACAAGAGCGTCATCTCGTCTCTTATGAGTAGCTTTATTTACTATGTGTCAGGCACTGTGATGGGCACTTTACATATGGCACCCCTCATCCTTCTGCCACTTGCAAGTTATTTCTATGACGAGACTGCACTGATGATACCAAGTTTCCCAAAGTATTTTTCTAGATGATAAAGAGCAGAGTCTGAATTTGAACACAGACCTGTCCAAAGGTTCCAAAGATTGCTCTTTTCTCCACCCTGTGGTGTTAAGTTCAACAGCCAAGTTATGAGGAGCTGTGGAAGCAATGTGGAGTCAGGGAGGAGTTAGCTCTACGTGTCAGCCACAGGGGGAATGTTGATGGAGAAGGTGGGCATTACTGTTGGAAGAAAGCAGTTGACAAGTATACGGGGGATGCACTTGGGGGAAGCAAGAACACATGAGCGAAGTCAGGGTGGTGGAGAGTACAGTTTCTAGGAAAACTGTAAATTATCCTGTTTGGTTTAAGTGTGGTTATGTTGACCTATGGCTGGAGATCATAATTCTGCCCTCTTTAAGATCATAATTCCACAACTTCTGCCAATGTTCTTGAATGCCACGCGAAGGGGTTTATTTGCATAGGCAGCAGAGAGCCACCAAAGTTTATATCAAGGGATTTATCGGTAATTGTTAGTACTATCTCTTTTACAAGCATTCTTTATATGTTGTGAAGAAATTAAACATACCCGAAGTGTTTCAAAGAGCACACAATTGTTTTCACTCTGCCTCACATAGACAATAGCATTACTGGCTGATATTACTCAACAGATAAGTGATGGCATTACATCAGCACCTACAGCTTCTTAGCAGGTACAGTGAAGTCAGCTAATCATGCTGCTTTCTTCCTAGAATAACGAGACATTACTGTTTTCTTTTACGCTCTAGGAAGTGTTAAGAAACTTCAAGGAACTTCGCGCCAGATTTCAAAAGCTGGATGCGCCATCTCTTCCAGGACCTGTTAAATTCCCAGAAGGTGTTTCTCAAAAGGGTGACACTGGAAGCAGACAGTCCACAAAGACTTTGGCCAGTGGGAAACACCCCTCTTCCAACCACAATGAGCCCCTACCCGATTGTGCCAGTGGTGACTCCCAGCCTCTTAAACCCCAGAAAGTGAAGTTGGCTCAGAAGAGTGAGACTCAGAAATGTTCTAATTCCCTGGAACCTCCTGGGAGTTCTTCTGATTCTTCAGTAAATTCACAGAAGGCTTCTCTGCTGTTAGATGTGAATCAGTCAAATGCTGAGATAACCAATAAGAAGAAAGTAATGGTGAACAACAGCTTCAGAAACAAGCTCTGGAACTGGGAGGTTTTATCTCAGAAAAGTGAGATGTCATCAGTCTTTATCCCTGCCAGTTGTGGAAGCAGGTCCTTCCATCTGGAAGAGCAGAAAAGCATGGGGCTTACTCCAGAGGAGCCCAGGAAAAAGCTGGAAAGAAAAGGAGCCCAGACCCTTCCTTCCCAGAGGCACTTGATGGCCCAAAGAAGATTGTGTGCCACCTCTGAAGATCCCACTGTTCGACTTTCTCAACATGGCAGGAGGAGCCGAGCAAACCCCAGTCCTGAGAGGAGCCCGGCAGGGAGCACATGCCACCCTATCTATGATGTCACTGAGTTCACCAGCCAGGTCCCAGGTGAGAAATCGAATCCCCACAGGCCTGGGGGGAAGGGGCACTGTGTTTCTAATTTAGAGCTTGCTGGCTTGGGATTGGTCACATATGTGAGCTGGGCAATGTTTGCTTCAAACTCCAGCAGAGGTATTCTAGGCCCATTTGCTAGGTTATAATTTACCCAGGTTTGGGTAAAGTGATTAATCTCCTGGAATTATATGGAGACACAGTTGGGGCAAACTTGGATTTGAATCTTAGCTCTACTTCTTACAAGATGCATGAAACTGGACGATCTGCTTAACTTCATAAAGCCTGGTCTGCTCTCCTGTCAATCGATCCATCACCAATCTTCCTTGTCTTGGTAAATAGCTCAACCATCCTCTTGGTTGCTCAGGCCAAAAATCTAGGAGTCATGATCTATTCCTGTCTCCCCCTCATTCTTTGCAACTAATCCATCAGCAAGCTCTTGGTTCTATCATCAAAATATGTTCTGAATCCCTCTACTTGCTTCCATGTCTGCCTTCTGCCCATGTCTACACCACCATGGACCATCTCTTGCCTGGACCTGCTTTCACACTCTTGCCCTCTTATATTGTACTCTCCTCCTTGCAGGCACAGTGATCCTCTAAAGCATAAATCCAGTCATGTCACTCCCCAGCTCATTTCAACCACAGCCATATTACAGTGGCCCATACGATTTGCTCCTTGACTACCTCTCTTACCCTCTCCTCTCTCGCCACATTGGCCTTCTTGCTATTCCTTAGAGACACCAAACTATTTCCACCCCAGGACCTTTGCACCTGCAGATCCCTCTTCTGGAACATGTTTCCCCTAGGACTTTGATGTCTCACTCCCTCACTTCATCAGCGTCTCAGCTCAATGTCACCTGCTGTGAGTGGACCTTGTAAATCGCTCTATCTAAAATAGCCACCCCACCGCCAGCATTCTTTATCTTCCTACACTGCTTTGGTTTTCTTCGTATCACTTATCCTTATCTGGTATATTATTATGTATTTGTTTGCTTATCTGAGTAAAATATAAGTTAAATGAGGATAAAAACTGTCTTCTTTACCACTGTATCCCCAGAACCTAGAAAAACAAGGCCAGTTTCAGTGGGTCCTCAAGAAAGTATTTTTTGAATGATTGAATGAATGGATGGATGGATGGATGGATGGATCTCCTGCTTATAATCTTATATGGTTTCTCTTTGCACTCAGAATAGCATCTAAACTACTTACTGACTTCATAGCTCTGCTTCTTCGGGTCCCTGCTTATGTCTCTGACTTACCTCCTGCTCTCTTCCCTGGTTCACTAGCCCATAGATAACACCCTGGATTTCTTGCTGTTCCTTGAACAGACTTTGTTATGACTCAGGACCTTTGCAATTGCTGTTCCCTCTTCCTAGACAACTCTTTTCTTTGATTTTTGTATAATTGCCTTTAGATCTAAGTTCAAATGACACTTTCCCAGATAAGCCTTCTCTAGCCAGAGATGTCCATCTAAAGACCACTACCTCACCACCAACAGTTCACATTCTTTCATATCATCATTATTTCCTTTATAGAACTAATAGATTGCTGTAATTTTCTTTTTTGGGTTTCTTTTAAATTGAAGTATAGTTGATTTACAATGTTGTATTAGTTTCAGGTGTACAGCTGAGTGATTCAGTTATACATATATATGTGTTTCTATTCTTTTCTAGATTCTTTTCCCTTACAGGTTATTACAAACTATTGAGTATAGTTCCCTGTGCTATACAGTAGGTCCTTGTTGGTTATCTATTTTATGTATAGTGGTGTGTATATATGAATCCCAAACGCCTGATTTGTCTCCCGCTTCCCACCACCCGTCTGTGATTTTCTTATCTGTTTATTTGTTTGCATGTTTATCATCAGCCTCCTCCTATTAGAATGAAAATTCCTGAGGGCAGAACTCTATATGTTCTTGCTCTTAACTCTAGCCCCAGCCCCTAGAACAATGCTTGGAATATAGTAAATAGTTATTGATGAAGGGATGGAAATGAAGAGAGGATGAATGGGAGGAAGGAGAGATGGGAGGCAAGAAAGGGCTAGATAACCTACCTGATAGAGCTGTTGGGAGGATTAAGTGAGTTAACCTACGTAAACTGCTTAGCACAGTGCCTGGTAAAAGTTAGGAGCTCAGTTAGTAAGTGATCATTCACTTTCACTGTCTTCTCCCTAAGTTGATAAAGACTAAAATCTCTGACATTGCGGCTTATAATTCAAGACTTAGAAGAATGGAACTCTGGCCCTGACTATGTAACCCCTGCTGGCAGGGCTAGAAGGAAGCCCAGCTCCCCACCTGCAAAAGATAGCAGGGCTTTCAGGAGGTTGCACCGAGGTACTTGTGAAACACTAGCCAGCTTCTCTAGTTTTGCCATGTGGTCAACCACTGTATTATGTAAACCAAAAAATCAAGGCACTTGAATAATATAAGATTTTGTGCTATTTTCAGTGTAAGAGGCAGATACAATTTTTATATATAATGTTGAAATTTCTGTTGGTTGGCTTATCAGTGCAGAAAGACAAAATACGTGAAATTGGGACTGTCCTGGAAAATTCTAGGACACAAAATCCACAGGTGCCCAGGTACCACAAAGCCAGCCTTGAAGCCTGTTCTAGGCATTGAGCCCTGGAAATCAGAGACGAATTGTTACTCCTCTTCGTGCCTCCCATGTTAGTTGCCCATCATCAGTGCTTGAAGAATCCTTTCAGGGAATAGTCATTATCCCTTTCCCCTGATGCAGGCCCTGTGCTTGGTGCTGGGGGGAGGTCACTAGGGCCTAGTCCCTGCCCTCGAGGAGCCTACATTCAGTGGGAAGATAGACCAGCTCTTTTAATATGCCACAACACTGATGCAGAAGTGGTAACAATGTGCTAGGGGATACAGAACAAAGAGTGGTTGATTCTGAGCTTGTTTTCTGGTAGAAATCAAGAAAGGCCTCCTAGAGGAGGTGTCATTGGAGCAGGGCCTTAAAGAATGAGTCAAAGTTCGCCAAGGGAGAAGTGAGGGAACAGCATTCCAGAACCAGGAGGAATGGCATGAACAAAATCTTGGATATATGAGAGCTATTTAAGGCTTTTAAAGTTAAATCTGGAATGCTGTTCCAGATATATATATATATATATCTGGCTCATTTTGCTGTACAAACACAACTTTGTAAATCAACTGTACTTCAATTTAAAAAGTAAATTAAAAAAATAGAAACTACAAAAAAAATCAAATCTGGAAAACTGAGAAGCCAGTGGTTGTGAGCGAAAGATGTTAGGGCTTAAGGTTGGGGAAGGAGGGTGGTAAAGTGTGGTAAGAAAAGAAATGTAGATTGAGGCTGTGTGGTGTTTAAACGCCAGAGTATGGAGTGAGTGGACGGCAGCTGAGGAAACTGGGCTTCATCCTCTGGGCAGCTGGATGGTGGCAAGATCGGGTTTGAACAGGGAACCCTACTCAGTGCTCTGTAATGGCCTATATGGAAAAAGAATTTTAAAAAAAGTGACTATATGTGTATGTATAACTGATTCACTTTGCTGTACACTTGAAACTAACACAACATCGATTGTAAATCAATTATACTTCAATAAAAAATTATTTATTTATTTTCTTTATTTTGGGGGCTGTATCAGGTCTTCATTGCAGCGCAAGGGCTTCTCCCTAGTTGCGGTGTGTGGGCTTCTCTCTAGTCGTGGTGTGCAGGTTTTTTCTCTCTCTAGTTGTGGCGCGCGGGCTCTGTAGTTGGCAGCACACGGGCTCTCTCGTTGGGGCGCGCAAGCTCAGTAGTTGTGACGCATGGGCCTAGCTGCCCCACAGCATGTGGGATCTTAGTTCCCTGACCAGGGATTGAACCTGCGTCCCCCGCGTTGTAAGGCGGACTCTTCACCACTGGACCACCAGGGAAGTCCCTTCAATAAAAATTTAAAAAACAAAAACAAAAAACATAAAAAGATCAGGTTTGCATTTTGATCAGGACACTCTGGCTGCTGGGTGGAGAATAGATGGGAGGGGAGTGAGGCTGAGGCCAGCCATGAAATGGAAATATTAACCTACATTTTGGACTATTTATGCTCAGAGAACCAGCCGGATGTCAGTCATCCACAACTTCCCAATACCAAGCCACTGCCTTCCGTCAAGTCCCTGGGTCCTCCTCCCGCGAAGCCACCGAGGCCCCCGGTCGTGAACCTCCAGGCCTTCCAGAGGCAGGCACCTGCTCTTCCCAAGACCCACAGGGAAGGTAAGGAAATGTGCAGGGCCCCGTGCACAGCCAACCAACAGAAGTCATGGCTCCCGTGGCCGGATCCCCGTCACCTCCTCCTCTGCATCGACTCCCAGGGGACAGTGCCGGACTGCTTTTCTGTGGGGCTGGACATCCATCACTGCTTATTCTCACGTAGAGGCTGTGGCAGCTCGCCTGTGAAATGACACATCTGTGGGAATTGGCCCCTTATCGCTCCTGGGCCAGCCTGCTTCCCCTGAGAACACTGCATTTGATCACTGGGAATCTGTCCAAGAGGAAGAAAACAAAAAGTAGCTGAGGAGGGAGGCAGGGAGTCTTTGTTTTCCTACAAAGCCCATGTTGTCAACACAACCAAGGGCAGTAGGAGAGGGGGAGGGAGTGAAGAGAGGAAAGTCAGTGTGCACTTGACCTGGGATCATGCTGGGAGTCCCTTGGGCCTCTGTGATCTGCCTTCAGGAATGAATTGAAGGGCCCCGCACCCCTGCCCCCATTAGTCCTTTCCGGGACCTGCAGCATCCTTGGCAGCCATCCTTCTGTGCTCTTGTGTGTTTTCCTCTGCTATGCAAAGGGAACCTTCTCACCCCCCTTTTCCCCCCACTGCAGCCTGATCCTGTTGACACTGTAAACACCTTCGCTTACATTTGCTCTAGTGAAACACAAGGTGAACATACACTTTGGGGTGATACGTAGTGCTGTGCTAGCATTTGTCTTACTGTGGCCACGAGTGCCTGTGGATGGTACGCTAAAAGAGCTAATTCTTCGTTCATGTATTCTTAGTTTGTTGACTGTTCATTAGACTGCTTTGGGCAAACAGGGTGAAATTTCTTTAACTCAGTGA
The DNA here is from genome assembly GCF_028564815.1 of Eubalaena glacialis. Lineage (NCBI taxonomy): Eukaryota > Metazoa > Chordata > Mammalia > Artiodactyla > Balaenidae > Eubalaena > Eubalaena glacialis. Next base: position 147,102,793 of record NC_083718.1, read on the forward strand.
TTCTCAAACTTCAGCATGCATCAGAGTCAGCTAGAGGACTTGTTAAAACACAGCTTAACCCCAGAGTTCTGATTCAGTTGGTCTTGGTTTGGGGCCTGAGAATTTACCTTTTTAGCAAGTTCACGGCGAGATGCTGATGTTGCTGGCCCAGGGACCACACTTTGAGAACCACTGCTGTAAGTCATCTTAAGTCTTATCCCCAAAGAAAATCCTATGGCGAGAAATCGAGCTCTTCTGAGTATACTTGGATAATATGGCCACCTCCATGTCAAAGAAGGCTCAGTATGACTTTTATAAACATTAAATAATTCAGGCCTCAAACCATCTCTCTGAAAGAGAAGAAGGTTGTCAGAGAACAGAGAACATAGGACTAAGTTTTTGGGAATAAAATGGGCTTTGTAAATCCCAGCTCCCCCCTCACTAGCTATATACGTCTGGGTATGGTACTCACTGAGCCTCATTGTCCTTATCTGTAAAATGGGGATGATAATAACACTCGATGATTGTGAGGAGAAATGAGATGAGGCCTGGGAAGACTTTGAACAGTGCTCGGCACACCAGTAAGTGCTCGATAAAGGCACTGTTATCATTAACTCAAGCACACACTGAGCAGCTATACTCTCTTTGCCGGGCTCTGTGATAGAAACAAGAGATTAAGAGGTAAAACCCACAGGAGTTCCAGGGCTCAAGGGGGGTCAAAGTCTAATACAGGAGATTGCACTCATAAATAAGCATCATAAAGTGTAGGTGAACACTGCATGCAGGTCCGAAGGTTCCCGGATGCCAGGGGCGAGGGGCGGCTTGGGGCACAGGTAAGCTGCCCTTCTACGTTTTGTCTCGGGGTGGGGGGAGGAGGTCGGGGGGTGTGGTCATTGCACAAGCAATTCACTTAAACAGGCTGCCACTGAAACCCCTCTTTTTCACCCTGTCTCTTGATCTTGCAGCAGCTGGGGAGGAAGGCGACCTGCCTCCAGAGAGGTGAGTACCCGTTTTTCAATTGTGCAGGAGCGTAGCCCATCAAGGAGGCTGCTTAGCCTGCCCAAAAGCAGGCAATAAACACACGCCAGGTGTCTGTATTTCTCAGAAGAGTTGCAGGAAGAGCAGATTTATAAGCACCAAACTGCAACTTTTGATTAAATGAGAGATTAAATAAACTGCATTTAAAAACCAGGCTGGCGTTAAGTTGCAAAGATGGTCATTTGAGGTCCTTTTACTTATGATACAGTTGGGTTCAGTAAATTGAAACATCAGCCTCTGTAGTAATAAATCAGATGAGAGGCCACAGAGTGCTGTGGGCAGCCAGTGTGATGTTAGGAATCGGTAATGGGACAAAGGACCTTCTGGTTTTGGTGCACTCATTGTAAGACTTCGGCCATGAAGTGTCAGTCCATTAATCACTTAGCCACATACTATCTGTTGAGCCCTCTGATGTGTCATGCATCAAGCTGGCTACTGTATACAGATGTTCTCACTTCCTCTTCTCAAGAACGCTGCAAAGTTGCTGCCCCTGTCCTCATTTTACAGCTAAAGATAGTTGGCCTCAGAAAATTTGTCACTTGCAGAGGCATGATTCCAACCCAGATGTGCCCAAACTATTTTTTTAACTGAGATATAATTGATATATAACATTGTATAAGTTTGAGGTGCACAGTGTATTGGTTCAAGACACTTATATATTACAATATTATTACTACGGTAGTATTAGCTAACACCTTTATCACCTTGCATAATTATTTTTTTTGTGCTGCAAACAGTTAAAAATCTAGTCTCTCAGCAGCTTTGAGTTTATAATATAGCATTATTTTTTTACTGTAATCCCTATGTTGTGCATTGAATCTCCAGAACTTATTTATCTACAGGTTGCAAGTTTGTACTCTTAAACAACATCTCCGATTTCTCCATTCCCCAGCCCTTGGTAACCACCATTCTATTTTCTGCTTTTACAAGTTCTGTTTTTTTTTTTAAGATTCCACATATAAGTGATATCATGCAGTATTTGTCTTTCTCTGTCTGACTTATCTTACTTAGCATAATGCCCTCAGGGTTCATCCATGTCTTTGCAGATGGCAAAATGGCCTTCTTTTTCAAGGCTTAATAATATTCCATATATAAATGTGTGCATATATATATATATATATCACATTTATAATATATTACATTCATATATCTATAACATTATCACATTTACACATTTATACATATATAATGTGGATTATATATATATATATATATGTATATATTTCATATCTTCTCTACCCATTCATCTGTGGACACTTAGGTGTCCATCCATATCTTGGCTATTGTGACTAATGCTGCAATGAACACGGGAGCGCAGGTATTTCTTTGAGATCCTGTTTTTGCTTCCTTCAGGTGTATACCAAGGTATAGGATTTCTGGATCATATGGCAGTTCAATTTTTAAGTTTTCAAGGAGGCACCATACTGTTTTCCATAGTGGCTGTACTAACAGGTATGCCCAAACTATTTTGACTATACAAACTCCTTCACAAAGATGCTCCTGTTCTCAAGAAGGTCAGTCTTAGAAGGAGAACTAAACATAAAAATAATCATACTACTTATTCATTCATTAAATGTTTATAATAGTAGAATGTGTTACATTTTGTAATAGAGAAAGGTATAAGTTTCAGAGGTTGCAAAAATGCAGAGGGATCATTTTTCCTTGGGAGGGTCAGGCAAGTCTTTATAGAAAACATATGAGTTGTCTGTTGCTACAGTAATACTGCATAATACCAACAGAACATCAACAGTATACAAAATAACTGTGGGTTCGGCTGATCTGGGCTGGGCTCAGCTGGTGTGGCTCACATGTTGAAGACTATCTAGACAGTTTGCTGATACTGAGTCAGAGTGAGAGGGCATTGAAGTTTTACATGGCAGTGGGCAGGGATCCATGAACGGGTGAAGAATAGGGGCATTAATTCAATCAACCTAACAGTGAAGAGGCAACATTTGAAATAAGTATTGAGGATAAACATCTGTTGGAAAACACGGGAAGGTACACTATAGGCAGAGGCAGGAATTGTGGAGTAACAAGTCTTCTTTTGGAAACTAGAACTACTTGAGTTAGAGTATAGAAAGTATAGTAAGGAATGGAAAGAAATGGGAGGGAGACAGGATCTTGTACACCAAGGACTTGATACGACGCTCTTGTTCAACAAGGAACAGACTGAATGATGCTAGAAAATATTCATGTGCTCTAGGAACTCCTGGTTCAGTTGTCTATTTGAAAGAGTTCAGGGATGGCATGAGGTAGGTCAGTGGAGCTGCCTTCTATGTGCATTTATATGAAAGAGAGAAAAAAATTTAGAAGGCTTGGGAGATGATTTGTACTATTTACTCAGTGAACATGGGCCTCAGTATCACAGTTTGAGGGGACAATGTAATTCTGCTGTGCTCTGAGTCAGTCTTAATTCCCTCTTGCCTCAAATACTGTGAGCATCTCAGTATGATTATGAGTGTGATTCAGCCCACTCATAATCTAGTGTTCAGCTAGATATGCATTTTCCCTACAGCTTGGCTCTAAACTAAGCTGACTCCTTCTCTGGCACTTTAATCATCCATTTCAACATGAGGGGCAAACTTGCTGTGATAGACAAGTATTGGGAAACTGTAGTTAGCCTCTAAAGTGACACCTTCTTCCTAAGGGATTTACAAGGACAGTTTCCCTATTCTGTCCTTTCACACTGACTTTAGAACCTAACCTCATCTAAAATGAGACTCACTATACTTTGGTTATGATATGGGCCATACTGCTATAAGAGTGAAAGACAAGAGATGAAGAGGCACCCGAATACTTAGGCATGGCTTCACAGAAGGAAAAAAACCTTGAGATGTATCCTGTATGATAGGTCAGGATTAGGTAGGCTTACTTATTTGTTCCCTTTTGTGTGACTGTAAGATAGGTGAGGGCAGGGTTTTGTCCCCAGAAATAACCACATTCTTGACTGGTAGTTGGTAGATGGATGGATGGATGGATGGACGGATGGATGGACTAAAGGACAGAGCAATGGATGTTCAGTATAGAGCTAGAACATGATTGAAAGCAAGGTGGTAGTAATAAAAAAGAGGATATAAACAGACAAAAGAAGTATGCTGATGTGGAAAAGTAAGAGACGACATTAGATCCTGAAATACATTAAGTGCCATGCTAAGGATTTTGAATTCTATCTTGTCAATGATAAGAAATTAGTTCGAACAAGTAAATGCCATGATGCTAAGCAGCCTTAGATACAACTTCCGTGGAAACTGGTGCTTGTTTGGGAAGAACATCTTCCACGTTCATGGTATTAATTTTCAATAAAGATATTAGATTAGAAATAGAATATGTCGGATCTTATTACTGGAAGGAGACCTGACAATTATCCAATGCAGCCAGGCCATTACAGCATAATGTTAACAAAAATCTGGGCTTTTCATCTAAGCCTTACCATTTAACACCTATGTAGTGCTGGACAAATACCTTAACCTCTGCAAACCTCAGTTTCTACTTATGTAAAATGGGATATTGATAGTTCCTAACTCATGCAATTGTGGTGTTGATTAAATGAAGTAATGATTGTAAAGTGTTTAGCACATTACCTAGCATCTAGAGAGTGCTCAATAAAGTTTGCTTGGCTGTTATACAACCTCCCACCAAAGGCAAGAATTCATGCTCAGAACCTTAGTCTCTTCAAAAATCCTTTGATGGGGAGCTCATTGCCTGGAGAGTCCAGTGTTTTTCTTCGTTGGGCCAGATTTTATCCACTGAACATATATTTATTGAGCATCTACTATATGCCAAACCCTCTTATATACATTGAGAATACAGCAGTGTATAAAATATCTTACATGTACCCACACACACATTTGTTCGTTTGTTTATTCAAAAGTCCTCCAAGTTGGGCTGGAAAAAGAAATGACTTCCTTACTCTAGATTCCCAACCATCCCTCCAAGATCTATTCATTGGTACAATGGATGTTGTCTTTACTCCTTCTTTACATGACAGTTTTTAAAACATCTAAGGACTACTTTCTTCTCTAATCTCAAACTGTCATTGTTTTCAACCATTATTCATAAAACGGGAGTCTTTGTGTTTTCACTGTATTTCTGTGGATATATTTTGTAATCCTCTTGTTAGGAACTCAGTGCATTTAGAATAGCCATTTTTACTTCTGAGCCTCTCTATATTGTGTATTAAATATAAGCAGCATTGTGTAATGGAGCAAGTACAGGTCTGGAGTCAGATTAGCATGGGTTCAACCACTCCTCTATTTTACACAAGTCATTCAACAGCTCAGAGTTTTGATATGCGTGTCTGTAAAGTGAACATAGTAATATTTACTTCATTGATTGTCACAAAGACTAAATGAGATAAATTATATAAAGCATGGAGTACACAGAAGATGATCAGTGAGTCTTCGTTTCTTCAACCCTTGGCCTCTCCATGTCTTCTTATCTCTGGAATATTAATATCGCATTAATGAAATGACTCTTTGGAGTTTATCCTTTGTCATCACTCTTTCGTGCAAACCAAGCTGGTTGGCATGCCTCTTGAATAAGCAGCTCCTATTTGTGTTTGTGAGCAAAGCAGGGTAGTCCCAGGGCAACAATCAGCCCTGGGTCTATGTCAGCACTTAACAGAGTTGGCTAATATTTTATTCATTAGCTATCAATATGGGTTTTCTCCTATTAAGAAGAGTCAGAGGGTAGTCCTGAGTCAGGGAATCTCTGACTTAGACACTAAGGCAGGGAGAGGCTATTTATTTCAGGAGTAGAGAAGATTCAGACAGTACACTGTTTCTCGCGCGAGGGTCTGTGCGTGGATCTCAGGATTCCACCATATTCTCTTCCGGACTTTTAATTTTGATGATCGTCTTTAAAAGATAACATAAGCCTATTTGCAATCTTCTGGATGGCCTCCTTCAACCTAATACTTTGGGACATACTTCTGTGTTTGGTTTTTGCTATTTCTTCCCCATGCAGAGTGGGAAACACAAGCGTCTTCTAGGGCTGAGCAGACTATGTGACTATGCCTAGGACCTGTGTTAGACAACCGGGAAGAACAGAACCTGGGGAATAAATGCCTTTCCTAAAGCATTCAAGTAAAAGAATGATGATAACAGAGAAATGACATGGTGGCCAAATAAGATGAAGCTGTAGTCCTTATTTGAATAGTGGTAAGTGCTATAAAGAAAACAATTTTTTATACAAGTTTTAAAAGTTACACTCCACTTACAGTTATTACAAAATATTGATTATATTCCCTTTTTTGTACAATACATTCTTGTAGCTTATCTTACACCCGAGAGTCTGTACCTCCCACTTCCCCACCCATATATTGCCCCCCCCCCAAATGGTAACCACTAGTTTGTTTTCTATCTCTGTGGGTCTGCTTCTATAAAGAAAAACATTTAAAGCATATTAGGATAATAACAGGGGGTTGGGAGTGAAATAAAGGAGGTGTAGGATGATCAAGAAAAGCCTCCCTGAGGTGGCGACATTTGGGCTGAGACCTGAATGATGAGGACCCAGTTATAGAAGGTCTAGAAGATGTTCCAGGAGAGGGAACAGCTGGGGCGAATTCTCAAGAACCACCCTCTACACATTTCAAGAACCAGAAAGGCGGGGAGCACAGCTAAAGCACAGTGCTCTAGGGGAATGGAGGTGGTGATTCTTAGGAGCCGTGGAATGAGTTTGGATTTTGCTCTAAATGCATTGGGAAGCCAGAGGAAAGTTTTTAAGCCAGGCAGTGACATGAGCTGACATTTATTTTGTGAAGATCTATCTGGATGCTGTATAAATACTAAATTTAGTGGAGAAGCAGGTGGAAATAGGCAGACAGCCTAGGAAGCCATTGTGACAATGAAACAATGACAATAACATTAAAAATAGCAATCAACACTGATATGGTGTCTGTTCTAAGTATATAAACGATTCCATTTGTGACAATCTTTAAGAAGTAGATGAAGCTATTATATATTTTATAGATGAGAAAACTGAGTCACAGAGAGGTTAAATAACTTGACACGGCCAGGGGGGTAGAAATGGAGATAAAGAAATGAATGGATTCAAGTTATGTTTTAAAAGAAAGCCAGCAGTTGCTGGATCAGCTGTGGGGAGTGAGATGGGAGGGAAAGAGAGGAATCTAGAACTTGTAGGTGATTTGCTGTTTCCATCACTGTTGATATTTAACAATGTGCCTGGCACATCAGCAGTGCTCAGCACAAGATGGAACTTTCCTAAAAGCTATTGGGGATTGGTTTCTATTTAACAAAACAAGCATGTCGTCGTGCCGTATGCATGTAACACTAGAACTTCTAAAGGCTAGTTTTTAAATTGTTTGCAACTACAGTGCTGTTTCATGAATGGCTGCATTTTAGGTAGTTAATACTAATATAGATCTGCTCCCAATGACCAACAGCAAAGTAGGCTTCTCATAATGATATCTGGAATGTGAAAGTTGGCCCCAAGATCCCAGTGTGTTAAACTGAATCACTTTGGGGCAAAAATAAAGAGAAGGACTTTTTTTTTTTTTAAGCCTGTGCCTTTATTAATTTTTAGATCCAGAACATTCAGGTGGCTTCAGCTCAAGCCACTTCAATAACTTCTTATTATCCCTTTTTAATTGGACTTTAGAGACATACCAAGGCCGCTGTTCTGTCTGCCTTTCACAAGGGCAAGGGTGGTGGGAACAGTGGATTTATTTAGGCTTTTTCTCTTCTTTCATGTTTTTAAGTTTTCCTCCTTTTAAAAAAAATCACCTAAAGATTCTACTTATTGAGCACTTTTTATAGACAAAGCCTTGTGCCTTATGTTTATGTCCCCACTTTCATTTTAAAACTCCCAACTGCGACCACCCCATGAAGTAAGTGGTTAGTGGACTCTCTAACCACAGAGTCAGGTTAAGTAATCCAGGAAGATGCAACTGAATCAGCAGTGCCGGGGTCTGACCTGGTCAGCCCAACTCCAGAGCACAGCCTCCCAGGCGCCTTACTGTGGATTCTCATGGGACTCTTACCTGTGAAAAAAGAGGGCAAGGTTTAAGAGACTCCTGGCCTCCTTGTTTTTTGTTTGGTAATTGACAAATATTTACAGCATTTCACGTGTGGCATAGCTGTGGATTCACCCCTTACGCTGTCCTCATTGCCTATTGTCCAGTTCTTTCTAATTAAAAATGAGTTTGTGAATAAAATGGAAATAAAATTATATATAAAAGAAAGAGACTTGTGCCCTTAGGATTTCATTTTCTCTTTGCAGAAAGATCTGTGTGAGGGAGGCTGGCTACAGTGGAAAGTGTTTAGAGTCAAGCGGTGCCTTCTCTCTTTGGTAGCATTCAGTTGATAAGGAAAAGGTCACGATTTAGGAAGAAATCAGACAATCACAAGTTGTAGACTTGGAGCCTTTTTTTGTACATAGGTATATTCAGAAAAGTTGAGTGAAAACTAATCTTTGGTTACTGGGCACATCCTGGGCATTGCTCAGCCCTTTATATCTGTTAGACTCATTTGAACCCCATAACCATTTTAAGAGGGCAAAACTAATATTCCTATTTTGTAGAGGAGAAACCACGGGCTCAGAGACATTTCATGACTTGACCTAAAGTATAAGATAATACAGAGCTTATCCAGGTTGTGAACTCAGAACTGTGTGTTTACAAATATTTTCAACCACAGTGTCCTGTGTCAAAATTGTTTCAACATGAGGGATTTTGGGACACTTCTGTTAGACTGTAAACTCAGTGAGGGAATGGATCATCTGTCTTTTTCACCTTTGTTTCCCCAGGAAGTAGACATGCAAGTAATAATTATGTACTAACTAAGTAGGTGATGGACCAGTGGAGTGACAGATAAACAGACTGATGGGGAGAAGGATGGACAGATAGAATGAATTACCCTCTCTGGACTTTGATATAACTAAACATTCCAAGACTCTATCTATATATTTTGCATTGATTGTACCTGCGATATCATATCCTTCTAATTTAAACAAAGCCGAATAATGAGGATGATCTGACCTCTTCATTTGCCCTTGTGTATCATGTAAGGGTTCCTGCCTTATGAAGATGTGGATTCACATGAAATCCTCTCTTTTCTCTTCTCCTTTTTAGTCTAGCATCCAGCAAGTGACACTCTGCCAACAAGCTTGTCCTTATTATTTTAGCCCTCTTCCCCTTCTTCCGTGGACCCATTACACTCTGAATTAACTATTGATATTTATTTAATCAAACTAATCACTGAGAACTTCACCTCCATTTTACATTTAGAATAAAATTTAAAAATCCCAGACTCTTCACAAGGGCCAAGAAGGTCCTGTCATTCTGGCTGCTCTTTGCTCCTCTCCTAACCCCCTCTTTCCCTTGTTCACTGTCTTCAGCCCACTGGCCTTTTGGCTTCTCTGCAGATACAACAAGCATGTTCCTACCAGGCAGAAATACTTGCTTTTTCCTTTGTATAGAGTAGTCTTTTCCCAGATCTTCACCTGATGACTCCTTCTCATCGTGCAGGATTTGTTCGTTTGTTCATTCATTCATTCATTCATTCAATGAATCTTTTTTGCACCCCAAGTATGTGCCAGACATCATTTAGATGCTGGTAATCCAACAGAAAACAAAAAAGTCTCTGCCCTCATGACACATACATTTTAGCTGGGAAGAAAAATAAATAAGCAAATGACGGTATAATGTAAGGTAATGATAAATGCTGAAATGTCAGCCTCCCTGACTATAGCTCATGTTTTCTCTCCCAAGATACTATCTATTCCATATATAAGGCTGCTTTATTCTTCTGTTAGTATTTATTAATGCTTCCAATGATAATGTTTATTCTAGTTATTTATTTTCTGTGTTATTTGAGACCATGAGAGTCTTGAGTTCAAGGACCTTGTCTCTCATTTGCCTTTATATTCTAGAACAGTGCCTGGCACAGAGGAGGAGCTCAATGAAAAAATTAATGATATGACATCATCCACCTGTCCATCTAGTAGGAGTTTTCAGTATTTCTGTGAGCATCAGAGGAGGACCCAGATCACTGGGAGCCTGTAGTGTTAGTCACTGGGGACCCAGCGGTGAGTGATACAGTATAAGACCCCAGAGTAAAAGAGACAGAATTAAACTAATAAAAGTAATGAAATAATTTAAAGATTTATGACAACTATTAAGAATGGTATAAAGCGAAGAATTATGGTAGATAGAAACAGGTGGGGAAGAGGGCTCTCAGGAAAAAGTAGCAGGAGAAGGACTTTCTTGAAGGTGATGTCTGTCGACTGAAAAAAAAATTCACAACCTAAAAGTTGAGAATTGTGTTTTATTTGGCGGACTTGTTGAGGACTGAAGCCGGGGTGACAGCCTCTCAGATAGCTCTGAGAGACTGTCCCCAAGAGGTAAGGGAAGAGCCAGGGTATAGGGGAGCTTTGCAAACATCAGGTAGTTGAACATCAAAAGATTTCTGCTAATTAAAGGAAAAACAAAAATCTCAAGTGAATGAATTTAGCGCTTTTCTGTATGGGAAGGTGAGAGAGCCTGGGTTCATTGAAATCATTCCTTTGATATGCATCTTAACTTACCTAAGGCCAGAATCCTGTTTTCTCCATCTTTAATCCCCTCAGGGTGCACAGTCAGGAAGTGGGGAGGGGGGCGGGGTGCAGTGGCCTGATGGCCGCAACATCCTTTTTTTTACTGATATGGCAGGTGACTTTCTTCGTCCACACATCTAAGGTGAGACCTCGTGGTTGAGAGGTAGCTGACCATACAGGAGCATTCCGGGAAGCAGGAACAGCATTTGCAAAGTCCTTGAGGTAGGAGAGAGGATAGTATCCTTGCAAAACAGAAAGGAGGCCAGTGTGGTTAGAGTGTAATGAGGGAGGGAGAGGGTGGCAGGACAGGGGTTTGGAGAGGTTGCTAGGAATGAGATCGTAAAGGTGAAGCGTTTGATGGTTTTGTTGTTGTTTTTAATTAAGAATTGTAAGCAGGATTGTGACAAGGTCTAAGTTATCTTTTAAAAAAATTTTTTTTAACATCTTTATTGGAGTATAATTGCTTTACAATGGTGTGTTAGTTTCTGTTGTATAACAAAGTGAATCAGCTATACGTATACATATATCCCCATATCCCCTCCCTCTTGCATCTCCCTCCCATCCTCCCTATCTCACCCCTCTAGGTGGTCACAAAGCCCCAAGCTGATCTCCCTGTGCTATGCGGCTGCTTCCCACTAGCTATCTATTTTACATTTGATAGTATATATATGTCCATGCCACTCTCTCACTTCATCCCAGCTTACCCTTCCCCCTCCCCGTGTCCTCAAGTCTATTCTCTACATCTGCGTCTTTATTCCTGTCCTGCCCCTAGGTTCATCAGAACCTTTTATTTTTTTTAGATTCCATATATATGTGTTAGCATACAGTATTTGTTTTTCTCTTTCTGACTTACCTCACTCTGTATGACAGACTCTAGGTCCATCCACCTCACTACAAGTAACTCAATTTCGTTCCTTTTTATGGCTGTGTAATATTTCATTGTATATATGTGCCACGTCTTCTTTATCCATTCATGTGTCGATGTAAGTTATCTTTTTAAAAGATCATCCTGGCTGCTGTGTGGAGAATAGACTGTAGAAGGACCAGAGAAAATAACACTTAGTGCTTTAAAGAATAAGTGGGAGTTTGTGAAAAGGACACTGGAGGTTAGGACATTACAAGCAGGGGAACCACACATACAAAAGCACAGAGGCAGGAAAACTCCTGGTGTGTCCACGAATCACAGGTAATTTGATGTAATTGGAATGTATAGTGGTAGTGTGTATACAGGGCAGTGTAGCATGTAATAACAGTTCAACAAATGCTGGCTGAATAATAGAATGGACTTAGATGGTTCTTAGCTTACGACTCTATTATATTCAGTCTGTTTGGGGTGTAGTTCACCTCCCTGTCTAAATTATAAATTCTTTGCAAGCAGAGGGAGAATCAAATACTTCTTTCTTACCAGCTACATAAATGAAATTTGTTTAAATCGAATGACATAGCAATACTTGAAAACGAGAAGACCCAGGGAGTGTGTTATAAGGGGTTAAGAGCATAGACTTTGGGGTCAGGTCAGATAGCCTTGGGTTTATATTTGGAGCGCCACACTTTCTGTGTGATCTTAGGAGAGTTATTTAATATCTCTGGGCCTCCTATTTCTTCACATGGGAAAATGGAGAAATCAATAAATCCTACCTTTTAGGGTTGCTGTGAGGATTGAGATAAATATCTGCAATTCCACAAAGTACCTGGCAATGTTGTAAACACTTGATAAATGGTAGCAATTTGTCGTGTGTTTGGAGTAGCAGGGTTTGTCTGTAACGAGGTCTAGGGCTACAGGAAGCAGCTGGGAGTCAGGAGGCCGGTCTCCTAGGAAAGTCTGCCAGCAGCTCAGAGGATGACCTTGCCTTCTACTTCTTAAAACAAATGCTCTCAGACATGATGGCGCACTTCAAAGCAGACACCCTGAAATTTGAAATTCAGATATTTTAAAGCTTGACCTTAATAATGAAAATGAGGGCTTGAGGTCATCTTTTGTCCATGCTGTGGAAGTTGCCGCTGGATTATTGAGAAATTGCTCTCATGGTTGCATTAGTAGAAGTCAGGGTGCTTTTAAAGAGTCGTTCCTAAGTTCAACAGTGATTTCATAGATTCTGCCTTAACCTCAAAATACAGGTTAAGTAATACTGTTCTCTTATAGATGATAATGTCAGGCATAGAGAAGTATAGTAACTTCCCTGTCACATGTTCCCAATGTAAGTGACTACTGTATAGAGGAATTGATCTGTGAAACCATTGGATCAGCCTAATGATATTTTGAAAAATATCATCCAAAACCCACTTGTTAGCTCCTTGACTTTCACCATCAACCTGGGCTTCATCATTTTCATTTTAGTTTCTCCTTGGTTCTAGAGTGACTAGTAGTTTGGAGGAAAAGAGCACGGACTAGGAATTAGAAGGCCTGGTTTCTGGACCCACAGTGGTGCTATCTTGGGCAAGTTCCTGAATATCTCCAAGCCTTAGTTTCCACATGTGTAAAATGCCTCATAGTGCTACTGAGAGGACTCAAGGAGAGAACATACATAACATTAGCATGAATAGAGTTTGGTCAAAGAGGGAATGAGGTCGTGTGAGTTAATGAATGAGAAATCCCAGATCTTCTGTACTTTCCCATCTTCAGCACATGTGATTGCTTCTCATCATGGCTTTGCTTCATAGTTTGTTTTGTCCTCTGGGGGCCTCTCTGCTGTGTGTGCCAATGACCTCCTCCTGTGATGACTTCCACTGCGGTGGAGCTGCTCACGCTCTGTTTGACTTCAGCTGGCACTTCCCTTTTTCCGAGACGGTCTCCAGTAGAGTGGTTAGGACCCCAGATTCTGCACTCAGATATCTGGCTTCTAATCTCTGCTCTGCCGCTTACTACTCTGTGACCATGGATTGTGCTTCAGTTTTCTCATCTGAACATGGAAAGAATGACAGTATCTTCATAGATTCAAATGAGAATCAAATAAATTGATACATATACTTGAAACAGTGCCTGGCACTAGTAAGTGTGTAATAATTATTAGCTATCATTATTGTTGACACGCCCTCCTTTTGAATGAGATCAATGGTTTGACAAAGTAGCTTCAGAGTTAGTAATACTCCCGAAACTGGGATCACTTTAATAACATTTACTTGGTTATTGTATTAGTCAGGGTTCTCCAGAGAAACAGAACCAGTAGTAGCACATATATTCTATATACTTATATATTACATATTAGATTGTATATATTACATATATAATATTTATTTAATCATTAAGTATGAGGAATTAGGGACTTCCCTGGTGGTGCAATGGTTAAGAATCCACCTGCCAATGCAGGGAACACGGGTTCGAGCCCTGGTCCGGGAAGATCCCACATGCCACGGAGCAACTAAGCCCGTGCGCCACAACTACTGAGCCCGCGTGCCACAACTACTGAAGCCCGCACGCCTAGAGCCTGTGCTCCGCAACAAGAGAAGCCACCACAATGAGAAGCCCGAGCACTGCGGCGAAGAGTAGCCCCCGTTCGCCACAACTAGAGAAAGCCCGTGCGCAGCAATGAAGACCCAACACAGCCAAAAATAAATAAATAAGTAAATTAAAAAAAAAAAAAAAGAAGGATGAGGAATTGGCTTACACAATTATTGAGGCTAAGAAGTCCCATAATCTGCCATCTGTAGGCAGGAAAGCCAGTGGTGTAATTCCAAGTCCAACAGCCTGAGAACCAGGGAAGCCAATGGTATAAATCCTAGTCCAAGGCAGGAGAAGATGAGTTGACATGTGTCAGCTCAATAAGTGAGGCAGGAAAAATTGAGCGAATTCTTCCCTTCTGCTTTTGTTCTATTCAGACCCTCAGTGGACTGCATGATGCCTACTCACATTAGGGAGGGCAATCTGCTCTGCTGAGCCCACTGATGCAAATGCTAACTTCCTCCAGAAACACCCTACAGACACGTCAGAAATAATATTTATCAGGACACTCTGTGGCCACATAAAATTAACCATCCCAGTCGTCGTACTTTTATGGCCCTTTATAGAAATAATTGGGCTATCCATTCATGAATTAGAAACAAAGAAATACCTACTGCCCGGGGCTGAATGACATTGGAGGCCTTGTATATGTTGTTTGTTGTTGCTGTTGGTTGTAGACGTCAGAGTAGAATCCGTAAGGTTATGAAACATGCAATAGTAGAATTAGGCCTGCATACAAACACGTGTATACATGTGTATATGCATAAACATATATATGATTCATAAAATATAGGCATGATATACAAAGATGTGTATGCAGAGGTGTGTGTGTGTTCTGTAAAAATGGTAGAAGCGGGAGAACTGGTGGTAGAGGTTGTAGAAGTTGAAGTCCAAGTGGTCGATGTGTGTAGAGGTGGAAGTGGTAGTAAACATAAGAGTGGAAGTGGAAGTAGTGAACTCTTTGTGCCAAACACTGCACTAAGCACAGCATAATATACATCACCGCATCCTCATAAAAAAGAGGGTTAAAGGAAGAAGTGACTTGGGTCCAATTACCCACCCAGGATCACAGCCAGGTAAAGCTGAGATTCAGCCCCACACCTCTCTTTCCATAGCCTGTGTCTCCTTATAAGCATTCTGCTCAACTGCTTCATCTTTAACCACTATCTTATATGTAGAAGACAGAGGTTGGAATAGCTTATGAGAAAAAAAAAATCCTTTAAGATTTCTCATGCATTTTTGTGAACCTGGCATGAATGCATTTTGAGATCAATTTTAGATAGAATGGATGCCATTTTTTTTTTTTTTTTTTTTTACTTCTCACTATCCTCTCCAAGTGGGTACACATAGCTTTTTTTTTTTTTAATTAATAGCTACTTTATTTATTTATTTATTTTTAGCTGTGTTGGGTCTTCGTTTTTGTGCGAGGGCTTTCTCTAGTTGCGGCAAGCGGGGGCCACTCTTCATCGTGGTGCAGGGGCCACTCTTCATCGCGGTGCGCGGGCCTCCCACTATCGCGGCCCCTCCCGTTGCGGGGCACAGGCTCCAGACGCCCAGGCTCAGCAGTTGTGGCTCACGGGCCCAGTTGCTCCGCGGCATGTGGGATCCTCCCAGACCAGGGCTCGAACCCGTGTCCCCCGCATTAGCAGGCAGACTCTCAACCACTGCGCCACCAGGGAAGCCCCGGATGCCATTTTTTAAAGTCTAATTATCAGTTATTTGATTCAAGAGTTAATTCTTTCTTTCAAGAATTTCTTAAGTGAAAAGCCTATGGGGAGAGTAGTCTTACAAGAAGTATTTGTTGGAAACAGGAACTTTCCCAGTTTGGGACTTTGAGTAATTGGGAAATCGGATGGTCTCATCCTTCCTTGTCACCAGGAACCTGTGGAATGTCACAGAGAGCAGCTGCTGGCTAAGCTACAAGTGTTCTTCCTGTTTCCAGAACATGTGGGCCATTGACATAAGTGGAAGAAGCTGGATTTTTCAACTTAGGTCCACACCCCTAATAAAACAAATGCAAAAGCCTCACTGGTTTTGCTGTTCAAGTCTCAATCATTCTACTTTAATGCAAGCTCTTTAGATTTTCCAAAACTGTCTCGCAGTGAAACTTTTCGACTCACCCTCATGCACTGTGGCACAGGAGAAGATGAGAAAGGAAATGTACCTGTCAGGCATTTCCCACATGTTAACTCAGTTATTCCCCCATCAAACTGCCAATGACCCTATGAAGAAATGAAGGCTCTGAGGAGCTAACTGTTTGAGACCACATGACCAGTGAGAGGTGGATGGGATGAATCTAGGTACAGTGCCCAACACGTGGTAAACCCTCAACAAATAGCACCTAATCCTGTCATGAACAATTTCTCTGTTTGCCCAAATGAGCAGATGTTTGAATGAGCTGCGTGAGCTGCTTCCCTAGCATGTACAGTCTGATACAGAGGTTGACGAATTATTTTCTCCAAAGGAAGGCGGTAGCCCAGGGGTGGACATGGCAAGTGGAAACAACCACAAGGGGAGGTCACAAGTCTGTGTTTTAGCCAGAGAGACCCCTAGTTGTTCAAAAATCTATTTTGAAGATAGGTTTCCAAGCGTCCAAACACAATTAGAAAATACCTGCTTTTGTAAATCATCTTTAACATTTCTATTGCATTTATGGAGCTCTTGTTTCTCCAGGAACATAGATATTGTTGAAGATATCATTAAGAAACATTTGTGTTTTATTACGTAATATTTAAATTACTAGAGGTTTTCTATAAGAAAGTCAGAAAAGATAGAAACTGATGCTATGCCAGTAATAAAAGGAACTTTCCAAAATGCAAACCTCAACACTTCTTTTTAAAAATGCTGTAATTTTTATAATATAATAAAATTACTAGCCCAATTTTGGTGGGATGCCTATATGCAGAGGGCAAATATTTCATTCAATATCTATAATATACCTTTAAAGTAGATTTTATTATTACTGTTTTATAGAGTAGAAAACTGGGGATTTAAGGTATTTATTCAATACTTTAAAACTAGAAAATGGAAGAGATAGGACTCAAATTCAAATGTCTGACCCCAAGCCCCAAGTTTGTCTGTAATTCTGTGTTGCCTCCCAATAACGTCTGAAGTCCTGGAGACATGAATGTTTTAATAAATGTGGAAACAATGAAATTGAAGCATAGATGTATTTAAATTATAGAGTTATTTCTTCCCAGCAATCCAAGTTCATTATATTGACCCATGTTGTATTAAATCAAGGTAGATCTCAGATCTGGTTTTAATGGACCAGGAAAAAGATAAAAGACATCCTCGGGTAACCAAAAGGGACGTTTAAATACATGTACAATATCTTTTTTCCCTTTCAACATTAATCCTGAGACTGCCTCTCTACAAAGACAATTGATCTGAAAGATGACTTTTTTTTTACATTCTCTTGAAGTTCTTTCAGATCATCTGAAGTCAGATATTTATTCATTTCTGACAAAAATAGTCCAAGAAATTGATTACACATCTTCTTTCAATATTTCCGCAAATTGTTTCTTATTAATAGAGTTAATTTACCGTAGACACATTGAGATTGTTAGGCCATTGGAGCATAAGATATATGGCATAGTCTATAATTTAAGAACGTTTCTGTGGATTATTTCATGGAGGGGGAGGGGAACAAAATGATGAGGGGAGAAATTACTGGTGCATCAGAGTTCATATTTTTCCTCTTCAGCAAAATGAACTACTCATATACATCTTTTAAAATATTACAGAGATTGTGAAAAAAAAACCCTGAAATATTCAAAGTGGTCAAACATAGATGGGAAAACAATTGGTGGAATATGCTTATAAAATAAATAGAGGGAAAAAAGTAAAGAGAGAACTCCAACCTTTTCATTGTCTATAACAACTATAAGAATATGGGGAAAATCAGGAAGAATTCCAAAATGCAAAGAGCTCACTAGTGTGAAGGTGGGAGAATTATGGGTGATTTTTTTTTCTCTCTCTCCTATCCACAGTTGGGGTGAAGAAGTGATTTTTCATTTGCTGTGGATACAGTTGAAGTCCCCTTTGTTTCATTCCCTAGTCCCATTTCTCATTCTTTCTTCCCAGAGGCAACTCCAACTGTGAATGCTGGAGTGAATCCATTTAGGGTATTTCTTATTCTTCAGCTACAAACTCAGATATCTGTTAAAGATACAGTATTTTATAGTTTTGTATAAACAGCATCTCATTTTATCCTTCTGACACTTGAATTTTTTCAAAGCTGTTTTCATATTCTATCTATGATGATGCATGTACGTCTAGTTTATTCATTATAATTGCATATTGTATATGTTTCATCATACGAATGTATCACAATTTGTGTATTTTCTTACTGAGGGACATTTAGATTGTTTTATATTTTCACCTTTTCAAATGATACTGCAATGGTAATCCTCACGTATTTCCAGGTGAACATAAGCAAGTTTCACTAGGTTATTTACTTAAAGTAGAATTGCTAAACAATAGTAAATAAGGAACTTAAGTTTTACTAGATATTGAAAAATTGTCTCGCAAAATGGCTGTGTCAATTCATACTCTCAAACCAGTGTAAAGAGTTTCTGTTTCTCCATGTTCTTGCCAAATGTGATGTTATTTTCCAATTTGGGGATTCTTGCTGAATTGTTGGATATGAACCAAATTCTCATTGTCTTCACTCCATTTCCCTGTTGACTATAAGGTTGTGTATTTACTTCTATAAACTATTCCATTTTTCTCTTCTGTGATGTCTATCATATCCTTTTGTCCAATTTTCTATGGATTTGTTTTTTTTTCCTATTTCAGGAGTTCCCAACAGAGTTTAGATATTGGCTGAAGTCTATTACACTTTGCCATTAAGTGTGATATTTGTTAGTATTTAATCTAGTTAAGAGAGTTATCTATGTGAAATGCTTTTTTGCATCTATTAAAATAATTTGGGTTTTTTTCCTCTCTTACTGTTTCAATGTGATTAATTGCAATAATTTGCATCAGATAGATTTTCTGATGTTGAGCCATCATTGAAGTCTTGGAATAAATTTTAGTTATTCCTGAGTTAATTTTAATACTGACTAATTCATTTATTTAGTATTTAGTGAGTTTGGGCTAAAATTTCTTAAGTGAAATTGGGCTTTATTTTTATTTTATTGTTTGGTCATTTTGTGGTTTTCATATCAAAATTACACTATCCTCTGAAAATGAGTAGGGTAGCTTTTCTGTTTTTCTATCCCCTGAAACTTTGCTAAAACTTGCTCATAAAACTACTTAGCAGACGAAAAGGAGAGAGGTGACCTGAGTGTGGAGGCGGGTGTGTGTACTACTGATTCAAGCCCTTTGATGGTTTATTGGCCTATCAGTCTTTCTAGTTCTTCTTCAGTCACTGTGGTAATTTTATATTTCCCTATTAATTTGCCAATTTCCCTAAATTTTCAAATTTATTGGCAGAGAGCTGATCTTAACATTTTCTTAGATTTCTGAAAACCTAAAACTAACTTTAGTTTTGTCCCCTTTCGTATCTGTGATTTGCGTATATGTGTGTGTATGCATGCACGTGTGTGTAACTTCTCTCATTTTCTTGATCAGTCATGCTAAAGTATGGTCTAATATTAATATACCTACCTAAGCTTTCTTTTGGATAGTTTGTTTTGCATCTCTTTCTCCATACATTGATATGGGAGCTTTGGTTTGTCTGGTGGTTTTGAGCTGCGTTAGCGAGATTTTTACAACGTCCTGTCAGATACTCTCCATTTTTATTGGAGTAGACTAATCTATGTACATTTATTGTGACTCTTGATTGATTTGGACTTTTTCCCATTATATTTTATGTTTTAAATTTACTATGCAATTTCCTTACATGCATTTTTTTCCTTTTCTGCCTTCTTGTTTAATATTTAAGCTTTCTCATTGAATATTTTCCTTCTACCAGTTGAGAAGTTAAATATTCTATTTCTATTCTTTTTAGTGATTACAATTAAAGGCATCCACAATTAACCAAGTCTAATGATAATCAAAATCTCTATCCTGCTCCTAAATGATACCTGAGAATAACTCCCATAGCCCTCTTTCACAATCTTCCATATTATTATTTAGTATTTTAAGTCTATTTTATTCTTAAACTTCTACAAATTATTTTTTACAGTCAGTATTTATTTAGATTTACCAATAGCTTTATTAATTTCTTTGATCACCATTGTTTCTTATATGATATTTCATTACTAGTTCAGTTTCATTTGATGTTTTCAGCAAGGATCTGGGAGCAGTAAATACACGTATCTGTACTCTGAAAACATCTTTGTTTCTCTCTTGCCCTTGAATGATAGTATATCTGGAGAGGATTTTACATTGACCGCTATCTTAGCTCATTGCCTTAAGATATCCACAATCCCCAGCATCTGTTGTTGCTAATGAGAATACCATTGCCAGTCTGACAGCTATTCCTTTGTAGATAATCTGTCTTTTCTCTCACACAACTTTTACATTTTTTTCTTTCACTTATTCTGATTTATTAAAAACTGTATACCTGTGGATTTATTATTAAAGCTGCTTCAATAGATAGATTTATTTCCCTTTTCAATATTAAAGTCTTAGCTATTATCACTTGAATATTGGCTCCTTTTCATCATCCTCTTTCTTTTTTCCTTTTAGAATCCCTCGTATATATAGATCGGACTTTCTCATTCTATCCTCCCTACTGTGAGCTCTCTTTTAATACTTTCCATCTCTTAATCTCTCTGTGCTACATGCTAGGTGACTTCCTCAGGTCTAACTAATTCACCAGTTCTCTCTTCTGCTGTGTCTAGTCTACTTTTCAACTTCTACATTTTTATTTCAAAAACTATATTTAATGAAATATTGCCATTTGCAATAACATGGATGGACTTGGAGGGTATGATGCTAAGTGAGATAAGTCAGGCAGAGAAAGACAAATACTGTATGTAATCACTTCAATGTGGAATCTAAAAAATAAAACCAGTGAATATAACAAAAAAGAAGTAAATTCACAGATATAGAGAACAAAATAGTGGTCACCAGTGGAGAGAGAGAAGCGGAAAGGGGCAAGATAGGGGTAGGGGATTAAGAGATACAAACTACTGTGTATAAAATAAATAAGCAATGAGGATATATAGTACAACACAGGGAATATAGCCAATATTTTATCATAACTATAAATGGAATATAACCTTTAAAAATTGTGAATCACTGTGCTGTACACCTGAAACTTATGTAATATTGTACATCAATTATACCTTAATTTAAAAATTAATTTTAAAAAACTATATTTATGATTTCCATAACTCTTATCCTGTCCCCAAATCTATATTTTTTTCACACTCTATTGTTTTTCCTAATGGCTTTTATTCCTCACGTTATTTCTTTGAACACTTAAAACATACTTATTTTAATGTCACTTTCATATCATTCTAATATTTAATTCTCCCATTCGTTACATCTTCTGACTACCTATGGTGGTTCATCTCCTTGTGTGATTTGCAGTTTTTCATTATACACTTGTTTTGAGTGGGAATTGTTTCCTTTGGAAACCATAGGTGCCATGGGTGTGGGAGCATGTTTACAGAACGATTTCAGACTTCCTTTACAAGACAGGTTAGGGGTGGATTTCAAGTAGCAGTTTTGGCTTTGTGTCTCAGAAATACACAGATCATATGCATCTAGAACCCCTACTCGGTGCTGGGTTGTAGAGTTTCTGCCTTCTCGTGGGTGACTCTTTGAGCTCCAGTGGCCCTGGTCAGATAGCAAGCTTCCCTGTTTGCTCCCTGGGAGAGTGCACAGTTATTTTTTAGAATTAGTTTTAGAGATGGGATGGCATTTTATGACCCTGGACCTTATTCTTTTAGCTCAGTTCCAGCTTCCCATTCAGATGAGGCCTGTGGCTCAGACTGAACTTAAATCCCCAGCCATCAAATCCCCAGCCACCCAATCAGTGAGATCTTTCTTTGATCCCAATTTTCCATGGAGTACCTTGGCTGCAATTCTCACTGATATCTTTAATTGTAAGTTTCCTCTTTATGTCTGGCACCTGGGGATTTTTACCTTATTGATTTCTAGGTTAGTTATGGGTTCTTGTTATAATTCTTTGCATCGTTATACTTCATCCAGAATTCCTCTGTATTTAAGGTGGGGGTGGAATGCCTTCCACGTCTGTCGAGGTCACCATATGGACCAGACTTACTTATATTACTTCTCTAACGCGGAAAAAAATACCCAAAGTTTGAAAATATGTTTAAAAAATGTTTTGCTTTAAGTAACTTTTTTCCTCCACACTTCTCAGTGCTGAATTTGAAGAACCACATAATTATGAGGCAACAATTTCCTGTCTGAGACACTCCAGCAACTCCATTAACCTGTGCACCACAAAAGAGATTGCTGATTGTAAGTCTGCTAAGCCAATTAATATTGTAACCCTGTATGGAATGAAAATGTGTCCAAAATGGTATTTTCCCCCAGCTAACTCTAAGTTTAAAAATTCACAGCCATGTTGCTTTACTATCACATTTCCTTTTATTTTTTCCTTGTCTAGTCTCTTAAAAATATAAATAAACCCAGTTGGGCATCAGGGCTATCTCCCAGTCCTAGTGCTGGCTTCTCTCTACCCTCTTCTATTCTCTCCTTCACCAATCTGCTTAGATGCTTTGCCTTTTGTAGATACGTGGGAGGGAAAATCAAGATATGGCGATTCATTTTTCTTCCTTCTCCTCCCATGGGAACGTCATCTCTTTTCTTGTGGTGTCTGTCTTGAAGTCCCCTGGTAACTCAGTGTGTGGAGAGGGAGATAAGGGACTGGAAATGAGGTCCCTGTGTTTAGCCTGAATAGAAGCAGAGGATTCATTAAAAGGATCTGACCACTTGTTCAGAGTTAAGTCTTCCGACAAAGCTCAGAACTTTCAGTGAAAAAGGAGACCCCTTCAGGCAAGATGATGAAGAAGCAGGGACTCACAGCATTTCTACAGGTTTCTATGTCTTTGTTCTGCCTATAGGATCAGCCAATTTTCTACAAAAGGCATAAATATTAGTGCTGGAATAAATACTAGTATTTATGGAGCCTGTACTATGGGCCACAGTTCTGTGTTACGACCTCTGTGTACATCCCTTTTGATATAGAGGTTGTATTAACCCACTTTTCGAGACAGAAAACTGAAGATCAGAGAGACTGAGTTGCATAAGGTCACACAAGTAATACACAGTAGGGCTGTAATGTGCAACGGTTCAGACTGCCTCTAAGATCCATGCTCTTTCCACAATTTTATGCTGCTTCTCAGTCAAGAATGTTGACTTCCCTGAAAGGAGAGTTAGAGAGAGATCCTCTCCTACAACCTCTTTATTGTATAGACAAGAAGCCCAGGGCTCTGGGAGAGGAAGTTGTTTGCCTGGGATCACACGCTTAGGAAGTTCACGGGTAACAGTTAGAACCCATGGAGATTTCCCTCCCCTCCCCTGGGAAATAAGGGGTTGAAGAACTCCTGGAAAAAATTCTCTCCTAGACTGGGCAAACTCTAGATTCTCCCATTTGGCTTGTAAAGTACTAGCCATAAGAAGCAGAACTCCTGTCCCCATCAACCCAGAAGGCAGTGCTGCTCCATACTTGGGGTGTCCAGGCCCTTGCCTTAAGGGCACAGCTCCTCAAATTATAATGTTTGCATGAATCACCTGGGGATCTTGTTAAAACATCGATTCTGGTTCCATAGCTCTGGGTCGGGCCTGAGATTCTGCATTTCTAACAAGTGCCCTAGGGATCCTGATGCTGCTGGTTCACAGACCACACTTTGAATAGAAGGGCTGTGGGCCCCATCTGGACTACATTCCAACTGTGTTTTTCTACAAAGCTAAGAGCTCACAGGGCCAAGGGGATTCTCCGGTCAGAGCCTGCACCTTCTCTCTGGACTACAGGAGACCCCCAGAATGCCCTCCCACAAGTAGCTTTCTAAGATCCTGCTTGGGTCTCTTCCCTAGGTCCTTCCTCCTCAAGACACATTGGGCTGCAGAGAGATCTGTTCATGGGGGGCAGGAGAGGATGGGGTTGACATATGCAAGGCCCCTCATGTGTAGGGTGAAGCTGAGGATTGAAAAGAAGGGAGGAAGGAAGCTGGACCAGAGGCCTGCATTTGTTCTCTCCAGGCTACAGATGTCCAAGGTGGGCCTGTGGGGGACATCATTTGAGATACCCAAAGAAGGAACCACTAACCCAGGCCTCTCTTCAGTCTTCCACTGAGGAATTCTTTGTGTCCCTCCGTGCTGCTAAGGAAGCAAGTGTTTATGACTAAAAAGAGAAAGGGCTCAGAAAATAACCCACTGATGCAACTGAGAGGTAACCGAGCAGAGGGCAATAGGAAGGCGGTAGGGTGAGAGAAGGGTGAGGGTGGTGAGAGCTTCCCAGGCCAGAATGGCATCCTGTGGGAGTTAGAAAGAGGGCTGCCAGGGCTGAAGAAGCTGGGGAACTGCAGCCTGGGATCAAAAAGATTCTGTTATATCCCCCACTCCTTTCTCTGTCCCTCTCTAAAGAGCCAAGATACAATTACCCTACAGGAAAAAAAGGGAAGGAAGTGGACTATTTGACCCCCACTTGTCCCTGTTCGTTTGACAGTTCCCATGTATTTCATCCTCTTTACACTTACTGGTTGAATGATATATGAACCTCAGTTTCTTCATCTACAAAATTGGTATAATGTCTCCTTTGTGTAATTGTTCTGTGTGTTTGAGAAGGT
Source organism: Eubalaena glacialis (assembly GCF_028564815.1). Taxonomy (NCBI): domain Eukaryota; kingdom Metazoa; phylum Chordata; class Mammalia; order Artiodactyla; family Balaenidae; genus Eubalaena; species Eubalaena glacialis. The sequence continues at coordinate 147,127,516 of NC_083718.1, forward strand.
AATACATTTAAAGTCAAGTGAACTCTGCTCTGAGACGATGAAGCAGATGTACTTTTCCCTGGTCCCCCTGCTAAGTACAACTAAAACCCCTGGATATTATATATAAAATATATATATATATATATATATATATATATATATATATAGTGTATACATATATATACACTCTATATATATACACACTATATATATGTGTGTGTGTGTGTGTGTGTATATATATATATATATGTAGTATATTTTTATATTCAAACATAAGAAAACTAGAACACTCTGAAAAGGTAGCAAGAAGAAGGGAGACCAGCTAGGGACCTCTGGATCCAACAAGGATAAGTGGTGAGTTCCTTGGGTTTTATTCTTGCTTCATATATCCCAGACTTGGAGCTGAAGTAGCTGCCAACCCAGAAACACCAATGGGCACAGACAAAACAGCTCCAACAGAAGCCTGCTCTTTCTGACCAAAGGACCAGGAAAAGGGGAGCCTAGAAAGACAGAAAGCCTCTAGACAACAACTGTTCTCCCCCAGCTAAATGTAACAGAAAACAAAACAAAACAAAACTGGCCCTACCACCACCAGCCAATGCTGAGTGGGGAGCCTGGACATCCACCTTCATCAAGCTACAATGATGCACCTCAACCCCTCCGCTGAGGTGTTTTCAGAGAAGGCCAAGTAGAGAGCTGGGACTTTCATCCCTGCCAGGGTAACAAAACTCCACTTACAGTGACAGCCAGTGAAGACCATATGGGGAGCATGGACTCCAGCCCTCCACCCAGAAATAACAAGGCATCCCTTCCCCTCCCTGTTGGGTTGGTGTCAGAGCAGACCTCATGGAGAGTCAGGACTTTCACAAACACCCAGTAGTAAAGGCAGCCACCCTCTCCCTGTGGTATCAGCAAAGGCTGCGTTGGGAGCAATAACAAGACTTAGCAATCCTAAATGTATACGCATGAAATTCCAGAGCTGCAAAATATGTGAAGCAAAAACTGAAAAAAGAAATAGACAAATAGACTATTATAGTTTGAGACCTTAATATTGCTCTCTCAACAATTGACAAAACACCTAGACAAAAAAATCAGTAAGAATACAGTAGAATTCAACAACACTATCAACCAGTAGGATCTAATTGACATCAATAGAACACACAAGAGCAGAATACACATACTTTTCAAGAGCCCATAAACATATTCCAAGATAGACCATATTCTGGGCCATAAAACAAACCTTAAAAAATTTAAAAGAATTGAAATTATGAAGAGTATGTTTTCAGACCACCATATAATCAAACTAGAAATCAAGAACCAAAAGGTAACAGTAAATTCTCCAAACACTCAGAAACAAAAAAGCACTTCTAAGTGTGGATCAAAAAGTAAGTCTCAAGGGAAATCAAAACATACATTTGAACTAAATGAAAATGAAAATACAACATACCCAAAATTGTGGAACACAGCTAAAGCAATGCTGAGAGGGAAATTTGTAGCCCTAAATTCTTATATGAAAAATAGGAAAAGCCTCAAATCTAAAATCCTACCTCAAGAACATAGTAAAAGAAGAGCAAAATAAATCCAAAGCAAGTATAAAGGAAGAAGCAATAAAGAAACTTAAATAAACTTGAAAACAGAAAAACAGTAGAGAAAATCAATGAAATCAAAAGCGTGTTCTTTGAAAAGAGCAATACAATTAACAAACCTCTAGTAAGACTGACAAAGAAACAAAGAAGACACAAATGAACAATATTAAGAGCAAAACAGAGATATCATTACAAACCCTGCAGATGTCAAAAGGATAAGTGAATATTATGCACAACTGTATACATGTAAATTTTGACAACTTAGATAAATATTGAACAATTCCCCAAAAAACACAACTCACCCAATATAAATCATTTGAATAGCCCTGTAATTATTAAGAAAATTGAATGCATAATTTAAAAACTTATAAAAAAGTGATCTCTAAGTCTAGATAATTTCGGTGGAGAATTCTACCAAATGTTTAAAGAAAAATTAATACCAATTCTACACAATCTCTTCCGAAAAATAGAAGTGGAAGCTAGCATTAACCTGATACCAAACCCAGACGACAGTACAAAAGAAGAAAACTGCAGATCAATATCCTTCATGAGTATAGTCATAAAAATCCTTAACAAAATATTAGCAAATAGATTTCATCAAGATAGAAAAATAATTATATACCACGACTAAGTGTGGTTTATTCATTGTAAAGTTGGTTCAATACTCAAAAATCAATCAATTAAATCCACCATATTGACAAGCTAAAGAAGAAAAAAATCACACAACCATATCAATCAATGCAGGAAAAGTGTTTGACAAATTCAACACCAATTCATGATAAAAACTCTCAGAAAAATAAGAGTAGAGGGGAACTTCCTAAACTAGATAAGAACATTTACAAAAAGTCTGCATGATACTTAATGATGCAACTCTGAATACTTTCCCCCTAAGATTGGGAACCAGGCAAGGATGTCCACTCTCACCACTCCTATTCAGTGTAGTGCTGGAAGTTCTAGTGGGTGCAATAAGGCAAGAAAAGGAAATAAAGGAATGCAGATCAAAAAGAAAGAAACAAACAGTCATTATTTGCAGATGACATGACTGTCTAAGTAGGGTATCTCAAGGAATTTACAAAAAAAAGAAAACCTTCTAGAACTGATAAATGAGTTCAGCAAGGTCACAGTATACAAAATAAACATAAAAAAATCAATTGTGTTTCTATATACTACCAATGAACACTTGAACACTAAAAATGAAAAAAATATAATACCATTTACAATCACTCAAAAAAGATAAATGCTTAGACTAAAATCTAACAAAACATGTATAAGAGTTAAATGTTAAAAACTACAAAATGCTGATGAAATCAAAGAAAATCTAAATAAATGGAGAAACATTTATGCCACATTTATGGATTGGCAGACTGAATACAGTAAAAATATTCTCCCCAAGTTGACATACAGGTCTAATGCAATTTCTAGTAAAATCCCAGCAAGATTCTTTTATAGATATAGATATTATCCTAAAATGTGCATGGAAAGGCAAAGAAACTAGAATAGCTTAAAACAGTTTTGGAGAAGAAAAAGTGGGAGGTATCAGACTACCTAATGTTAAGAATTATAGCTTCTGTAACCAAAACTGTGTGGTATTGACAGAGAGAAACACATAGAACCATAGAACAAAATTGAGAACCCAGAATTAAGACCTACACAAATATGCCCAACTGATTTTGTATTTTTACAAAATTGTAAAGCAATTCAATGGAGGAAAGATAGCCTTTTAACAAATGGTGTTGGAGCAATTGGATATCCATAGGTTAAAAAAAAAAATAAGCCTCAGTGTAAGTCTCACATCTTATTTAAAAAATTAGCTTAAAATGGGTTTCTTCCTTCCTCTGCCTGCCAATGGTGAGGAATCTAAATGCTACCTTTCTGGGAAGAAGATAATGAGGGGGAAAGGAATGGAAGGAGAAAGAGACTTTTGCCATCACTTTTGAGTGAGTCTGTCCCTTAAACAATGCCCAGAAAACAGAAGGCCATCACCTCAGGTGTGCATAGCTCGACATAGGTGCCTTTCTGAAGCTTCACCTTTTCGTACAGAACTTGGTGATGTGTAAGCAGGATTTAGGCTTGTCTGGAAGCTCTGCAGAATTGTCCTCAGAGCTCATCTAAACCAGTGCCTTTCAGACGGTGCTTCCTAAGACCAAGGGCTGTCCTAAGGGGTCCTGGAGACCCTCGGGGATAACTTCCAGAGAAGTTCTGTTTATGCTCCTGTAATATTGCATTTAAATGAATGATTCCATGACTAGAAGAAAATTTGAAAGCCATTTCCTATTGAGCGAACCTGGGCAAGTTGCTTCATTTCTCTGGTGTCTATTCCTCATCAGTAAATCAGAGTCTTAGTAGTGATTATCATTTTAAAAAGTTAGCTATTTTTTATTATTGTCTTTATAATATTAGTAATAATTGTCTCACCTCCTGGTATAAAACAGGTGAAGGGACTTTTCCAAAGTTACGCAGGGAGTTAGTAAATGGAAAAAGAGCTGAGGGCTGGAAGACATGACCATGATATGATACTGCAGTTGGAGGGTTGCTGAGGACCATCTTCTGATATTTGTCCTTTTTCTCCCAGCTGGGACAAAGCTATTCAGTGGAAAGAGTTATATAACTCCCTGTGGAAAGTAAGTGAGGGTTCTAACGCTTTGGGTTACATCCTCCTGTTATATTATAATTCCTAGTCCTTTCCTGACCCCCTGGGATGTGATATTTGTATTTTATATTCCTATGTTGGGAGCAGGTTTTGATGGCAATACTTACTGTTGGGAGAACCTCCACTTTGCTAAAAAACAGTATCAAATTGTGAGTGCATTATTAATTGTGTGTGGATTATCTTTATTTACTAGCCTTAGCAAGTATTGAATAAGTCCTTTCTGAGCCTTGGTTTTCCCATTTCTAGGACAGAATAGTATCTCCCTCCCCACCAGGTGGCAGGTAGAAGCAAGGAGATCATGATTTGTTAATTCTTTCAAAAACACAGAACAGTAAATAAGTAGGGGGAGGGAGAGAGAAGGAGATTATCATTTTTAAAATTGGAAAATAAATTTATGCTTGAAAAGGATGAGGCAGACTGCATTATAAGCAGGTATTCTTAAATGTTTTTAAAGCACGTAATAGCAGAATAAAATATGTTGATTCAAAAATTGGTGAAAATAAGAGTGTACAGTTACCGAAGCTGAAGTACATGTTATTAATCCTCCACACAGAATTTTAGGTCCCTGTGTCAACAATCACATGCACATAGTCCCTAAAGAAAAACTGTGATTTCATTTACTTTATTAATGGATTTTATGTGTAGAATAATAATGGCTAAGCAATGCATGTTATTGTTTGGTCAGTTCTGTAAACTAAAGCTTTAGGACTTTAGCAGCAAGAAAGAGAAAAGGAACTGGGGTAGTCCTGTTTATTATGCATGCATATTCATTAACAGTAGGGGGAAAACTTTTATAGATAACTTATAAGCAAAGAAAAATTAAATTAGCAATTTTATCAAAAAACATGTCACTTTCTATACAACGTCTGGTGTTCTGCTAGGTATACGTGACTTACATCATTTCCTTTAATCTCCCCATGAACCCTGGAAGGCAGGTTCCAGTTGTCCCCATTTCACAGATGGGCAATCTGAGGTTCGAAGAAATGAAGTAATTTGTCTGCAGTTCCACAGGAAGTGGCAGGACTAGGCTGTGAACCCAAATTCTTGCTACTACTTGTATTTGTTAATGGTTAAATTTGTCATCGTCATTAAATAAAATCCACGAAACTTTTGGAAAAAATCAAAAGGTATTCAAGCCTTAGTTGGTGGTCAGTCTCCTCTTTCCAAGCTGTACTAAGGAAACAAAACACTCATGGAGCCAAACACTTTTAGGCGTGCTGTGGAGTTTGACTTGTTGAAGTGGGATTTGGACTTTTGTTGGCCTTTTTCCTTTCCCTTTCCTTTCAAGTTTGCCTTCTGATTGCTACCACTAAATTGCAGCACTTTCTCTTCATCGTAGAGTATGAATCTACTTAACAAAAAGGAAACTGAAAATTGTTTCAAATGTTTTTGAAACAAATTGACTGTACATTCCATCCTAGAAATCCCCCCAGAAATGATACCATGATCAATGACCTGAGAATTTCCCAAACCATGTGGACAAGTCTCCCATAGACCGATTGTTCTGAAGGTTGAGAAAACTGAACTCTGCCACCTTCTATAATTGCTTTAATCCTGCATACTGTATAAGAAATGGGTACTATAAGAAACTGCCTTGAAATAATTTTTTCATGTTTATTTTAGCAACTTACGAAGTCAGAATTGAAGAACTCCGAAAGGTATTGTTTCTTCTCTTCTTATCAGCTTCATAACTAAAGCAAGTGTGCAGAGTTGATTCTGAAGTAGTTTCTTTCATGAGGGAGGAATGGTCTTTGTTTTGGGTTTTCCCCTGATTTGGGGGGCTTTTCCATACTCTAGCTGCTAAGATTCTGAAGCCTGAGGCCCTATAAGATCAGAGACAGAAAATGTGTTAGGATGGGAGAAGGTGGTCCTAATCCATTCCTGGCCCCTTATCTAGGGTGGCCAGCACCAACTGGCCTTTAATAACTGTCCCTTCAGAGAGAAGAGCTCCTGTGCTTTCACGAGAATGACCAGACTTCTGAAGGCATATTTTCTGGGCTTCTGGTGGGCACAGGGCTAGCAAGTTGATTTGGGGCCCAAGCAGAATCACGGGCTTTGATCCCGGCTCCTGTCTGTGTGACCTTGAACCTCCCTTTCCTCACATGTAAAATAGTGGTCATAGAAGCATCCCCATCAGAAGTCATTGTGAGAATGAAAAGAGGTAAATTCCGGTAAACAGTTTAATAGGAAGTGCTGGAATCTATCCCAGGCATTTTACCTCTCTGAGCTACAGCTGTGTCTTCTGTAAAATGGTGCGTTCCCCATGAGGGCAGGAAGCATATGCCTTTGGGTTACCTCATCTGCAGTAGTAGAGGCTCAATAAATAAGGGGCCAATACTTGTTTCACTGAATTGCTGAGAGAACTAAGCCAGACAAAGTAGGTGAGCACCTAGTACAGCACACGGCACACAGTAGGCACTTACCTAATGTTTTAACTGGGACAGTTAAGGTACTACTCCTTTATCACTGGGTACATTTAGTTGAGGTCCTTCATCTTTCTGCTTCATGGTTCTAATGCTTACTGGAAAGGATTGTTCATTTGTGATACACTTTATAGATAGAAAACTATAAATGATTATTATTCCTATTAACAAAAGCAGAAACAGTTCATTAAGATGCCTCACTTAGCTGGCAATATCAGCAAATAATAAAATTCTCTGCACCAGGGAACTTTCCAAATGACCAAATTTTATCCCATTCAAAATAAAAAAGCATGAAAGTATTTTTTTTTTTTTTTAATCTTTCAACCTTCAGATATGCATTACGTTCATCTCAGTGTTTTTGAGCTCGGTGGCTGGCATCTGATTTCACCCTTTCTTGATGACTTGGAGTCCCGTGGAACATAAGGGGCTGAGTGGGCACTGTTCATGCTTTTCTTATGAGATGCTCTTGGGCCCTCGTAGGTGTTCAGAGCCAGTTGCCCTCACACCGAACCACCATGGTCTGTTTGCTGTAGTTGTTTTCTTATTTCTATCAATTATTATTTCCTTCTCCTGCCAGCCTCTTGCGTCCAGCAGTGAGTCTTTCATGTGGTCGAGCACACACCAAGTCCCTGTTTGGGGACAGGCGCTTGTGCATACAAGGCAGCTCATAATCCTCACGGTCACCCTGTGAGCTGGTATCCCTGCTTCCATTTTACAGACGAGAACTCAAGGCTCAGAGAGGTTAAATAACCTATAAATAATATAGCAAAGATACAAAGCAAGGTCTGTCTGACTTGTCTTTCTACCAGTGCCATCCAATCTGCTAGGATTATATGGAAAATGAGAGCCAGTCATACCTGAATGAAAGCTGTGAGGCTCTCCTCAAAGGAGGGTATATGAGCTCTTGGGCCTGGACTTTGTAGCAGCATTTTGGATGCTTAGATATTTTCTGTTCTCTTCAGGTTCTTGGCTAGAATCCAGATAGGGAATGGCATCAGATATGTGACCACTGACTAAATGAGGAGCTATGTTATGGTCATTGGGACACAATTTTAATGGCACCAAGTCCAGATTACGTGAGAGCTGAGTTTTGATCAGGCGGTGCATGATCAGGAACGGGGAATTCCTGGCATGGCTTGCACACTTGCCTGTACCAATTTTGCCCACTGGAACATTGCTCAAATATCACACATTCCTGTTTGCTCATAAGATTTAAAAGTTCTTTATTCTACAGATGCATTCCTGGAAAAGTGTGCAGAGAACAATTTATTTTTCTAAGTCAAATTACACGTTCCCGCTGGCACACACCGTAACTTCAGAAACGCCTGTTTTCTTTTCGATTGATCTTCAGTTACTCTGGCAGCAGTTCATGGAACGTTCTGTTGTCAGCGTCTACCTTTGCTCTGTACTGAGACCTCACTGGCCGCTCAGGTCTCTAATGATCTGTAACCAAACAACAGAGGCCTGGTTGGGGTTTGACTTGGGTAGGTTTCTGAAAAGGACCGTTTTTCTCTTTACTTTCAGCCTTGGAAGAGTTTTCTCCATCAAGAACTTAGGTGAGTTTTATCGTCAAAAGGAAAAGCATTAATCAGCTGCTGACACTCTGCACTGCACTGGTTTTCCTTAATGGGCCAGCTGTTTCCAGTGCCTGACCTGGTTCAACACCCCTAGCACCTTTCAAGGTGCCTGGTGCAGAAAAGGTGCTCGGGGTTCCTGCCCGGCCTTTCAGGTTCATCTCGTTCTAGCACACTGCACTCACTCAGCAGAGGCTTGCCGAGTCCCCAGCATGCTGGCCATTTGCTAACCACTAGGGCTGGAGCAGTGACAGAGACCTAGCCACTACCCTCAGGGGTTCCCCAGTGGGAGAGACACAGTCAAACAGGCATATAACAATCACATGGATCCCAAAGAATTGACAGTCTGCAAAATGCACCATGCTGTTTCAGGCCCCTTTGCCTTTGCTCATTTAATTCATTCACCCCAACTTAATGATCTGGCAAACTTCTACTAACCATCAAATGTCCCCTCCTGTAAGAAGCCTTCCTAATTCCCCTCCTCAGAGAGGAGTAACCAGTCCCTTCCCTGCAGTACTGCTGTAAGTCACACACACGTTTGCACTAATGTCACGTATATCGTTCGTTTGCTAAGATGCCAGTTCATCCTCACTCTCCCCTCCCCTTCTTGTCTGTGTGCTCCTTGTGGGCAGGGCCCATTTTTCTCATTCTTGGTCCAGATCAGGGCCTTGGCACATAACAGTGCTTTTACCTGACTCTTCAGAGTCCGCCTCTCTCTCTCTCTCTCTCTCCCCCCCCCGGAGTTTTTCTTTTTAAAAAAATTTTTTTAGCATCTTTATTGGAGTATAATTACTTTACAATGATGTGTTAGTTTCTGCTGTATAACAAAGTGAATCAGCTATGTGTATACATATATCCCCATATCCCCTCCCTCTTGCATCTCCCTCCCACCCTCCCTATCCCACCCCTCTAGGTGCACACAAAGCACTGAGCTGATCTCCCTGTGCTATGCAGCTGCTTCCCACTAGCTATCTATTTTACATTTGGTAGTGTATATATGTCCATGCCACTCTCTCATTTCATCCCAGCCTCCCCTTCCCCCTCCCCATGACCTCAAGTCCATTCTCTATGTCTGCATCTTTTTAATGCATTAAATAAACATGGTCCATGAGCTCTGGAGGAGCAAGTATCAACATTTCCTGGCTGAGGCTAAAAACACACGAGCTGAATCATGGGGGAAAACCCTGCTTCATCTCTCTCCTTGGGTTCTTGCCTGACCCTAAATTCATGACCCCTGCAATTACCTTCTAGCACCTAGCACAGTGCTGGGCACATAGGAGGCACGTGTCAGATGATTACCTATTTAGTTCAACATTTATTGAGCTTTTTCTCTGTTCAGACACTGCTAGACTCTGAGGTTCGAAAATGAATAGAATATATCTCTAATGCTTAGTGCAAGATGAGAGTGGAGACCAGAGTGGTTGGGATGAGGTGGTCCCTTGGAGGGAAGATGACCACATAAGTAGGAAATTACAATATCATATAATCACTGCTAAGGCAGTTGTGAAAACACAGAGGTGAGGCACCAGGCATGCTTCCTTCAAGAGTGACAACTGAGCTGAATCATGAAAACATGTAGGAACTGGCCAGGTGAAAATGGCAGAAGGCATGTCCCAGGCAAAGGACAAGTGGGAGCAAAGACGTGGTGTTGAACCGTGAGGCCAGTACAGGGATCCACAAAGAGCTGGATGATGCTTGAGCACAAAGTGTGGTGTGGGAACAGCAGGAACGAGGCCGGGGTCATATGCAGAGCTGGATCCAGGAGGGCCTGCGCTCCCTAATTAAATTCAGAGCAACCCTGTCCAATAGAAATGTAATGCAAACCACGTATGTCACTTAATTTGTTTCTAGTAGCCATCTTTTAAAAAGCAAAAAAAAAAAAGAAATTAATTTTAATAATGTATTTTATTTATCCTGATAGATCCCAAACATTATCATTTCAACATGTAATCAACACAAAAGTTACTAATGAAATATTTTATTTTATTTTATTTATTTTTTTTTTTTAAACATCTTTATTGGAGTATAGTTGCTTTACAATGGTGTGTTAGTTTCTACTTTATAACAAAGTGTATATGTATAACAAAGTTATACATATACATATGTTCCCATATCTCTTCCCTCTTGCATCTCCCTCCCTCCCACCCTCCCTATCCCACCCCTCTAGGTGGTCACAAAGCACCGAGCTGATCTCCTTGTGCTATGCAGCTGCTTCCCACTAGCTATCTATTTTATGTTTGGTAGTGTTTTAGATCCTTTTTTTCATACCAAGTCTTCAGGATCCAGATGTGTTTTATACTTACAGCTCAGTTTTTTTTTAAATAAATTTATTTATTTATTTTTGGCTGCGTTGGGTCTTCATTGCTGTGTGCGGGCTTTCTCTAGTTGCATTGAGCGGGGGCTACTCTTTGTTCGGTGCGTGGGCTTCTCATTGCAGTGGCTTCTCTTGTTGCGGAGCACGGGCTCTAGGTGTGCATGCTTCAGTAGTTGTGGCGTGTGGGCTCAGTAATTGTGGCTCGTGGGCTCTAGAGCTCGGGCTCAGTAGTTGTGGCCCATGGACTGAGTTGCTCTGCGGCATGTGGGATCTTCCCGGACCAGGGCTCCAACCCGTGTCCCCTGCATTGGCAGGCGTATTCTTAACCACTGAGCCACCAGGGAAGTCCTGCTTACAGCTCAATTTGGACCAGACACATTTCATGTGTTCAATAGCCACATGTGGACAGTGGCCACTGTCTTGATGGCACAGATTTAGACCTTATCCTATAGGTCGGTGGAAACCACAGAAGAGTTTTAAAGCAGAAGTAATGTACTCCTCTCCCCTAGCATTCCTAGGAGTCACAATATTAAATGTAATTTGACAGTTTTATATATATATATATATATCTCCATTCTGGAAAAATTTGATTTTTAGAAAAGTTCATCTTAGGCTTTGGAAAGAGACAGAGTGGGGGCTGGAACCCAGCCCTGCCTACACAGCCCCTGTTCTAATATATGTTCTAGAACTAGTGGCCTTAATGGTGGATAAGAGTCATCAGTCCTTGGCTGAACGGATGAGTGAAACTCCTTAAAATTCTTCCCGTGGTCTTTCGGAACAGCATGCTCTCCTGGTGTTTCTCCTTCCTTCACGGCCACCTCTTCTGGTTTTCTCTGAGGGCTCTTCTGTCTCTGCTTTCCATGTAAATGTGGTTGTAGAACTATCCACTTCACTATGATGCCAGAAACAGAAGTTGTCACATGCACGCTGATGCTCCTCAGTGCTCTCTCCCGGCTTTCAGCTTTTTCACTGAACTCTCCACCTTGATCTCCTCCTCTGCTCTTCCACTGTGGCTGGTGTCCATATTACTGGTGCATGGCAGGCATGCCTCTTATGAAGGAATACTGGCTGGGGATCACTTTGCTACCACAGGTTACACAGCATTAGTGCTGGGGATACAGATAAGTAACAGAGCTCTGATTTTTAGTTAGTTGACAAGGGAAAGTGGAGGAACTGGAAACAGATCCATAGACACTACAGTTTAACACAAGATAGAGGGACAGAGTGTTAGGGGAACAGATTAAAGGGTATGGCTGCTTGGGAGAATCAAGCAAAGATTCTCAGAGGTAAGCTGATTTAGACAGATTGGAAAGGGTACTGCGTTTCTCAGCAGTGTAAGATGTGGAAGGCATGACTGACAAGGGAAATAGCAAATACGAAGGGAGAGTTGCTCAAAATGGGATGGAAGGATTGGGGAGTTAGGAGAGTGTAGACTAGAATAAACGTGGATAGAAGGAGCAGAGGAAGATGGGGTTGGAAAGAAAGGTGGGGGCCAGATCACAGTGGGACTGATATTTTATCCATCAGGCAATGGATGATTAAGAGATTTTAAGAGATTAAAGATTAAGAGATTTTCAGCAGGAATTCACTCTGGCATTGATTGGAGCAGGCAGAAACTCAGGGAAATTTTCTATGTTTGACTTGATCCTGGTCCCCTCATCTTTAAAAAATAAAAGGGTTAGGGGCACACTATCATCGAAATACTCTCACCTTCACTTTTTCTTCACTTTTTCTCTTCACATTTCAGCCTGAAACATGAAGATGAAGATAAAAAAATGGAGGAAAAAGAACCATGCAAATTGGAACCACGAAAAACAGAAAAGGATCTATATTCAGACTATCTTTCCAAGGTATCTGTGACCAAGCAGTCCAGGTCAGCCATGTAATAGGATCAGTTCATGGGGTGACTTTTTAGAGGCTGAGCCATGTAGCTCTCCAGAGAGACAGAGAGACAGTCAGAAGATGCAGTGGGTGTTGGGTGTTTTATCAAAGAAATCGACAGGACAATAACACTGAACTCTAGCCTTGGATTTTCCACTTATTAGCCAGGAAGCAGGCCTCATAAGCAGGGCTGAGATGGGTATGAGTCCAGCAAGGTACCCAGAGGGCAAAATACAAAGAGACAGTCACTCAGGTGCCCACCCTGCTCTTGCAGAACCTGGAGGGAGGGCTCCTTAAGTTCTGTGCTCTGAGGCCCTGCTGAGAACAGGGAGTTAGTCTCTGAGCTCAGGCGTCTCATGTGTAAAGTGAGAATAAATAATCCGCACCTGATTACCATCCCCACTCCCATCCTGATTCTATCTCATTTGTGATGGGAAAATGAAATAATGTAGATGAAGGTGTTTTGTAAGCCACAAGCTACCATTAAAATGAAATATATTGTTGTTAATTAATTAATTGATTAATTAACATTGTTTATTAATAGTAAACACTGTATATGTGTGTATCCATATCCAATGGACACTATCCCCTTCAAAACCATGTGGTCAGAGAGAGAAGCCGTGCACTGCTGCAGTAGGGGCTCTGCTGAAGGACGGTGGTCACTATATTTGCGTGAAACACTATATTTGTGTCATTTGTGGAATGATATCATTACTTTCCTGTCATTTTTTCCCCATTTAAAAATTTCATTCTTGGCTGTGTGACTTAAAAGAATGCCCCTCCTCTTCTTTTCCTCTTCGTTTGCCCAGATCCCACCAAGAACTCAGGAAATTCCATGCCTTGTATCTATTCATTATTTTACCTTTTTGCAAGTACTTTCAGATGATTGTCACAGTCAACCCTGTGTCCACTTGTAGTTGAAAGGACAGTAATCTCCTCTCCCATCATCATCTCGTAATTATGAAACACTTGGATGGCCAGAAGTGTCCCAATTCGCCTCTGCCTCCAGCGTCTCTTCCTGCCAATCTATCCAGATCTTTCTGAAATGCAAATCTGATCAGGTTTCTTCCCTGCCTAGCTCCCTAAGACTAGGAGATAAAGCCCACACTTTTTGCCTCGTGTGCAATACCCTTCATAACTCAGCTCCATTCTAGCTGATCTTTTCAGCCTCACCTCCAGTCTTTCCTCCTCTGTCCCCTTCACTCTTTCTTCATCAGTAGCCTCTGTCCCACCCTTATGAGGACACTAACACTTCTGTCCCTTTGCCTGTGTTGATTTATCTACCAGGTATTCCTTATCCCTTCAACCAATCTCTTACTTACATTTTAAAATAGTTTCATAAAACCTGCTTTTGAAGTCTTCCCCACCCTGTCTCCTAGCCACAAGAACTGACCTGCCCTTCCTATTTCCACCTCAGTGAGCAATCCTGCTGTAAATGATATTCACCACAATATACCTTAATTGTTTGCATGTATTGCTCCATAACCAGCGTGGAAGCCACTATGCCCATCATATCTCTCTCTTTCTCCAGGGCTTAGCATGGTGTTTCCTTCAGTAAGTGCATGACAGATGCTGGAGGGAGGAAGTGTGGAAAGAAGCAGGGGGAAACAGAAGAATGGAGGGTGGGAAGATGAAATGTCAGGCAAAAGGAGCACAGCATCCTTTGGTAGGCAAGAGCACAGGGCTCTGGGGTCCAGACCTGCCTAGGCAGATGACTAGCTATGAGACCAGAAGTCAGTTATTTAACCTTTCTAAATTCTTTATCAAGAGGAATCATGATATTTTTCGAATGGGGTGTCATGAAGAGTAAGTGAGATAAAACATATCAAGAGCCTATCCTGCGGTCAGAGCTCCGTCATCTCCTGACTGTGTCCTATGGGCCTGCCTCTGTGCCAGGCATTCATTGGCTGTTCAGAGGGCAACAAAAGACATTATATGTGCCCCTGTGAAACTTAGAGAGATAAGTCTCTGTTAAATATAGGAATAAACAGTGGCTACCTGGGAGGAATGAATGAATACAGAACAGCATGAGTAAGCAGAAAACCAACAGATAAACCAAAGCCCCGCCAGACTGTCCCTGTTGCATGTGTTTAGGTGGGTGCCTATGAAGAGATACCTGGAAAAACCCAGATGGTGAAAGTCCACAGGGGTAGGAGGAGCACACTGGCCGGGAAGCAGGACGCTGAGATTGATGTCATCCAGACAGAGGCCTGCCCCGAGGACCCCAAGCTGGCCAGATACTCCGATGGCCACTGTGAGTTGTGTTTCTTCCTGGTTCTCTTCACCATTATCGAATTATTTTAAAGCTGTGTGTGACCAAGATTTTAATTTCTTTTATAAATATTTACTGAGCATCTATTATATACAAAGTCACTTGCTTGAGTGAGGCAGCTGTGCAAGAGTGAAAAAAGCACTGGATTTAGAAGTAGGAGGCCTGAGTTCGAATCTAGGCTCTCATACTTATTAGCTATGTAACATAGTAACTCCATATTCCTTCATATTCCTCAGTTTCCTCATTTATAAAAAGGGATCATAAAAAAAAGGGGGATCATAATATAGATCAAACTGGGGTTTGGTGAGGACCAAATCTGACATGTTACGTAATAGGTACTCAGCAAATGTTGCTGATTTCTTTTTATATGTACCGGCTCCTATTGTTCTTTGTAGACCCAAGACATTGACACACTGATGACATAGTATGATATTATTCTTTGACTTTATTCAAGTTGCATTTTACTTTCATGTGAGTCAAGACTCTTGATTGCAAGTTATCAAATCATAGTGTGTTAAGCAAAAGAGGAAAAGCAGGCTCACCTAGCAGAAGGTTTGGGCATGGCTGCACCCAGGGACACAAACAGTATCACAAGGACTCAGTGTTACTTTTTCTACTCCTGGCTTTGCTCCCCTCCTTCTTGTCTCCATTTTCAAGCAGACTCTACCCTTGTGGAGGCAAGATGGCATCTAGCAGTGACAGGCTTATGCACTATCTGTCCTCTTAGGAACCCCAGAAGAAAACTAGAAGTGGTTATCCTCTCAACAGTTTCAAGAAAAGGCCCAGATTTGAGTCTTGTTGGCTTGATTGTGTCACATGCCAACCCCTATCCAGTTATCATGAATGTGGGATAGGATGCTCTGATTGACCCAGCCAGTGTCATAAATTCACATCTGGAGCTGAAGGTAGAATTAGTTCTACCCAAACGGTATCATTTCAGATTGAAGGATTTCTCAAGGAAAATTAAAAAGCTGTTATCATGAAAAAACAGTAGACACTGGGTAGGCAAAACAGATGTCTACTCCAGCCCAATAAGCCATGGCAAACATTTCATAATGTGCTATAATCAGAGTGATGAGAATACATTGCAATCATAAGATGGACTCAGGCCCTATAAAGTCTGCCTCCAGGCTAGATGGCTGCATCCCTGCCACCCACCTCCTTCCCAATATACTCTTTATTCTAAGTTAACTGACTATGTCATGTGCTTTAGTGTCCCTATAACTTTGCTTGATCTCTTTCCTCTGTCTGAGATGGCTTTATGCCCATTCTTTACCTGCTGATGTCCTAGTCATCCTTCAAGATCTATCTCAGAAGTCACTTCTTCTGAGGCCTTCCTTACCTCCATCCTCCTCTTTCCCACTCTCCAGAGACCATAATCGCTCACTCTTCTCTGTTTCCAGGACACTTAAACAACAACCAAATGGCCACTTTTCCATATTAGGTTTTAGAGTCAAGCATTTCTGGGACCCAGGATTACTATGCATTAATCCCACAACCTTGGGAAATTTACTTACTTTTATGTACACATGGGGGTAGTACTATTTACTTCCCAGGGCTCTTTGTCAATGCATATAAAGTATCTGGTTCATTGCTACATAACTGTCAGTTCTCTTTATTTCCTTTTTTTAAAAAAAATTACAGCATGCCTTACATTATAATTCACGGTGTACATGTTTGTTTCCCATGGTACACAGTGAGCACCATGGGGTCAGAGACCATTTGATATTTTTCTCTGTATCTCTGCAACCTGGCACAGTGGATATACCCAACAAAACTTTGTTAAAGGGAGGAATGAAAGAATAAATCAAACTTCAGTGAGAGAGTATGGTAGATTTGACAATCTGAATGATTCTCCTGACTAAAACAAGTAAAGAATAATTTTTTTTTGGAAAATTCATAAAAGTATAACAGAACTGATTTAAAAGGAAGCATCCACATACCTGCAGTAACCAGGAAACCTGGGCAATGAGTGAGTGCCAAAGCTACTCTGGCCCTGAGGGTTTTCACTAGCTCTGAGTCCCTTGAGCTCTGGTTTTGACTGCATGGTGTACAGAGGACAGGAGCTATAACCCAGGGCCTGCCCAAAGTGAGTTTATAACAGGGACCTCAAAGAATTATGTCCACACAGAATGAATAGGACTGTGCCTATTCTTAACAATACTATATGGTGTACTTATAAATTTATTATAAAAGTAGACCTCAAGTGTTCTTAACACAATAAAATTTAAAAAAAATAAAGAAATGGGACAAATAAAAAAAGACATTTCTAATGAGATAAGTGACACATGAAAAGCACAGAGGTCGGGTTGAATCTAAAACCATGCCTTAAGATGAGAAGTGGATAGACTAATTTGGAGTGTAGAAAAAAAATGGAAGGGAGGAAAACAAGCTGAAGTGAATAAAAGATTTAAAAGAGAGGCCTAAATATGGGGCTGAAAGCCATTTTCAAGCAATTAAGTACTGTCCATGAAGAGTCACTATAGATTTGGGAATTAACACTATATTGAAAACAGTCTGAAGAAGATTCTTCTAAGTAATCTGTACATACTGCTAAAGCACAAAGGGAACTTGTGCTAAACCCATTTAATAGTTCTCTGCAATAGTTCCCTACTCTCTTGTGATGAGAAGCACAAAATGCTTAGTCAAGGAAAGTGGGCGTGAAAACAGAGAGGAAAGTTTTGAGGAAAAAAAATACAATTGAGTGTCTTTCTATACTCCTTCTATACAAATGGACCTCTTTTGAAAAAAATGAACAAAATAAAAAGAACTACTTCTTTCCATTAAAAAAAAAAAGAAGAATTAATAAGACAAACCCCAGGGAGCAGAAGGAAATTTGCCCATTTTGCCCCTGGTGCTGGGTAAAGGAAAAAAAAATCTGTTACCATAGCTGATCCTCATGCACACTTTGGGAAAATTCATTGATCTGTACTCTTATGATTTGTGCCCTTTCCTGTATGTTATACTGTAATTAAAATTTTAATTTTAATTTTACCAAGGTAACTGTCAAAAGATAGACCCAGCATGTATACTTTCCAAACAAATAAAAAAGAAAAACAGAATGAAGAAAAGAGAGGAAACCTCAGTCAGTCAAGCACAAGGAAAATGAGGGAAAAATAGAACAAATAAAAAGTATGTAATAAAATACTAGATATAAATTTCAAAATATCAGTAAACCCTATAAACATGAAACTCTCTCCTTAGAAGACATATGCATTCAAATCATTCAATATTAAAAAATATTTGAGTAGCTTTTATGTCCCCAGCATTGTTCTAGGTGCTGGAGGGTATAGCAGCAAATAAACCAGACAAAAATTCCTGTCCTCATGGAGATTACATTCTGATCTGAGGAGACAGATGATAAATACATAAACAATAAAATATTCACTATGTGGAATGGTAGTAAATATTGTAGAAAAAAATAGTAAAGCAAAGAAAGAGAATTAGGGGGGGCTTCCCTGGTGGTGCAGTGGTTAAGAATCCACCTGCCAATGCAGGGGACACAGGTTCGAGCCCTGGTCCTGGAAGATCCCACATGCCACAGAGAAACCAAGCCCATGCGCCACAACTACTGAGCCTGTGCTCTAGAACCTGTGAGCCACAACTACTGAGCCTGAGTGCCACAACTACTGAAGCCTAGAGCCCGTACTCTGTAACAAGAGAAGCCACCACAATGAGAAGCCCACGCACCGCAGCAAAGAGTAGGCCCTGCTCGCCACAACTAGAGAAAGCCTGTGCGCAGCAACGAAGACCCAACGCAGCCAAAAACAATATAAATAAAATAAATAAATTTAAAAAAAAAAGAAAAATAGAATTAGGGAGGCAGGTGGAGGGAGTGGAAGTTGCAATTTTAAAGTGCACATAGATGACCTCAAAGATGTAAAGTAGGTGAGCAGTAGAGCCATGGCTATCCAGAATGTTCTAGGGAGAGAGGGGAAGGAGTGCAAATATCGCAGGGCAGGAGTCTACTAGATGTGTTGGTAGAATAGTAAGGAGGCCAGTGTGGCTGGAGCAGTGACTGAAGGAGACTGTAATAGGAGATAAGGTCAGAGAGATAACAAGGGGCCAGGTAATATAGGGGCTTTTGTAGACCATTGCAAGAACTTTGGCATTTATTTTGAGAGATGTATTTTTTTTAAATAACATTGAAAGGTTTTGAGCACAAGAACAGAATGATCTGACTTGTATTTTAAAGAATCATATCTCGGCTGCTGTCTTGAAAAAAGAATGTAGAAGAACCTGGGACCTGTTAGGAGTTTGTTGCAAGAATTTAACTGAGAGATGATGGTAGCTTGGAGGAGGGTACCATGTCAAGTTGTCGAGATATGCTTGGATTCAGGATATAGATCGAAAATCAAGCTGACAGATGGTTATGGATTGGAGGTGGGACATGAGAGAGAAAGGAGTCAAGGATGTCTTCAAGGTTTTGGACCTGAGCAACTGAAAGGTTGGGGTTGCTACTCTTTGTTGAGATGGGGCAGACTTCAGGAAGAGCACATTCGCAGAGAGAAAGCAAGAGTTTGGTTTGGAATGTAATATGTTGAGACAACCAAATGGAAACTGTGTGAAGGCTGAACTCATGAGAGCTGTCGAAGTTAGGGATGTAATTTGGGAGTTGTCTGTGTTTTTAAAATGAAGCCATAAACATTTTTCAATATGTCTGCCTCAAAAAGGAAGGAGTAAGAAAGAAAAAAAGTGTCCTGAAGTAAGAATTAAGCAACTGTGTGCTCAGCATCTTTGCTTTGTGCTGGAGAAACATACCAATAACTCCGTAAGGAAAAGTAGGGCCTTTATGCCTCTGGGAGCTGACATTCATTGACACGGTTTGGGGCCTATATGCTAACTGACTTCTTGTCAGAAGATAAAATCTTGTTCCTTGGTGCCTTTAATTAATAGACAAAAGTCAGAGAGTCCCATACAGGATAAATCCAAGGAGAAACACGCCAAGACACATATTAATCAAACTATCAAAAATTAAATACAAAGAAAAAATAATAACAGCAGCACGGGAAAAACAACAAATAACATAACCTTATGTTATGTTAACATAATATAAGGTTAACAGCTGATCTTTCAGCAGAAACTCTGCAAGCCAGAAGGGAGTGACAGGACATATTTAACGTGATGAAAGGGAAAAACCTACAACCAAGATTACTCTACCCAGCAAGGATCTCATTCAGATTCGATGGAGAAATTAAAATCTTTACAGACAAGCAAAAGCTAAGAGAATTCAGCACTACCAAACCAGCTTTACAACAAATGCTAAAGGAACTTCTCTAGGCAGGAAACACAAGAGAAGGAAAACACCTACAATAACAAATGCAAAACAATTAAGAAAATGGTAATAGGAACACACATATTGATAATTATCTTAAATGTAAATGGATTAAATGCTCCAACCAAAAGACATAGACTGGCTGAATGGATACAAAAACAAGACCCGTATATATGCTCTCTACAAGAGACCCAATTCAGGCCTAGGGACACATACAGACTGAAAGTGAGGGGATGGAAAAAGATATTCCATGCAAATGGAAATCAAAAGAAAGCTGGAGTAGCAATTCTCATATCAGACAAAATAGACTTTAAAATAAAGACTATTACAAGAGACAAAGAAGGACACTACATAATGATCAAGGGATCAATCCAAGAAGAAAATATAACAATTGTAAATACTTATGCACCCAACATAGGAGCACCTCAATACATAAGGCAAATGCTAACAGCCATAAAAGGAGAAATCGACAGAAACACAGACATAGTAGGGGATTTTATCACCCCACTTTCACCAATGGACAGATCATCCAAAGTGAAAACAAATAAGGAAATACAAGCTTTAAATGATACATTAAACAAGATGGACTTAATTGATATTTATAGTACATTCCATCCAAAAACAGCAGATTACACTTTCTTCTCAAGTGCCCATGGAATATTCTCCAGGATAGATCATATCTTGGGTCACAAATCAAGCCTTGGTAAATTTAAGAAAATTGAAATCGTATCAAGTATCTTTTCTGACCACAACACTATGAGACTAGAAATCAATTACAGGGAAAAATCTGTAAAAAATACAAACACATGGAGGCTAAACAATACACTACTAAATAACCAAGATCACTGAAGAAATCAAAGAGGAAATCAAAAAATACCTAGAGACAAATGACAATGAAAACACGACGACCCAAAACCTATGGGATGCAGCAAAAGCAATTTAAGAGGAAAGTTTACAGCAATACAATCCGCTCTCAAGAAACAAGAAACCTCTCAAATAAACAACCTAACCTTACACCTAAAGCAATTAGAGAAAGAAGAAAAAAAAAACCCCCAAAATTAACAGAAGAAATCATAAAGATCAGATCAGAAATAAATGAAAAAGAAATGAAGGAAAGAATAGCAAAGATCAATAAAACTAAAAGCTGGTTCTTTGAGAAGATAAACAAAATTGATAAACCATTAGCCAGAATCATCAAGAAAAAAGAAGAGAAGACTCAAATCAATAGAATTAGAAATGGAAAAGGAGAAGTAACAACTGACACTGCAGAAATACAAAGGATCATGAGATTACTACAAGCAACTCTATGCCAATAAAATGGACAACCTGGAAGAAATGGACAAATTCTTAGAAAAGCACAACCTTCCGAGACTGAACCAGGAAGAAATAGAAAATATAATCAGACCAATCACAAGCACTGAAATTGAAACTGTGATTTTAAATCTTCTAACAAACAAAAGCCCAGGACCAGGTGGCTTCACAGGCGAATTCCATCAAACATTTAGAGAAGAGCTAACACCTATCCTTCTCAAACTCTTCCAATATATAGCACAGGGAGGAACACTCCCAAACTCATTCTACGAGGCCACCATCACCCTGATACCAAAACCAGATAAAGATGTCACAAAGAAAACTACAGGCCAATATCACTGATGAACATATATGCAAAAATTCTCAACAAAATACTAGCAAAGAGAATCCAACAGCACATTAAAAGGATCATACACCATGATCAAGTGGTGTTTATCCCAGGAATGCAAAGATTCTTCAAAATATGCAAATCAATCAATGTGATAAACCATATTAACAAATTGAAGGAGAAAAACCGTATGATCATTTCAATAGATGCAGAAAAACCTTTTGACAAAATTCAACACCCATTTATGATAAAAACCCTCCAGAAAGTAGGCATAGAGGGACCCTACCTCAACATAATAAAGGCCATATATGACAAACCCACAGCCAACATCGTCCTCAATGGTGAAAAACTGAAAACATTTCCTCTAAGATCAGGAACAAGACAAGGTTGTCCACTCTCACCACTATAATTCAGCATAGTCTTGGAAGTTTTAGCCACAGCAATCAGAGAAGAAAAAGAAATAAAATGAATCCAAATCAGAAAAGAAGTAAAACTGTCACTGTTTGCAGATGACATGATACTATATATAGAGAATCCTAAAGACGCTACCAGAAAACTACTAGAGCTAATCAATGAATTTGTTAAAGTAGCAGGATACAAAATTAATGCACTTGCATTAATGCTCTTGCATTCCTATACACTAATGATGAAAAATCTAAAAGAGAAATTAAGGAAACACTCCCATTAACCATTGCAACAAAAAGAATAAAATACCTAGGAATAAACCTACCTGAAGAGACAAAAGACCTGTATGCAGAAAACTATAAGACACTGATGAAAGAAATTAAAGATGATGCAAACAAACAGATGGAGAGATATACTATGTTCTTGGACTGGAAGAATCAACATTGTGAAAATGACTATATTACCCAAAGCAAACTACAGATTCAATGCAATCCCTATCTAACTACCAATGGCATTTTTCACAGAACCAGAACAAAAAACTTCACAATTTGTATGGAAACAAAAAAGACCCCAAAGATTGCCAAAGCAATCTTGAGAAAGAAAAACGGAGCTGGAGGAATCAGGCGCCCAGATTTCAGAGTATACTGCAAAGCTACAGTAACAAGATAGTATGGTACTGGCACAAAAACAGAAATATAGATCAATGAAACAGGACACAAAGCCCAGAGATAAACCCACGCACCTATGGTCAACTAATCTATGAATAAGGAGGCAAGGATATACAATGGAGAAAAAACAATCTCTTCATAAGTTGTGCTGGGAAAACTGGACAGCTACATGTAAAAGAATGAAATTAGAACACTCCCTAACACCATACACAAAAATAAACTAAAAATGGATTAAAGACCTAAATGTAAGGCCAGACACTATAAAACTCTTAGAGGAAAACATAGGCAGAACACTCTGTGATGTAAATCACAGCAAGATCCTTTTTGACACCCCTCCTAGAGAAATGGAAATAAAAACAAAAATAAACAAACAGGACCTAATGAAACTTAAACGCTTTTGCACAGCAAAGGAAACCATAAACAAGACAAAAAGACAACCCTCACAATGGGAGAAAATATTTGCAAGTGAAGCAACTGACAAAGGATTAATCTCCAAAATTTACAAGCAGCTCATGCAGCTCAATATCAAAAAAACAACCCAATCCAAAAATGGACAGAAGACCTAAATTGACATTTCTCCAAAGAAGATATACAGACTGCCAACAAATACATGAAAGGATGCTCAACATCACTAATCATTAGAGAAATGCAAATCAAAAGTACAGTGTGGTACTACCTCACACTGGTCAGAATGGCCATCATCAAAAAATCTACAAACAATAAATGCTGGAGAGGGTGTGGAGAAAAGGGAACACTCTTGCACTGTTTGTGGGAATGTAAATTGATACAGCCACTATGAAGAACAGTATGGAGGTTCCTTAAAAAACTAAAAATATAACTACCATACGACCCAGCAATCCCACTACTGGGCGTATACCCTGAGAAAACCATAATTCAAAAAGAGTCATGTACCACAATGTTCATTGCAGCTCTATTTACAATAGCCAGGACACGGAAGCAATCGAAGTGTCGAACGACAGATGAATGGATAAAGAAGATGTGGCACATATATACAATGGAATATTACTCAGCCATAAAAAGAAACGAAATTGAGTTATTTGTAGTGAGGTGGATGGACCTAGAGACTGTCATACAGAGTGAAGTAAGTCAGAAAGATAAAAACAAATACCATATGCTAACACATATACATGGAATCTTAAAAAAAAAAAGGTTCTGAAGAACCTAGGGGCAGGACAGGAATAAAGACACAGACCTAGAGAATGGACTTGAGGGCACGGGGAGGAGGAAGAGTAAGCTGGGACGAAGTGAGAGAGTGGCATGGACATATATACACTACCAAATGTAAAATAGATAGCTAGTGGGAAGCAGCCACATAGCACAGGGAGATCAGCTCTGTGCTTTGTGACCACCTAGAGGGGTGGAATAGGGAGGGTGGGAGGGAGATGCAAGAGGGAGGAGATATGGGGATATATTTATATGTATAGCTGATTCACTTTGTTATAAAGCAGAAACTAACACACCATTGCAAAGCAATTATACTCCAATAAAGATGTAAAAAAAAAAAAATAGGTAAAAGTCAATGTGCTGGGCTTCCATGGTGGCGCAGCGGTTGAGAATCTGCCTGCCAATGCAGGGGACACGGGTTCGAGCCCTGGTCTGGGAAAATCCCACATGCCGCGGAGCAACTAGGCCCGTGAGCCACAACTACTGAGCCTGCGCGTCTGGAGCCTGTGCTCCGCAACAAGAGAGGCCGCGACAGTGAGAGGCCTGTGCACCGCGATGAAGAGTGGCCCCCACTTGCCGCAACTAGAGAAAGCCCTCGCACAGAAACGAAGACCCAACACAGCCAAAAATAAATATAAATAAATAAATAAATAAATAAATAAATAAATAAATAAATAAATAAATAAAAGGCTTATTATAAAAAAAAATTCAATGTGCTTATTGTTATTTTTCAGATATATTACTTATTTCCGATTAATAGTTCATGTCTGCAAATGGTTCTGAATCACCCATACTGTAAATATTAACCTATGCCAACTGATAAAATGGTGACAGTTTTAAGGTTATGACAAGTTTACAGCTCTGTGAAATAAACCAGCTCTTGCATGTAACAGGGTAGCTACTTGTGCAAACAATCCCTAGGCATTTTTTAACCTGGCACACTATTTGGCTGATTCCATCACTAATGCATAATAAATGTTGGCATGTGCTCAATCAACTTGTCTAAGAAATTTTACTTTAAGAAAAAATGCCACAAATTGGATAAAGTCATCTAAATGTAGGGAGCAATGCCCCAGGGCTGTGCCCTGGTAGACTTCAACATTTGAGGTCAGGGCTTAGAGGAAGAAACATCCAAGAAGAGCGAGGAATCACTGGTTTACTGGGTAATTAGCACCCTTCATAAATATGCATTAATCCTTGCCATAATCATCCAAGAGTAGGGGTTACTATCGTTATCCCAACTTGAGAGAATCATAACTGAGGCTCAGCAAGGTGAAGTGGTTTGCCAAAGGATCATACATATCAAGGTTATAATCCAGTGTTACCATATTTAGTCTGCCTTTTCCTATTATTGTCTCCATTGCCAGTGACCCGTGTGAATGCATTTATGAGAGCAGTTGGTGAGATGTTCTCAGGGTGTTCTCTGTTTTCCTTACAGGGGGGTATGTGAAGGCCTTGGAGATGACTAAAGAAACCCCAGGCCAAGGAGCCTTTAAGCCAAATTCCATTTCTGAGACGTATGATGATGTTGAGTACCCCGGGAGAGAGAGGTAAGTACGTGCCAGCCCTTCAGCGAGATGAATGTGATGAGACTTTAAAAGTACAATACAACAGGTCAACGGTCTTTGTATCTTTTCTCCCCACAGAGCAAAGTCAGATTTCTCTAACTCATTTGTCTCCGATAATGGTAAGTTTAAGAAAACATTTGAAACTGTCAATAGGAATTGCTAAGAGTTTCTGTGGCAGATTAGTAGTAAGGTATCTTTTATTTACATATTTTTATTAATGCCATTTGGGTGGGGTGATGATAAGCTAATAGAAGTGGTTCAAGGTATGTGTGAATAAATGCATTTAGAATCATGAAGGTGAAGATGCTGGTAATGGGTCTTTTGTGGCAAGAAAGCAACTTTGATGTGAAATTGCTTTCTTCCTGATCTCTTCACAATCCAAGTCTGAAGATAGGAATGTGTTTTACTCAAAACACTTGTATGGATTCTCAATACTTTTTTTAAAAAATTGAAGTATAGTTTATTTACAACATTAGTTTCAGATGTACAACATAGTGATTTTATATTTTTATAGATTATAGTCCACTTAAAGTTATTATAAAATATTTGTCATAGTCCTTGTGCTATACATCGTATCTTTGTATCTTATTTATTTTATAGCTAGTAGTCTGTATCTCTTAATCCCCTTCCACATCTTGCCCATACCCCACCTTGCCCCTTCCTCCACACTTGTTCCCACTGGTAACAATTCATTCTCTGTATCTGTGAGTCTGTTTTGTTATATTCATTTATTTTTCTTTTCTTTTTCTCTTTTAGATTCCGCATGTAAGTGAAAACGTACGGTTTTTGTCTTTCTATGTCTGGCTTATTTACTAAGCATAACACTCTCCAAGTCCATCCATGTTGTTGCAAATGGCAAAATTTCATTTTTTTTTATGGCTGAGTAGTATTCCTGTGTGTGTGTGTGTGTGTGTGCGTGTGTATACACTACATCTTCTTTACCCATTCATCTGTTAATGGACACTGAGGTTGCTACCATATCTTGGCCATTGTAAATAATGCTAATATGAACATTAGGGTGCATCTTTTTTGAATTAGTGTTTTCATTTTCTTCAGATAGACACCCAGGAGTGGAATTGCTGGATCATATGGCAGTTCTATTTTTAATTATTTGAGGAACCTCCATACTGTTTCCCATAGTGGCTGCACCAATTTACATTCCCACAAACAGTGTAGGAGGGTTCCCTTTCCTCCACATCCTCGCCAACATCTCTTGTCATCTTTTTTTTTTTTTTTACCATCTTTATTGGAGTATAATTGCTTTAAAATGGTGTGTTAGTTTCTGCTTTATAACAAAGTGAATCAGCTATACATATAAATATATCCCCATATCTCCTCCCTCTTGCATCTCCCTCCCATCCTCCCTATCCCACCCCTCTAGGTGGACACAAAGCACTGAGCTGATCTCCCTGTGCTATGCAGCTGCTTCCCACTAGCTATCTATTTTACATTTGGTAGTGTATATATGTCCATGCCACTCTCTCACTTCACCCCAGCTTACACTTCCCACTTCCCGTGTCCTCAAGTCCATACTCTACGTCTGTGTCTTTATTCCTGTCCTGCCCCTAGGTTCTTCAGAACCTTTTTTTTTTTTTTTTTTTTTTTTTAGATTCCATATATATGTGTTAGCATACGGTATTTGTTTTTCTCTTTCTCACTTACTTCACTCTGTATGATAGTCTCTAGGTCTATCCATCTCACTACAAATAACTCAATTTCATTTCTTTTTATGGCTGAGTAATATTCCATTGTATATATGTGCCACATCTTCTTTATGCATTCATCTGTCGATGGACACTTAGGTTGCTTCCATGTCCTGGCTATTGTAAATAGAGCTTCAGTGAACATTTTGGTACATGACTCTTTTTGAATTATGGTTTTCTCAGGGTATATGCTCAGTAGTGGGATTGCTGGGTCGTATGGTAGTTCTAATTTTAGACTTTTGAGGAACCTCCATACTGTTCTCCATAGTGGTTGTATCAATTTACATTCCCACCAGCAGTGCAGGAAGGTTCCCTTTTCTCCACACCCTCTCCAGCATTTATTGTTTGTAGATTTTTTGATGATGGCCATTCTGACCGGTGTGAGATGATATCTCATTGTAGTTTTGATTTGCATTTCTCTAATGATTAGTGATGTTGAGCATCCTTTCACGTGCTTGTTGGCAATCTGTATATCTTCTTTGGAGAAATGTCTGTTTAGGTCTTCTACCCATTTTTGGATTGGGTTGTTTGTTTTTTTGATATTGAGCTGCATGAGCTGCTTGTATATTTGGCAGGTTAATCCTGTGTCAGTTGCTTCACTTGCAAATATGTTCTCCCATTCTGAGGGTTGTCTTTTTGTCTTGTTTATGGTTTCCTTTGCTGTGCAAAAGCTTTTAAGTTTCATTAGGTCCCATTTGTTTATTTGTGTTTTTATTGCCATTTCTCTAGGAGGGGGTCAAAAAGGATCTTGCTGTGATTTATGTCATAGAGTGTTTTGCCTATGTTTTCCTCTAAGAGTTTTATAGTGTCTGGCCTTACATTTAGGTCTTTAATCCATTTTGAATTTATTTTTGTGTATGGTGTTAGGGAGTGTTCTAATTTCATTCTTTTATATGTAGCTATCTAGTTTTCCCAGCACCAGTTATTGAAGAGGCTGTGTTTTCTCCATTGTATATTCTTGCCTCCTTTATTGAAGGTAAGGTGACCATATGTGTGTGAGTTTATCGCTGGGCTTTCTATCCTGTTCCACTGATCTATATTTCTGTTTTTGTGCAAGTACCATACTGTCTTGATTACTATAGCTTTGTAGTATAGTCTGAAGTCAGGGAGCCTGATTCCACCAGCTCCGTTTTTCTTTCTCAAGATTGCTTTGGCTATTTGGGGTCTTCTGTGTTTCCATACAAATTGTGAAATTTTTTGTTCTAGTTCTGTGAAAAATGCCATTGGTAGTTAGATAGGGATTGCATTGAATCTGTAGTTTGCTTTGGGTAATATAGTCATTTTCACAATGTTGATTCTTCCAGTCCAAGAACATGGTATATCTCTCCATCTGTTTGTATCATCTTTAATTTCTTTCATCAGTGTCTTATAGTTTTCTGCATACAGGTCTTTTGTCTCTTCAGGTAGGTTTATTCCTAGGTATTTTATTCTTTTTGTTGCAGTGGTTAATGGGAGTGTTTCCTTAATTTCTCTTTCAGATTTTTCATCATTAGTGTATAGAAATGCAAGAGATTTCTGTGCATGAATTTTGTATCCTGCTACTTTAACAAATTCATTGATTAGCTCTAGTAGTTTTCTGGTAGCATCTTTAGGATTCTCTATATATAGTATCATGTCATCTGCAAACAGTGACAGTTTTACTTCTTTTCCGATTTGGATTCATTTTATTTCTTTTTCTTCTCTGATTGCTGTGGCTAAAATTCCAAAACTAAGTTGAATAATAGTGGTGAGAGTGGGCAACCTTGTCTTGTTGCTGATCTTAGAGGAAATGGTTTCAGGTTTTCACCATTGAGAATGATGTTGGCTGTGGGTTTGTCATATATGGCCTTTATTATGTTGAGGTAAGTTCCCTCTATGCCTACTTTCTGGAGGGGTTTTATCATAAATGGGTGTTGAATTTTGTCAAAAGCTTTTTCTGCATCTATTGAGATGATCATATGGTTTTTCTCCTTCAATTTGTTAATATGGTTTATCACATTGATTTATTTGCATATTTGAAATATCCTTGCATTCCTGGAATAAACCCCACTTGATCATGGTGTATGATCCTTTTAATGTGCTGTTGGATTCTGTTTGCTAGTATTTTGTTGAGGATTTTTGCATCTATATTCATCAGTGATATTGGCCTGTAGTTTTCTTTTTTTGTGGCATCTTTGTCTGATTTTGGTATCAGGCTGAAGGTGGCCTCATAGAATGGGTTTGGGAGTGTTCCTCTTTCGCTATATTTTGGAAGAGTTTGAGAAGGGTAGGTGTTAGCTCTTCTCTCAGTGTTTGTTAGAATTCGCCTGTGAAGCTATCTGGTCCTGGGCTTTTGTTTGTTGGAAGATTTTTAATCACAGTTTCAATTTCAGTGCTTGTGATTGGTCTGTTCATATTTTCTATTTCTTCCTGGTTCAGTCTCGGAAGGTTGTGCTTTTCTAAGAATTTCTCCGTTTCTTCCAGGTTGTCCATTTTATTGGCATATAGTTGCCTGTAGTAATCTCTCCTGATCCTTTGTATTTCTGCAGTGTCAGTTGTTACTTCTCCCTTTCCATTTCTAATTCTATTGATTTGAGTCTTCTCTTCTTTTTTCTTGATGACTCTGGCTAATGGTTTATCAATTTTGTTTATCTTCTCAAAGAACCAGCTTTTAGTTTTATTGATCTTTGCTATTCTTTCCTTCATTTCTTTTTCATTTATTTCTGATCTGATCTTTATGATTTCTTTCCTTCTGCTAACTTTGGGGTTTTTTTTTTTCTTCTTTCTCTAATTGCTTTAGGTGTAAGGTTAGGTTGTTTATTTGAGATGTTTCTTGTTTCTTGAGGGAGGATTTTATTGCTATAAACTTCCCTCTTAGAACTGCTTTTGCTGCATCCCATAGGTTTTGGGTCATCGTGTTTTCATTGTCATTTGTCTCTAGGTATTTTTTGATTTCCTCTTTGATTTCTTCAGTGATCTCTTGGTTATTTAGTAGTGTATTGTTTAGCTTCCATGTGTTGGTTTTTTTAACAGATTTTTTCCTGTAATTGATATCTAGTCTCATAGCATTGTGGTCGGAAAAGATACTTGATACAATTTCAATTTTCTTAAATTTACCAAAGCTTGATTTGTGTCCCATGATATGATCTATCCTGGAGAATGTTCCATGAGCACTTGAGAAGAAATTGTCATCTGCTGTTTTTGAATGGAATGTCCTATAAATATCAATTAAGTTCATCTTGTTCAGTGTATCATTTAAAGCTTGTGTTTCCTTATTTATTTTCATTTCGGATGATCTGTCCATTGGTGAAAGAGGGGTGTTAAAATCCCGTACTATGATTCTGTTACTGTCGATTTCCCCTTTTATGGCTGTTAGCATTTGCCTTATGTATTAAGGTGCTCCTATGTTGGGTGCATAAATATTTATAATTGTTGTATCTTCTTATTGGATTGATCCCTTGATCATTAATGTAGTGTCCTTTTTTGTCTCCTGTAATAGTCTTTATTTTAAAGTCTATTTTGTCTGATATGAGAATTGCTACTCCAGCTTTCTTTTGATTTCCATTTGCATGGAATATCTTTTTCCATCCCCTCACTTTCAGTCTGTATGTGTCCCTAGGCCTGAAGTGGGTCTCTTGTAGATAGCATATATATGGGTCTTGTTTTTTATCCATTCAGCCAGTCTATGTCTTTTCGTTGGAGCATTTAATCCATTTACATTTAAGGTTGTTATCAATATGTATGTTCCTATTACTATTTTCTTAATTGTTTTGGGTTTGTTATTGTAAGTCTTTCCCTTCTCTTGTGTTTCCTGCCTAGAGAAGTTCCTTTAGCATTTGTTGTAGAGCTGGTTTGGTGGTGCTGAATTCTCTTAGCTTTTGCTTGTCTGTAAATGTTTTAATTTCTCCATTGGATCTGAATGAGATCCTTGCTGGGTAGAGTAATCTTGGTTGTAGGTTTTTCCCTTTCATCACCTTAAATATGTCCTGCCACTCCCTTCTGGCTTGCAGAGTTTCTGCTGAAAGATCAGCTGTTAGCCTTATGGGGATTCCCTTGTATGTTAATTCTTGCTTCCCTTGCTGCTTTTAATATTTTTTCTTTGTATTTAATTTTTGATAGTTTGATTAATATGTGTCTTGGTGTGTTTCTCCTTGGATTTATCCTGTGTAGGACTCTCTGTGCTTCCTGGGCTTGACTATTTCCATTCTCATGTTAGGGAAATTTTCAACTATAATCTCCTCAAATATTTTCTCAGCCCCATTTTTTGCCTCTTCTTCTTCTGGGACCCCTATAATTTGAATGTTCGTGTGTTTAATGTTGTCCCAGAGGTCTCTGAGATTGTCCTCAATTCTTTTATTTCTTTATTCTGCTCTGTGGTAGTTATTTCCACTATTTTATCTTCCAGGTCATTTATCCATTCTTCTGCCTCAGTTATTCTGCTATTGATTCCTTCTAGAGAATTTTTTATTTCATTTATTGTGTTGTTCATTATTGTTTGTTTGCTCTTTAGTTCTTCTAGGTCCTTGTTAAACGTTTCTTGTATTTTCTCCATTCTATTTCCAATATTTTGGATCATCTTTACTATCATTACTCTGAATTCTTTTTCTGGTAGACTGCCTATTTCCTCTTCATTTGTTTGGTCTAGTGGGTTTTTACCTTGCTCCTTCATCTGCTGTGTTTCTCTGTCTTCTCATTTTGCTTAACTTACTGTGTTTGGTGTCTCCTATTCACAGGCTGCAGGTTCATTTTTGGTGTCTACTCCCAGTGGGTAAGGTTGGTTCAGTAGATTGTGTAAGCTTCCGGGTGGAGGGGAATGGTGCCTGTGTTCTGCTGGATGAGGCTGGATCTTGTCTTTCTGGTGGGCAGGACCACGTCCAGTGGTGTGTTTTGGGGTGTCTGTGAATTTATTATGATTTTAGGCAGCCTCTGTGCTAATGGGTGGAGTTGTATTCCTGTCTTGGTAGTTGTTTGGCATAGGGTGTCCAGCACTGTAGATTGCTGGTCGTTGAGTGGAACTGGGTCTTAGCATTGAGATGGAGATCTCTGGGACAGCTTTCACCGTTTGATATTACGTGGGGCTGGGAGGTCTCTGGTGGACCAATGACCTGAACTTGGCTCTCCCACCTCAGAGGCTTAGGCCTGTCACCCGGCTAGAGCACCAAGACCCTGTCAGCCACACGGCCCGGTACGTGGGAAGTTTCTTGCCTTTTGGGAAGTCTGAGGTCTTCTGCTAACATTCAGTAGGTGTTCTGTAGGAGTTGTTCCACATGTAGATGTAGTTTTGATGTATTTGTGGGGAGGAAGGTGATCTACACGTCTTACTCCTCCACCAACTTGAAGGTGCCCCTTTTTGTCATCTTTTTGATGATAGCCATTCTGACAGATGTGAGGTGATATCTCATTGCACTTTTGACTTGCATTTCCCTGATGATTAGTGTTGCTGAGCATCTTTTCTTGTGCCTGTTTGCCATCTGCAGGTCTTTTTTGAAAAGATGTCTATTCAGGCCTTTGCCCATTTTTAAAATCGGGTTGCTTGTTTTTTTGATATTGAGTTGTATGAGCTTGTTATATATTTTGGATATTAACCCCTTTTCAGACATATCATTTGCAAATATCTTCTCCCATTCAGTAAGTTGTCTTTTTGTTTTGTTAATGTTTTCCTTTGCTGTGCAAAAGCTTCTAAGTTTGATTAGGTCCCATTTGTTTATTTTTGCTTTTGTTTCCTTGCATGAGGAGACAGATCCAAAAAAAAATATTGCTAAGACTTATGTCAAAGTGTGTTCTGCCTATGTTTTCTTCTAGGAGTTTCCCCAGCACCACTTATTGAAGAGACTGTCTTTTCTCCATGTATATTCTTGCCTCCTTTGTCATAGATTAATTAACTGTTAGT
Source organism: Eubalaena glacialis (assembly GCF_028564815.1). Taxonomy (NCBI): domain Eukaryota; kingdom Metazoa; phylum Chordata; class Mammalia; order Artiodactyla; family Balaenidae; genus Eubalaena; species Eubalaena glacialis. The sequence continues at coordinate 147,160,486 of NC_083718.1, forward strand.
GTGTGTGTTTGTTTCTGGGCTTTTTATTCTGTTCCATTGATCTATGTCTGTTTTTGTGCCAGTACCATACTGTTTTGACTACTATAACTTTGTAGTATATTCCCAATACTTTTAAGATTGACGTTAACATGGTATAGAGGACTTGAATGCCCCTACCTACCCCTCCATCCTCTTTTCATACATACTCAGGCTTCATCTTTGAGATCCAGTCATGCTGACCTGTTAGCTTCTCTGACTTGCTAAGCTCCCACTGCAGGGTGTTTGCATATTCTACTCCCTCTTCCTGGAATGTTCTTTACTCCCATGTGCCCCTTTGTCTAAGTGACTCTTAATCTTTCTTCTGATCTCAGCTCAATCATTATTCCCCAAGGAATATTCTCTTAGGTATACAGTCTTATAGTACCTTGACCCTCTTTTTCATAGCATTTGTAACAGTTGTAATTCTATATTTATGTGATTCTTTGATTAATAATTCTCTTCCCTCCTAGATGATTTCCTTCTCTATGCTCACCATTTTCCCTAGCCCCTATCATAATGCCAGGCACATGTTACATATTCAAAAAATATTTGTTGAATGAATGAAAAGTTAATGGAGGAGGGATAATGAAATGCTACTCTGGTTGGTTTTGTCCTTCTTAGAATATTAGAATTTTAGATGGAGAAACAATCTTAGAGATTATTAAACACGGTACCCTCATTTTAAAAAAAGGAAACTGAGGCACAGAGAAGTTAAGTGACTGTCCTAAACTCATTGTGAATCAAGTTCTGAACTTGAAAATCCTCCATTGCCAGGGTAGATTCAAAGTATATCTGTGTATTTTAAGCTTATGTGTTGGACTAGGTGAAAGCCATGCTATGATGGGGGAAGATTGTTCAAGATGTGTCTGGTTGTCTCCATTATTTCCCCAGCATTCAGCACAATGTCTGGTATTTAGTAGACTGATTGTTATATGTAAAATATGCAAAGGGTTGAAGGCGGGAATCTGTTAATAAATTAACTTTCTTTGACTAAATCAGACAGACTTGAAAACAGGGTAGAAGCAAATATTAATTTTTGTTTGTACGTACTTTTATAGAGGTTATTTATTTTTACCACATGCTTGTAAAAACATGTGCATATGTTTCAATAAAAACTACTTCACAAACAAAAGATTAGAGTACCTAGCACCTGGTAGGTATCCAATAATTTTGTGTCAAATATGAATCTGAATTATTGCCATTATAATGAATAATTTTTTTTTAATTTCAAAAGAAAATAGTGAAGAAATGTATGAAGATGTCTACAAAACAAAGAGCAACTACCCAAAGATAGAGTGAGTTTCTCTTTTTCTTGGCTTCATAGCTAAGGGTATTTCCTGTTAGTCTAGGAAAACCAAAGTTTAAGAAATGACCTCCATCCCTACCCACCCCATCGTTAGGGAAGATATGCATAGAGAATGGAGATAAGCTACTGTAATACAACATTGTGATCAATAGGGTACTTGTAATTGTGTACAATCATATCTAATAATTTTGATCACATTGCTTTATCTTTTGAGAAAATGTCCGTCTCCCAGAGTAGAGGACTTTGATACTGTGTTAGGGAATAAGTGAGAAAAGAGAAGTAAATATCAATAAAATGCTTCAATTCTGTAGTTGCTTTTCTAGGAAGAAATTAATGGTTATGATTTACCTGTATCTTTGAAAGTTAATGAGGCTATCTCTGGGATTGGAGCTTAATTTATTATCTAATAATTCAGTGTTATCAAGGACAGTATTTGTTCAAATGGGCATTATTAATCAAATTCAGTTATTAGGCACACATTGTGGAAAGGAAAACAGCAGTAGTCAAAAGCAAGAAGTTTGAGGGTTGAAGGGAAAAGAGGGCATTCATGCTGGGTGGGATGATGTGAGTGTGTCATTCCCTCTCCCTACTCCCCCCCCCCCCCAATCAAGAGCATATTTGGAAAAATTTTAATCATCAACCAGGCAGTCAGTGTACCATCATCGTTATATTATCATTCCATAAATTAAAGATCAGTGACGTGACTTTCAGAAGCTAGGAATTTCTATAATGTATTTCTAGTATAGTTTGTAAACTATGGGTCCCTGAGTCATCGTCTCTAAAAGGAAGACTTTGCTCCATAAACTCTTTAAAATAGAAACCATTTGGAGTAGATGAAAGTTTGTTTTGAAATATAGTAATTCCATCCATAGCTGATGTGTGTTACTTCCTATCAGCATCTAAACAAAGAAGAGCATAGAAGCTGACAAGGCATTTTCCTGCTCTTCCTTGAGTGGGGTGTGTTGAAGAAATGAGACTGAAGTCTCTGATCCTTTTTACTACAGCAGGCTTCCATCCCCAGTACTCTCTCAAACACCATGTTATTTATATCCTCTGATTCCTCTTAGTTTAGATGGAAAAGAAGCACTTAAAAGACTGCAGAGGTTCTTCAAGAAAGAAAAGGATAGATTTAAAATGAAGAAAACCAAGTCAAAAGAAAATATAAGGTAAAAGGTCCCTTTTTATTTCTCTTTCCAGGAAAGGATTAGCAGTGCTGGCCTGGTTAGTTACACAGCTGATGTTCTCTATTCTGTTCTAGTGCAGTGGTACCAGAAACTAAAACCAAAGGCCCTGGTTATCACCTACCTCCTCCTTGCCAATATTTGAGTGAACTACACCCACAGATGCTAATGGGAAAGTGACAATGTCCCTTTTGAAAAAATTGATGAGAAAAGGTTGTGAACAACGGTAGAGGGAAAGTCTTAAACAAAGTCCAGGAAAGAAACTTTCCTCATCATCCTTGGCATAGATTCCTGTTGTTGTTACTGAGCATTATGTTATTAATTACATCCTTTTATGCTCTCTCAGCCCTACAAGTTCCAGTGGTTTTATTTGTCTACACTTCCATATTCTAATTTGCCTCTCTTGAGAGAGGCAGTGTGTGGAAAGGGAAGATGAATTTTTCAGCTGAATGGTCCATGTACCTCAAAGTCTTAGACCTGGAAGGGACCCTCCAAGATCACCCTAGCTAATTACCAGTGGGAATTGGGAAGGTTAGAAATTCATGAGAAGGAGAAAGAAACAAGAGGCCTAGGTTCTGGATTCTAGTTTCAGCTTTTCTGTTTATTCAGTGTGCAACCATGGGCAAATCACTTCCATTTTGTATTCATAGGGATCAAGTTTCTTCTTGTGTATAATAGGAGGGAGGAGGGAGACTGAGTGGTCTCTGGAGGCACTTCTCTCATATATATGTGTGTGTGTGTGTGTGTGTGTGTGTGTGTATATATATATATATATGAGAGACACACACACAAAAACATAGACATAGTTCTGTATTTTATGAGGGCAGAGGATGGTAAAATAATTTGACCCAGGTTATTACATATATTGACATGGAATTATGTTATTCTACCTTGAAGTTCTTTTCAATTATAAAACCTCAGAGTAACATGACTTTAAGTCTAATTGTCTGTGGATGTAGATCTACCAAGAGATTGATATAGAATATGGGGTTACAAATTGTAGTCCTGACCATGGAAGAAGAGGGAGTCTAGCTCCAGTGGCCAATGAGACCTAAAGGCAGACCCCGACCTTAGCAGGTTAGATGTTTCTGACAAAAATTATTAGTGTGATACCTGCAGTCCCATAAAAATTTGATCCAGGTGAGAATGCTGATGCGTGTTTTTTTTTTTTTTAAATAATATTTATTTATTTATTTTGGCTGCACAGGGTTTTAGTTGCAGCACGCAGGATCTTAGTTGCGGTAGGCATGCGGGATCTAGTTCCCCCGACCAGGGATTGAACCCGGGCCCACTGCATTGGGAGTGTGGAGTCTTACCCACTGGGCCACCAGGGAAGTCCCAATGCTGATGTTTTTAAAATGCAAATGTTATTTCCTTTTTCTTAGAGCTATTCTTAGAACTGTGACTGCTTATGACTTTTAGAACAAATATCCAATCCCTTTTCATTGCAAGTCAATACTTTTGTGGCCGCCCCTTCCTACTTGTCCAGCTCCATCTCTCGCTCAGATTTACTCTCATCACCAGCCCATTAACACATTCCCTCTTTGTATATGAGTGCCCTGGCGTTTCATGCCTCCTTGCTTTTGACCACGACATTCCGTTGGTCTGGAATGTACCTGCCCTTCTCCAACTTCCTTTGATTATCAAAGTTCTAGCCTTCCCTTAAAGTTTGGTCAAACATTGTCCTTTCTGGGACGCATTCCATGAACCTTTCTACCCAAACCTGTATTACCGGTTTCTCTTCTATGTTTCCGTAACATCCCGTGCACATCTTGTAACATCTATTAATACTACTGAGAAACCCTTTTTCTTAGAGTCAGAGAATCTCAGGGTAAGAAGAGAAATCCATATACCTAGTCCAACCCACTACACAAGCTTCTCTGCAGATTTCCTAAGAAGCCAAATCTCTATGCCTGCACACCTCTATAAAGAGAAATTCACTATGTGCAGGGGGAAATCTGCCATTTGTAGGAAGGTCTAAAAAGCCTTTTTCCCCTTAAATTTTGCCAAAATCTGCCTCTCTACCTTAATTTTTCAATTAATAGCATGGAGACATACCAAGGTAAAAACAGAACTTTGTTTATTTATTTGTTTCTTTGTTTACCTTTTGTTGAGCCTTTTGATTGAGGGCTCCTCTCTGGAATATCAACTCCTAGTTTGTTGCATAATCTTCAGAAGGAGGTTGCAACCATGAAAATGTGACCTTTAAAAAGAGTTGGGGCTCTCAATCTTCTCTCTCTCTCACACACACACACACACTCACAAACACATGCACACACACGCACACACTGCCTGTTAGGATAGTCATTATTAAATGGCTTGATTTAGGCATAAATAAACCAAGAATTAAATGCCACTGGTCTTAGCTATGCTATGAGTTTTACATGGGAATTAAATGTTAAGCCTCTTCTCACTCCCTCTGTTCCAAATGTTCTGACTTCTTCTTTCAACAGGCCAAGCACTCCTCAGCTTGAGGGTCTTTGTGTCTGCTGTTTCCTCCCCTAGGAATGCTCTTACCCCAGATATCTAGTTGGCCTATTCTCTCACTATCTTCAGGCCTCTGCTTCAAAATCACCTTATCAGTGAAGCCTTCCCTGAGGTCCTCTGAAAAATGGCAAACCAGCCCTCACCTCCAGTCCCCCTCCCCCCTTACCCTGCTCTATTTTTCTTAATTGCACTTATCTCCATAAATTTCCTTACATGACAGATCATAAATTTCCTTGTTTGTTTTCTGTCTGTCTCACTCTACTAGACTCCATGAGGGCAGGGATTTTGACTGTTTTGTCCACTGCAGTATCTGCAACATAAAGTACAGTGCGTGGAAGAAAAAAAAAAAAAAAAAGGAACAGTGCCTGGGATATAATAGGCACTCAATAAATATCTGTTGAATGAATAGATGACCTAAAGGAAGGAAATATCATTATAGATTTTTTTTGTGTGTGGCCTTGGTTTCTGTGTTTAAATAGGAGCTACCAGCACCCTGACCTAATTAAAATGGAGGAAGGGAATGGGTGTTAAGAAAGGCTCCCTTAAGCAAGGGACCGCTTGCTTAAGCCGAGGCCCCAAGGATATGTGCTCATTAGATGTTGAGGGCAGGAAGTGCACTAAGGCTTCACACGTGTTCTCTCTAATCCTCACAATAACCCATGAGTTAGAAACTTGTTCCTCCGTTTTACAGATGAAAAACTAAGGCTTTGAAAAGTTATGTGACTTGCCCAGGGTAAGTGGCTAAGTGGCGGAACTGAGAGTCAAATCAGCTCTGACTCTAGTGACCATGTGTTTCTCCTACTGTGTCCTGCACATCACAGTTCTGGTCTCATAGACACCAACGGAAGGGATCACTGTCCCAGGCACATTCACTTAGGAAAGCTCATCCCGTACAAAGGGAACTCTACAAGATAGGTGCTGGTATTCATTTTGGAAATGGAGAACTAAAGCTTCCATAAAGGTTAGTGCTGTTCCTTTGGTCAGTCCTTTATTATGTTCTTATCACAGAGTGTTATATTAACTTACTTTTGGTGTCCCTCACTAAACCGCGAGCTACTTCAAGACAGAAACTGTGTCTGATCAGTTTGTATACCCAGCACATGGGCCTGGCCCGTGATGAGTGTCCCCAGAATACCTGTAGGACTGAACTTAAATTAATTGCTTAAAATACATGGATTTTTTCCTACCACATCATGCTTCCTTTCATGTAATCTTAACTGTGAGATTTGAAGAAAACCAGATGATCTACCTAGCCAATGTCCTCTCCTACTTAGCACATTTACCATCTTCCATTTCCACCTGGCCTGGAATTCTCCCCTCAAGTCACCTCTTTGGTTAAACATATACATAGTCAGGGTCCAGCGTCTCCAGATGGCTCTCTCTCACCATACTTACCCCACATTGAATTGGCATCGTGGAAGGTAGAAGGCAGAAACAGAATCCTGTGGACAAAGAAGGGCAGGGCTAAGGGACAGCCTGAGATTGTCTCGTTAGGAAAGGGGCTGTGGGTGGTCACTGGGGATAAATAAGCTCATTTACGGGAGAGGGGAGGTGATCAGAACAAAGCTGCAGGAAAGGTTTGCTTCCTATCTTTCCCCCAAAGCATCTATATCAAGAAACCTAGTCATCAATATGTTATTTGAGATGTATCAGCTAATATCTCTGAACATGGCTTTTTCCCTTAACCCTTTGTGTCTTTTGTCAATTAACAGTGCACTTTCCATTTCGCTGCCTGATTTAGGTAAGTGACATTCGCTTATTTGCTGGAACAAAATTATTCAGCACTGACATATTCACAGTCTGAGAAAGAGAAGTAGTAATCCTTCCTGCATTCCACGTTTAATGAAAAATTGATACATCAAAATCAAAGACATTTTACACAATAGTAGTACTTACATTGGGGAAGATGAGTAACATTTCTCAAGTGCCTCCTATACGCCAGGCCTCTTAAAATCCGAGAAATAGATGCATTATCCCTTTTTACGAAGGCTCTAGGACTCACATCCATATTTTAGTGACCTAGGATTTGTACTCAAGTCTCTGAATACGAAGCTCGTGCATTTTACATTATACCACATAACCTTCTGAAGGATTTAACAGCCAGCCCACCCGAATTAAGACATAGCAATTTGAACATGACCACTTTGCAGTACACATACTAACTGAATCAAGGATGCGTCATTGGAATACTTTTTGCTTTGCTATAAAAACAACAGTGCACAAATTAGTACAGTGCCTGACATTTAGTGCGCTCGCTCTCAATCACGTTCAGTAAGTTGAATCTATCGATGAGAGAGGGCCATGTGTTTTGTTGTTTGTCAGGTTTAGTTTATGGGCTCTAGCGATGGTGGCTACTTTGATTTTACTCTGACTTGACAATTCAAATGTATATTATATTCCACAAATATAAGTTTGCTGCACTAAATAACAAATAGTTACATAAACTTGGTATAATAACAGCTCTCCCAGGCTTCCCTGGTGGCGCAGTGCTTAAGAATCCGCCTGCCAATGCAGGGGACATGGGTTCGAGTCCTGGTCGGGGAAGATCCCACATGCCACGGAGCAACTAAGCCCGTGAGCCACAACTACTGAGCCTGCGTGCCACAACTACTGAAGCCCGTGCGCCTAGAGCCCGTGCTCTGCAACAAGAGAAGCTACAGCAATGAGAAACCTGCACACCGCAATGAAGAGTAGCCCCCCCCTCGCCGCAACTAGAGAAAGCCTGTGTGCAGCAACGAAGTCCCAACGCAGCCAAAAATAAAAATAAATAAATAAAATTTAAAAATAACAGCTTTCCCAAAATATCCTCCGTCTATGTAAAAAAAAAAAAAAAAAAGTCAACTTAGAATAGGCACGCATTGTACCCCCATCCAAATATATGAATAACTGAATTATGAATTGTGAATAATTATGCCAAAAGGTTTCTAACTAGTTCAAGTGGTGAGTCACTTGAATATTATGGAATTCTACGTAGAGCACCAAGGAATGTGAATACCTAAACTGAAAACGTCTAATTATGATTATGTACTAAGTTAGATTCAATTTTATGCAAGATTATTATAAAGAAGCAGTTGTCAGTGTTTTGAAATAAAAATCATGGAAGAAAAATCAACATTAATGTTCTATTAAGTTGTGTTTTTTGCCCTAGAAATTAAGCCCTCTCACTGCTCTAGCATTATAACATCTTTGTCCAGTTCCAGGATGATGGGAACCTAGTCTAAACATGATCCTTTCAGCAACTCATATTTTCTGGAAATCCACACGAAATCAAATTGATATAAATATTTATGCATGTGTTTGAGATACTAGGACATCTCACTATTTTTTAATCCTCAGTTGAACTTTTTACCAAATGGATACTTGTTTTGTTCTTTGATCCTTTCTATATCCTATGATCAGATTTTGATAAAACAGGCATGGGGATGCACCTAGATAATTAAGTAATTGTGTATAATTTGGAAAGCTGGGGATTGTATAAACCATACCTAATAATAGACTATTTTGATCCTATCTTGACCCTAGAACTTAGGTCTCAGGAAGTTATTATCTATGATGATGTGGACATAAATGAAAAAAAGTCAAAGTAAGTCAATTTACCGCATTGGTCATCCCTGCTGATATTTAACCCATTTCCTGATGCTTTGTTAAATACGGTCAGAGGGCCATCCCTTCAGATCCTTGGTTACTGGGTGAAAAGTCAAGTTGTGATATATTGCCCCCACTAGGAAAGGAAAATAATGAGTAATGCAGATGACCTAACAGTGGTAGGTGATTCAAAACTCACTGGAGCTTTGTTTCTTACCTTTGAATCTATAGACTTGAAACTCATTTCAACGTAACAAATACTTATTTAAATGCCTCCTGTGGAGGATGGCAAGCACCACCTGACAGAACCTCTGTTCTCAAGGCCTAAATAACTAAAATCAAAAAAGAGAAACCATCCTGAAACTCAATACCCTTTCTCTAGCTACTTATTATCTGTCCTTTCCCTCTCAATTAAATGGTTGCAAATAAAGGTCTCCTCTACTCATCTTGGATACATCTTTCCAAGCTCACTGCAACTGGGGTTCTGTTCCACCATGACAGTGCACTTGTTTTTGGTAAGGTCACTAATAACTTCTTTGTTAAATCCAGTGGATACATGTAAGTCCTTATTATACTTGGCGTCTTTGTAATATCTTAAATTGTTGATCATGCCATCCTTCAAAGGAAAAAAATATTAACTTTTCCCCAGGTTTCTATGTTATCATTATTTCTTATTCTTCATCTTTGGCTGTTGCTCCTCCTGTTTGGTTGGTTAGTTTTGGTTTTGTGTGCATGTACGTGTTCTAATTCTGCCATTCATTTCTTTAAAAATTATGTGTTTCTCAGATTTCCTGTATCAGTTCTCTTCCCTTCTTCCTTTATATGTTCTTGAATGGTCTCATCTACATCTAGGGCTTTAATTACAATCACTATAGTAAAGATATCAAAATTTACAATTTTGAGGTCAGATTTCTCTCTTCCACTTTAATAAGCCTGCTAGATAACTCTCTTTGAAACTCAGAATTCCATAATAACTCATAATCTCAACTGTCCCCATCCAAATATGATCCCTTTCTTCTAATTTCTATGTTGGTGATTGTTTCAATAAACACACAGTTGCTCAAACCAAAACCCTAGGCATTCATTGTCCTTGACTCCTCCTCCTCTCGTGCCCTGCACCCTCTTCTGTTTAAATAACTCTCAAAATGTTCCTGCTTCCCCATCCCCACTGCACAGCCACATGAAGGCACTCATTGCTTCTCAGCTGGATCATTGCAATGACTTCCTGAATGGCCACCTCACCTCCACTTCAGTTTATTTTCCAAACTTTCTAAAGTACAAATAGGATCATGTCACAAAACCCACCATTCACCAGCTTAAACATGGTTAGTGGTTGTCCATTGCTCTCAAAATGAAATCCAAACTGCTTAAGAAGACATAAAATTCATTATTGATCCAGCTCCTGGCAAACTCTCAGCCTCAGCTGTACTTCCCACTCACTCACCATTCCTATGTTCCATCCATACTGTACATTTGGGTGTTCCTTGAACTCAAGCTTTCCAGCATTTCTAAACCTTCACATTTGTTCCAACTTCTTCAATTCATTCAACAAATATTTACTGAGCATGTACTATACGCCAGACACTATGCTAAGTGTTGGTATAAAGCAGTGAATGAAACAGATGTAATTCCTATCCCTATCTGATTGGAGAGACAGATAAATTAATTTAAAAATCTATAATTAAACATAGGAATTTGATTGCTTTGGGTATTCTGAAAGAGAGTGGACATATGGTGTGTGTGTTGGAAGGAGATTGATAGTCATTTTAAAGTAGATATCTGGAGAAGGCCTTTCCAAGGAGGTGAGTATTTAAGAACAAAAGAATTGTTCTGTCTAACACACTTTGCCATGCTTTCTGCTTGGTTGACTATTTTATCCTTCATTATTTAAAACTGAATTCAGATTTTGCTTTCCCCAGTAAGTCCTCTCTGAGCTTATCTATTTGGGTTAGGTCCCCCTTTTTATCAGAACATTCTTTTCATAGTTGTATTCGTCTTATTTCTTGCCTGTCTCCTCCTCTAGATGGGAACTCCCTGAGGTAGGGGCTGTGGCTTTCTGATCTCTATCATGTGGCCTCATACCAAAACATAGTTTGTTAAATCAGATGACAAAGAAGGACCCGCCTCCAAAACATGTGCAAAATAATTTGGAAGCTCAGAATTGGTAGACATTTCCATTATTTAGGGGATCAGAAAAGTCTCTGTGCCAAGTTAAAGAAGCAAGGATAGGAAACATTTTGACAGCTGGAGATTGGGGTTGAGAGAGAGAGAGAGAGAGAGAGAGAAGCGGGGAAGGTTTGCTGGGGGGAGAGGGGTGGACAGCTGTGTAAATGGAAAACAAGTGTGTTTGGGAAGTTTCATTGGACCATAAGGCATGTGATCAAGAAAGTGGGTGTTACAAGCAGGAAATGCAATTTGGCAGGAGATGGAGAGGAGAGCCCTGGAATATAAAATTAGAGTTAAGAATGAATTCTTTCTTCAAAATAAATTATATGATATTTGTAAAAATGAAAATAAGAAACATGTAAGTTTAAAGCAAGATAAAACAAATTTCCCTCAACCCATAACTCAAGTTCAGAACCAGAACATATCCAGTGCCTTGGTTTCTCTACCTTGTGCACATCCCTTGGTCTATCTCATTGCCTTCCCCCAAGGTAAACACTCTCCTACATTTCGCGTCTTTCACTTCCTGTTCAAAACCAAAATCCTGTTATCAAACACAGGTGATAAAAATATATTATTTCATTAGGGATTTTAACATTGTAAAAATGGTACGTTGTATATAGAATTCTGCAACTTTTATTTTAATCAAAATCCATCCTTTTTTAAGCCACTATTAATTTATTCATTTTTACTGTTCTACAATATTCTATTTTATGTACATACCACAATTTATCCATTTTCTTGTGAGTATTGGGGTAGTTCCATATTTTTTGCACTTTTGAACAATATTGCTACAAATATTCTCATATCTATACTTAGAAGGGAAAATAATGCAAATTTTATAGGGAATGAAAATTCATAAGAAAATGCCAACTTGTTTTCCACAGAAAAATAGGCAAAAGATATGAACAGGTCTTCTATAGAAAGAAAGACATGAGGGCTGAATAAACATATTAAAAGAGGTTCAACATTGTTAGTAATGAAAGTAATGCAAATTAATACCACAATGAGATAGTATCTTATACCCAATAGATTGCCAAAAATTAAGAATTCTTTCTGTGTTGTTGGTGAGAATGTGGATCAGTATTCCCTTTAAATACTGCTGGGAAGAGTGTAAATTGGTACAACCACTTTGGAAAATAAGCTGGCATTTTCTTATGAATTTGCATTCCCTATAAAATTTGCATTTATTGTATTTTCCCTTCTAAGTATACACGTGATTTATGATTGTTGCTTTCCATATCTTTAAAGAAATCTTTATCCCAAGATCATATGATATTCTCCCATATTTTCTTCTAAAACTGTTAACTTTTTGGCTTTTACACATAAGCCTTAGATCTACCTGGAACTGATTTTGGCATTTTTAGTGAAGTAGAGATCCAATTAAATTTTCTTCCATGTGGGTAAATGTTCTAGCATGATTAATTGCATAGCCTCTATTTTCCCCATTTCTACAATGACATCTTTGTCATACTAAGTTTCCAAAAATCTGAAGATCTGTTTCCATGCTCTGTATTCTATTTGTGTCATTTTTTTTTAAACATCTTTATTGGAGTATAACAATGTTGTGTTAGTTTCTGCTGTATAACAAAGTGAATCAGCTACACGTATACATATATCCCCATATCCCCTCCCTCTTGCATCTCCCTCCCACCCTCCCTATCCCACCCCTCTAGGTGGTCACAAAGCACCGAGCTGATCTCCCTGTGCTATGCAGCTGCTTCCCACTAGCTATCTATTTTACATTTGGTAGTGTATATATGTCAATGCCACTCTCTTACTTCATCCCAGCTTACCCTTCCCCCTTCCCATGTGTCATTTCTATCTTAATTGAATTGTGATCTGGAAAAGTAGTTGATACGGTATTAGCACACTGAGGAAGTAGCTGATATCAGTACTTTGACATATTCTGTGACATGATTCATGCCTAGTATATGGTCAATTTTTATAAATGTTCCATGTGTACTTTAGAAAAATATGACTTCTCTAATTGATTCATGGATCAACTTATGTCCTTTAAATCAAATATTTGGCTTGGCCAAAAAGTTCGTTCAGGTTTTTCTACTGTTACGGAAAAACCCAAACGAATTTTTTGGCCAACACAATATGTGTTAATTCTCTTAATAAAATCGTTTATAGATTTATGGATTTTTAGATGCTTGATCCATTAATATATGAAAGAAGTGGCTTGAAATCTCACAGAAAGATGGTAGATTTGTCAGTTTCTTCCAAAAGTTCTATCATTTTTTTCTTTATATATTCTAAGGCTCTTTTATTAGTTGCATACAAAATTTTAAATATCTTCTGCTGAATTAAATGTTTCTTTTTAGGTTGTAGCCATCTCCATCCCCCCTAATATCAATAATATTAATAACAAAAATAATACTTATGTAGGTCTTACTGTGAGTCAATCACTGTTTTTAGATTTAACATGTATTAACTCATTCAATCTTCACAATTGTGAAGTAGATACTATTATTATACAAATTTTGTAGAAGAGAGGTTGAGACACAGAGGTGAAGTTATTTGCCCAAGCTCATAGCGCCAGTAAGTGGTAGAACCAGGATTCAAATCCCAGCAACTAGACTCCCAATCCATTCTCTTTACTACAACACTAAGCTAATTTCCTAGTGATGCTTTGTCTTAAAGTCTAATTTGCCCAATCTTATACCTACCTGACCTTTCTTTTAGTTAGTATTTCCCTAGGATACATTTTTGATCCTTTTTCTGATTTCCATATTCTTGTTCAGTGTGTCTTATATAAATAGCATAGAGCTGAACTGGCTTTTAAAAATATCTAACATGATGATACACCTTAACTCCTACCTTGCCCTAATGTAAAGTTTAATCTGAAATATTGTGGTGCTGATAGCATTTTCCTCAGGACAGACTTATCTTCTGTGCTTGCATACTGCTTACTGCTCTCTCTCTGGTTTCAGTTTATTTGCTGGGGGCTATTAAGGTATAATGTACAGGACTTAATCTAAGTGTAAAGTGTGGCAATTTGTTAAAACAAAACAAAAAAACCTTTATCCAGGATTTAGCAGTTTTGTACTGGGAGGGCCCTATCAGAAAATTCTTTTGCCCTACTGCCAAATAAGGAAGTCCAGAACTATGGGCAAGAGGACAATATAATCAGAGCCACACTTCAGGAAGAGTAACTAGACCTAGATCCTTCTGCAGAATGCTTTGGAGGGAAGGTCGGAAGTAGAACATTTGTTAGAATATTGTTAAAGGTGCTCAGGTGAAAGATGATCAAAATGTGTTTTGGGGTGGTGAAAAAAATGAAGAAGATATTTTAAGATTAAATGATATTTACCAAGTCACTTAACCCTATCAAAATCTGACCAATTTCTTTTTCATGTGATAGAGTAAATCTTCTGTAGTTTGGCCTCAGAGAAATCAATTATTAAAGACATTTGTAGCAGATGGAACACTGATGGAAAATAGCAGAATTGGGGATAGGAAGGGAGATGGAAGATGATATCTGAGTTCTTGTCAGCTTGGCTAGTTTGCATGTCACGTCCTGGTACGTATTAGGTTGAAGAGATGCCTAAACAACTCTGGATTAAATTGCTGCTAGACAATCCGGACCTCTGATTTTCATTTCCTTTTGTTCATTAGAATTTCCCCTAGAGAGTCAGCAAGGGAAGGAAGAAGAGGGGGATCTTGAAAAAGACACTGGAACAGCTTCTACAACCTGGTCCCAGTGGGGCCTATGGCATGTCATGTTACTTCTCTGAATCTTAGTTTCTTAACCTGTGATACGGCAAAAAAACAATCCTCATCCTGCCAAATTAATTAAGCTCTCTAACTAGATCCCTATAAAAGCTAAAATAAGTTGACAAAGAGTTGACCATAATGGTCACATGGCTGGCATGGGTAAAAATTGGTATGACTTTTCTGGAAATAATATATTGTTTTATAATCATTAAAGAAAATAAACTGTTAAGCAGGCATTTGCTTTGCCTGTTCCCTGCCCTCACAGCCATTGCTCCTGCCTAACAAGTCCATGCACAAGTTCTCATTAAACACTTGCTCTGTGCCTAGCACTGTGCTGAGCTTGTGGTAGATATATCTGGAATGTGTGTCTGGATCCCATCTTTTGGGAACCTAAAGTGAAGAGATAAAATGAGTGAACATCAGACAATTAGAAAAGAAGTAACTGCTGAGCTCGTTGTTATAGACTCCAAAGGCAACAGACATTGAGAAAAGAGAGTGATCGGAGATCCCTAGACAAGTCCTGGAAGTCTTCTTAAAAGCTTTCCCTAAGCTGCGTCTTTCCTTTTTATTGACGTACAGTTGATTTACAATATTGTGTTAGTTTCAGGTGTACAGCACACTGATTCAGTTATTTTTTCTGATTATATTCCATTATAGGTTATTATGATATTGAATATAATTTCTTGTGCTATACAGTAAATCCTTGCTGCTCATCTATTTTATGTATAGTAGTTTGTATCTGTTAAACCCATATTCCTAGGCCTCATCTTTAATGCTGGTCAGACGCTGAGTCCCTGATATTCTGTTGGACCTTGTGACCATAATCTGAAGGGAATTGTGACACAATGTCACTGGAAAAATTTTAAATTCCTCTGACGTAATATTCTTGTGGTTATAGTTTACCCAGTGAAAAGTTGTGTTCTGATGTGCAGACACCATAGACATACAGATGGTTGATAGAGGAGGGGCCAGTTTTGCTCACATCAATGATGAACATATTGGTTACTTTGTCATACCAGCAAGGTAACGTTTTAAAGCAGCAGGCATGATGAAAGACCATAGACTTTGGAGTCAAACACACTTGGATTCAAAGCCACTGGGTTCAAAGCCACTATTTCTGTGACCATAATAAGTTACCTAGATCATCTCTTTCCCCCTTTGTAAAACTTTATGAAAGACTACTTTAAAGGACTGTTGTAATACTTCCTGTAAGAACCACATTAGTTAACATATGTAAAATGCCTAGCATAAGACTTGACACATAGGTGCTCAAAAATATTAGTTCCTTCTATAATACCCTCTCTCCTCTCTGCATCCTTTTCTTCTCATGCTAAATACTAGTTGGATTAGTCTTGTCCCACAGTGAAGGTCCATTTTATCATTCACATTTTAGAGGTGAAGAAACAGGCTCAGAAAGGAGAGGAAGTGTGATTATAAGCAGGTTGATCTCTTGCTTCTGGCTTCAATTTTTTTTTTAATTTAATTTTTATTTTATATTGGAGTATAGTTGATTTACAATGTTGTATTAGTTTCAGGTGTACAGCAAAGTGATTCAGTTATACATATACATATATCCATTCTTTTTCAGATTCTGGCTTCAAATTTGGATTGCCACAGATCAGGCGTTGGCAAGCTATGGCCTGGGGGCCAAATGTGGCCGGCCACTTGTTATTGTAAATACAGTCGCAATAGCAGAGTTGAGTAGTTACCATAGAGATGGCATGGCTTGCAAAGCCTAAAATATTTACGCTCTGGCCTTGCCATAGATTATCAAAATATACTTCTAGATGACTTTTTAATTTTTAATTTTTTGGTAAAACACAGTTGTCCAGAAAGTACTGACTGTTCCGTAAGGGTTTTAGTTCAATCTTAATTTACTTGCTCAAAATATTTTTCTTCTCAGTGATGAAGATAAACTAAAGACTTGGAAGCCCAAGTTTTTGATATCAAAGGAAAAAAAAGAGAAAAATGGTGCTAAAGAATCAGAAAGGTAAGCACAAATGTACACTTAAATTACAGCTTATCTGCTGCGATTTATACCTCTTACTAGCTGTGTGACCTTGGGCAGGTCATTAAATTTGATTTTCGGATTCCTCATCTACAGAATGAGAATATTAACACCTACATTATAGTACAACTGAGAGGATTAAAAGAGAAAAAGAATATGAAAATGTAAAGTGTCACACACATTTATCATTCCTGCTTTTGGTGGATAGGGAGCAAGAGAAGAATTCTAGCCAGTCCTTATCAAACGATGAAAAATTTCCAGTCTTCCTTTGGGCTGTAGGAACTTTTCCCCGGTAAGACAGAACTTAAATAATACACCAATTGGACCTTAAATGATGCTTTGAGAAGAGAAACTAGGTATCATATAGTAAGACTGATTTCCCTAAAATACAATATAATTCTAGTTATCACTACATTAGTGTTAGAAATAAAAAAGAATGTTTTATTGACTCAAGATCTCACCTTTATTCATGTGATTCAAATTCCCAGTTGGCTTGGTGGGGTGGTGATGCTTTTTCCTATCTCTGATGGTCACTTAGGGCCCTGTGCTTCAGTCTTCTCAGTTGCTGGGATATGGGGCAGGAGCTGAGGCACTTTGTTTAACAAGTGTCTTGGGGAAATCCTTGTCTAAACGGTCACTGAGCTGGGAACACTGCATGGTCTGTCTGCTCTGGGAAATCTGTCTAGAAAAGTCCTACACGGGCACCCCGAAAGAAATCAGACATCAGTCTATACCAAATTTAAACTCAGAGGATGGCACAGGATGGCCCTTCCCTTAAGTTTGTTTTCTTTAAGTTTAGACTTGATGTAATTTATTTTTCCCAAGTTGGAAAGATGTATTCATTAGACGAGAAGAGCATCTTTCTACCTTAAACTTCACACTTTTACTTTGCGTAGCATAACAAAACAGAATTCCAAGAGATGAAATAACAGTGAAATTGTTTACCTTCCCCACCCCAAAGAAAGCTTTCTAGTATTTTAATGTCTATACATAAGTCTTTTCAGGAAACAATCTTCTCATGCTTTTTTATTTCTTACAACAAACTGATATAATGGTTTACTTTTTTTCTCAACTGAGTAAACTTGAAAATGCAATATTGAGTCTATTATTATTCCTGTAAATTGATGTATCAATTTTCTATGTGTTCTTTGTTCCTTTTTAAATGGTTTCTACCAACTTACTCTACCGATAAGAATTACTTTCTATATTAGTGCAACCCTTTTATTATCCCTTTATTAATCAAAGATGATGACCAGTTTTCAGAGGAGTCGGGGGGGGAGGGTATCCCTGGTATAAAGGCATAGAAATGATAGCCCACCTTCTAAGATGTTCCATGTAGACTTTGAATGTATATGGAAAAGGGCAGCTGGAAAGGTAGGTTGGGGCCAGATTATAAAATGCTCTGTGTACCACACTAAGGAATTTGACTTTATCTTATAGGCAGTAGAGACAGATTGAAAGGTTTTAAGCAAGAGAGTGACTTGATCAATTAAATTTTAGAAAGATGACTCTGGAGGAAGGTATGCAGATAGATTTGAGGAAGGAGAGGCAACAGGAAGATGGTATAAAATTAAACACATAAAATTATATCTGAATTTATCCTGAAATAGAATGAGTTTATGGCTTTGGAAGCTTAGAGTTTTATTATAATACATGTTACTCTACCTGCATATTTCTGCCTGCTTATCTCCCAGGAATTTCTTCAAAACCAAGAAGCAAAACTTAGAAAAGAACAGAATGGAAAGAGAAGAAAAACTTTTTAGAGAAAGATTCAAGGTACGTTCTCCTCTGAAAGTAAAAATTAACAATAAGAGGAATTTCTTTTTTTAAAGATTCTATAAGTGTGTTGCACATCTGCCTCACTGGGATTGACATGATCTTTGATTAAACATCTGATATGTTAATTTTTTCCTGATACATTTCTGTATTATCATGCCTTTGTACATGCTATTTCCTCTGCCTGGAAAAACTGCTAAGTCATTCTTTAAGGCTCTGTTCAAATGTCACCCACGCTTCCCTAACTCAACCAGGCAAAGTTACTCCCTCAGCATATTTCATACATCTATTACACAGTATCCGTTATAACACTAATCAGGGCTATTACTGTGTGTGTGTGTGTGTGTGTGTCTTCTGAACTAAAGTCTTGAGTCCCTTCTGAAGAAGAGATTTTTTGTCTTGTTCAAGTTTTCCCTCCAGCTCCCAACATAAAAATGGTCACACTAAATGATTAAAAACTTCTTTCATTTAGAGTCCATGGGGCATTTTTCTATAATTGCAAGGTTCAAACACTCCTCCCTTTTGATTTCATATACTGTCACAGTGAGAATTTATTAATTTTAAGAAACATACATTGAACACCTTCCATGTACCAGACATTGGATTGAGCGAAAGTATGCACCCTGCTCATGGAATCTGTCCAAATTACTACTTTGCCTAAAATCTTTCCAAAGTTCCCCATTGCCAAATAGATAAAGATTAGGTTTCTTAACATGAGATATAGAGCTCTTCATGTCATGACCTTTGCTTGTCTTTCTGGTTTTATTTCCTGCCATTCTTCACCTTGCACTTTGTGCCTTGGCCACAAATTGTTCATAGTTCTGTTTCTTTTTTTTTTTTTTAACATGAGGATCTTGAATCAGATGCGTATGTTTGATTTATTTATTTATTTATTTATTTATTTATTTATTTGGCTGCGTTGGGTCTCCGTTTCTGTGCGAGGGCTTTCTCTAGTTGCGGCAAGCGGGAGCCACTCTTCATCGCGGTGCGCGGGCCTCTCACTATCGCGGCCTCTCTTGTTGCGGAGCACAGGCTCCAGACGCGCAGGCTCAGTAATTGTGGCTCACGGGCCTAGTTGCTCTGCGGCATGTGGGATCTTCCCAGACCAGGGCTCGAACCCGTGTCCCCTGCATTGGCAGACAGATTCTCAACCACTGCACCACCAGGGAAGCCCAACAGTTCTGTTTCTTGAATGAACGTCCACCTTTATCCTTGCCCTGCTATTTCCTTCCTCTAGGCATTTATCTGGTCTGTTCCAACTGTCTGGTGTACCCTTGCTACTTTTCTCCATCTGACTAGCGCCTATTCATTTATGATGACCTAATCGAGGCATCTCCTTTAGGAACCCATACTTCCTGATTAAAGAAATTACATACCTATACATACCTATATACCTGAGCAAACCTCTAGCTTATCACAAAATGTTAGCATTATTGCAATAACATGTTCCTCAATTAAACTATGAGCTCCTGGAGGACAAGGGTATATGATCTATCTTTATATCCATACACAGAGCAGAACAGGAGTACCTAACACTGTGTAAATATCCAAAAACGTTTTTGGACTGAACTAACATAGGAACATACACAAATCCCTCATAATCATTAATAAATTCTGCTTGGACCAAAGCTGATTAGGGTTACTATATCTAGGAATTGTGCTATGATATTATTTACTGCAAACTGTGAAGTTATTTGATTAGCTGAAAAACAAGTGTGCAACAATTACTTGTTGAAAGGACCCTACGTTCTAGCTAGTGCCCCCCACTGCAGCTGTGACACTCTCATATGTACATGAGTCTATTTTTCCTAATCACCTATGGTGAGTTTCCTTGATATATCTTTAGAAAAACTATACAGTTTCAATAATTTTTATTCAGCTCAAATCACAAAATATTGGGTGCCCCATTTGTACCAGGCATTGAGGGTACAAGGATGGATAAAACTGTTTTCCATTTTCATTTTATGAGATGGTATGTTAATCAGATACCATAATAGGCGTATATACAAAGTGCAGTTAAAACAGTAAATTATACATGGCAGTCATGAAAGTCTTCACAAAAGGTACTTAAGAAAAAAGTATTTCAGGCAGAGAAAACAGTAGGAGCAATGGCATGGAAATATGTAAGGTACACAGCACATTCAGGATTATCATATAGCTTGATGTGGCTTCAATAAATGGGACAGAAATGGGGGGACGGGGAATGATGGTAGGCAAAGGGCTCTGAATGTCAAACTAAGAAATGTGGATCTTACCCTGAATGAAGAGTTTCTAGTACTTTATAAAAAAAGAAGGTGACCACCTAATCAGATTTACATTTTAAGAAATCACTGTGCATTCACAGTGAACAATGGCCTGGAAAGGGTAAGATCACTCTGTTGGGCAAAAGAAAAATCTTGTGGATTAGATCCCGTTTGGTATAGGTTAATCATAACTTATCATCCAAATTCAGGACATTTCTGAGAGTGGAAGGAGGCACACTTAATCACAGTAAGTATTTATAAATAGGGACATTAACTATAAGTAGAGACTATCCCAAGCAAAGGAAGATGTTTGGCCACCCTAATTTGGTGAAGCAGACATCTGTAAATATAAGCTACATATTCTGGAACTATTTTTTTCCAGTCAATGGATTTCAGTACATTAGAAGGTGGTGTACCTGTTGCTGTATGGGTTGGCTAGTTTACCACACAGAAAAAAACTCCCCTGAGGTCAGAAATCAAATTCCTCAGTTTTTTTCACAAATGCTCATCGTTAGCTACCAAGGGAGAGTGGGAATTGCCCCACACATCATTCCTACCTCTTTAAAATGTGTGTGCTACAGCTGTATGTATGTAAGAATACATGAGCCCACCAGAGAGCAAGGGTAGAAAGAACAGCTAGAAATGCTGTGTGTAAGAAAGAAAGAATTATAAACTCTAAAGCACTACACAAAGAAAGAGGTTTTTCTCTTTCCCTCTTTTTTTTCTTTTTTAACTTGTCCTTTCCCAGGTTTGGTGGTGACTTTATTACTGCAACAGTTAACATACCATTCACGGTACTTAATTTATACCAATGTTAATGCCTTCTCACCCACCAGAATTCATTCTAGTACAATTAGATAATGGGTGTGAAAACACTTTGAAAATATGATCGTAACAAACAAATGTAAGATTGTGATAATAATAAATGTACTATTATTTCCTTAAATAACTTTTCTTTCCCTGAATATCTTGCTATTATTTTCTTTTCCCTTAGTCATTAGTTAACTAATTAATATCTAGCATCTTGAGTTTATTTTGAAGTTACTATATAGTATGTCCTCCATTAATTTTGTTACAATGAAAAAGAATGAAAACTATGCAAGCACATTCCGATTAGTAATTTCTCCTTTCAGTATGACAAAGAAATTACTGTCATGAACACAGCAGTGGCATGTTCCAATAATTCAAGAAATGGAATATTCGACTTGCCAATAACCCCTGGAGAAGAACTGGAAGTCATTGATATCACTGAAGAAAATCTAGTGATATGTCGCAATTCTAAAGGCAAATGTAAGTTACTGGCTTATTGCCCATAAGATTTCAATCACTGTTTTTAAAAAAAAATCTCAAAGCATTATAACTTTCAGATTAGTAATAGTGATTTTTATTTCTATAGATGGATATGTGCTAATTGAACATCTAGATTTCAAGTAAGTGGTTTGATTTTTATACTTTAAATAATAAATTCTAAATACATAATACATTATTATGTCTCTAAGTCTCAAGGAAAGACTATTTCATATATTTAAATTCAGGAAAAGTTTTTCAATATGCAATGCCCTATTCTATAAGGATTACTCTTGGAAGAGACTATTTTTGTGTCTGCCGCTCCTGAGGTTATCAAACTTCTCTACAGAGCATATTTATAAACATTTTAAAGGAGCATAAAAATATTAAACTGGATAAAAAATTCCCCTGAAGAAGTCTCCTACTCACTATTCCATGGGCCTGTATTTCAAAATGTTGTCTGTCTATTATTATTTTTCTTTTTTCTCAGGCATGAAGTTTGGTCACCTTAGGAAGATCAAGATCAAATGGTACAGTCTGCACAAGTGAGAACTAGTTCTAAGGTCTCAGTCCTGCCTCACATCAATCAGTTTACGTGTCAGCATGAGACGGTGGAGTCTGTGGAAACTTTCATCAGGAATTTAGAGGAGAAAAACAAATCCTCCACATTTAGATGTTGATTTTGCTCCTAAGCAGTTATCTTTCAATGTCTATTATTTCAGTATCTATTTCAGGGCTGGCTCAAGAGACTGTGAAACAGTGTGTGTTGGCATTCCAGCACTTGCTTAATGAGCCATGTCCAAAGTTAGAAATCACGCCTTATGGCACCTAGTCAGTTGTGCAGATGGTTAGTTTGCTTCTAATGCTTCTAATATTAGTACATGAGTGTTTATAATTTCTAGAAGATGTTGTGCATTTAAATTGAGTATAATTTAATTCTGAAAAGTAAATAGTATAACCAACATCTTTTAAATACTCCAATTAAAGGTATAATCTCAAAGCAGAAGGACATTTATATACCAATTTTATCACAAAACTAAAATCAGACAAATGCTACCCAAAATTGGTTTCTTTGGGAATAGTATGCTGAAAAGTAGTTTTTTCCTAAATTCACCCAACATTTTTGAGAATTGCCTAAATATATTTAATAAAATTTAAATAATATATATGCTGTATCAGTTTAAAATAACCATTTGACTTATTTTAAACAGCAGGATATTATTTTGTTTATGCCCAAATATCTATTAAAATAATTCATAGGTATTTTTACTTACAGAAAGTAAAGAAACATAAATAAGCTGAGCTGTAAATAACAAACATTCTATTTTTCAGATGATGTACACTGCCTGTTGTTAGGGTGATTCTGCCCTTCAAGGGTATGATCCATGGCCTCATCCTTTATACTGTGAGACTATTTTTTAAGCTTCTATGCTCTTTTATCTTCTTTTTCTTGTTCCAAATGGCATGTGCCAATAAAGGCCAAGCTTATTCTAGAAGACAAGGATCAAAAATATTCATAAAGTTTAGAGAGGAAGATGATAGGTACAGAGATTATTACAAATAACAATTATAACACACAACATATAGGTGACACTGAAGCTTGGTCTTTAAACACATATATTGCTAGACAAGACACAGAGATGGAAAAATTCATGCTCTGCCTGGTGACCAGGAAGAAATTCAAGGTAAAAGGAGTATAGTGTATCTGGTAGGAAATGACAAGTGCTGGAATGGGGTAAGTCAGGGCTAGAATGTGACAGAGTTCACGTGGACTTTTTTTCCTCTAGAGAGTAGGAACCATTCAAAGGTCTTAAGCAGGAAGACAATGCCAGGTGTCTGGAGAAAAAAGGAAAAAAAATTCATGGCAATATGGGTGACAGATTATGGATGGCAGATTAGAACGAGGAGAGACTAGTTATTTTTGCAATATTCGAGGCGTAAGAAAGACCACTAGACCTTAAGACAGCAGCAATAGAAATATATAGTTTCAGGAGCCCCATTAGAGGTAGAAGTGAGAGAGAAAAGAAATTAATTAGGAAGTGACACTGAGATTTCTTTTCTGGGAGATGAGATTAAGGCTGGCACCAAAGAAAGGCTGGGAATATATTTCTGCTTGGACCCCCCTGGATTGAATTTACTTCTCAGTGAGAGGCAGGGCGACCAGGCAACAGCAGCCCTCTCCCACACTGGGCACGGTAGAAGGGAGGACATGGGACAGGTATGGCCCATGGGCAAGGTGGTAAGCCAGAGGGAGTGCAGGGCTATGTTGAGCAGACACCATTCCTGCAATAATCCTGTACAAAAGAGGATCAAAACCCACATATCACACTTGCCACCGCACCAAAACATGAAGTATCTTAAATCCTGAGGTGGCCGTGGGACTACATTTTACCTGACACAGGTTTGTCCCACGCACATTCCATCTCATCGCATGGCCTCTTATTCTAATTAATTCCATGACTCAGCTCTGAGTCTCCATTTCCTCATCAGTAGAGCAGGGCTAATAACACTCACCTTGTCTACTTCTCAGGGTTGTTGTCAGGCTGTAATGTAATAATATAAATAAAAGTGTCTTAAAATCCTTAATACAAAATACTGTCTAAGTGTTGTTATTTTTAGTACCTGGGCTTTTCTGACGTTGGAAGATGCTGAACATAAAAACAGGTTTTTGAAATTCAAAGGTTAAGACTTGAAAGAAAGAATGGCTAGGATGTAATAATTTTACATAGATATACCTAACAGGCTTTTGAAACTGAACACTTTTCTATGCTTTTTGAAGTATAAACCATTTGGTCTAATATAAACTAGTACCTAATTAATTACTATTTATTGATATGGAATACATTTTTAGGAAGAACATTCCATCCATATCGAAGTAGTTGTTTCTATTTCGCTATCAGCCACATTTCTTCCATTCTTTAAATCACGGCACTGAAACTAAACTTCATACACTATTAATCTACAAGGTTCTTTAATGTAAACATCATAACTAAAGTTTCAGTAATGTCTCAAGCAAATGTCATCTGTCTCCTAGAAACCCTAATCTAGCAGAACATTTCAATGGAAAAACTGAGTTTCTATTTTACTGTTTAATTTTGCATAAAAATAAATCATTAAAGATGACAACACTCTGTTGGATAAAAGACAGCTTACACAGGGACTTGACCCTAACAGAGGCTACCACTGGGCCTCTCGTTCATTTATAGGCCGGGCCACCAGCAACCTGTTACCATGCACCACCAAAGCTGTCCCTTCCTCCTTTTGAGTACCTCTGACACACTTGGTCTTCCAAGTCGACATAGCATTCTCTTGAGCAGGGCCTCTCCCGCACATGTTCAGAACTTTTAAAACATAGATTCTGAGGGGAAGAAGAGGAAGAGCAAAAAGTCAATATATAATGACAAATTCCTAAGAAGTGGTTGTTTCTGGGTAACAGGGTTCGGATAATTTTTTTCAGCTTCTTCAAACTTCCTGTACTCAGATTTGCTACAATAAGCATCTATTACCCATACAATTTAGGAACTAAAGGAAAAAAGTATTCGCTAATAAAAACAAATCTGTTCTTCTAAAAGTTTGGATAAAGCAAATTGAAATCTTATATAGCTTGACTTTGATGTATTTTTAATGAGAGCTAGCATATAATATTTTTCAAAAAGTTGCTTTTAGATGATAGATATATAAATATGGGAGGTGACCATCACAAGCACATAGGACCACATCTACATTGCTTGTTCTCTATTCTCAGCAGCCTTCAGTGTAAAATTTTGTTGTAAACCTGAGGTCTTCTATGGTAAGCAGAATTTTGGCCTCCGTGATCTTCGTGTCCTGGTTTTAATACCTGTAAATATGTTATGTGACTTGGAAAAAAGAGACTTCTTTATAGATGAAATTAAGTTTGCTAACCAGCTGGCCTTAAATAGGGAGGTTATCGAAGTGAGCCCTATTTAATAGCACAGGTCCTTACAATCAGAAGAGGAAGGCAGAAGAGTCAGCCAGTCAGAGATGTAGTGAAGAAGAGGCAGGCGACATTTGAAGCATAAGCCCCCTGTCACTGGCTTTGAAGATGAAGGGAGCCATGGACCAGAGAATGATGCTGGTCTCTAGAAGCTGCAAGTGATCCCTAGCCAAGAGCCAGAAAGGAAATGGGACTGCAATCCCACAGCAGCATAGAACTAAATTCACCACCAACTTGAATGAGCCTTGAAACAGACTCTGCCCCAGAACCCTGCCCTACCAATGCTTTGGTTTTCAGCCTGCGTGACTTGATGCAGAAACAACAACAGCTAAGCCCACCGAACTTACTTCTTACTTACAGAACCGTAAGACAATAAATTTGTGTTGTTTAAATCCCTAAGTTTGTAGTAACTTCTTATGGCAGCAATAGGAAACTAATACAATGGCTAAAGTTAGAAACTACAGTGTACAACAAGGAAGACAAAAGTGGGCAAAGATGGTATGGAATCTCCAAGGAATCACAGGCAGCAAAGTTCTACAATGGCTTTGTCTGTAACTATTAATTGAGTTGCAGAATATTAGCTTAATGACTGAACAGAAACAAAACAGCTTTCAAATTAACCAGAGACTTTAATTTGATTTTGTGAAAAAAGCTTATAAGTAATCAGACAGGCTGCTTTTCTCTTTTGTGTTTGTTACCTATGAGTTTGTACAGTGCAAGTATTAACTAGGGAGAATCTGTAACTATGAAGTGCTGTGTAATTCAAGAAGACATCTTTACCACACAGTTGCTGGAAGACATTCTTCCCACTGATCATTTAACACTCACAAAAAATACATAACAAACAAAACTGAACTTTGAATCTATGGTTATTAAAACACAAAAGCACTAAGAGTCTGGTCTTTTTTTCTCTTCCTGAAATGAATTATAGAAAATGATCCCAATTTCAACAGTTAAAAAAATTATTTTAATAGATATGTAATCAAGTGCTTCGGTGGGTAAATGCATCAGTCTATGGGATTTGTTTTCCAAAGATGGGCTGAGAAAGAATGAATGCAAAGTGTTCTTGAAAATTTTTTGAACAATTAATATCCAATCTTACATTTTCTTATGATTGTCATGGATACAACCTAATGGCTGTCAACTTTCAGTTTTGTTTGTTGCACTCAAAAGTCACTGTATGATATTTAAGCATACATGATACAGAACACAAACATTCTTCCTAAAACAACATTAAGATTACTATGCTTAGAGTTCACAGTTCTCTAACAATTTTACATTAAACACTCAAAACATCATACAACCATAGATATTTGTGAATAGTCTGGAGAGAAAGCTGTATTTTGGTACATTAAGGCATCTTCAGCCAACAGTTTAAGAAGTTCTGAATATCTGTTGCAACAAAAGACAAATTTGATATTTGGATATTTGATACTTTCAAGAAATTTTAAAAGTCCCTTAAAATAAGAATACCATAATTTGTAAAACTGTGGTCTTTTAAACATTTTTACCACTATATTCTTACCACATAAGACTTACCTAAAATCAAGATACTCATCCTATCAGTATCAAAGATATCTATTAAAAAAAGGAAGGGATTTACATTAAATATGATGATAAAGCCTGTATTTTAAACAAGGGCCTTCAGTTTCTCACACACATCTGTGAGGTAGGTTATTATCCACATTTTGTAGATGAAAAAACTAAATGAGGTTAAATGACTTGCTGCTGTCAAGCAGCCAAACTGAGAATCAGATTCAAAAATTAGATTTTGTTCTTTGCTCTGCATTATTTCTTTCCTTTACAAACTTTTTAAAGGGTTGAAATATAAAGACTGCTATTCATTGCATTCATTTTAAAAACATGAAAAGGCAGCCAAACTTTTACCAAGGTGACTTAAAAAGTGAAGCAACATAAAACAAACAGAAAAACACATTTAGTGAACAATTTCTGACAATGATAGTGAGGTCTGGCCAAAGGAACCTGAAAACAAACAGGCAAAAGCAAACAATGTGACTATTTGTGGAGGACAGATTTAAGGAAAAATGAGAGGAATTAGGGGAAAAACACAGTTTAAACAAGTTTTTGACTAATTATTAGTCCTACAATTCAAGAGAAAAGGCACAATTAATTAAGGTGTTTTTGTTTTTTTAGTGGATCTGTTTTTTTCCATCTTAGGAAAATGTTATCTGTCTAGAAAAATGGACTTTCTTTGTAACAAAACTTAAAAAGGAGTTTTAGCTGTGAAAAATGCATGCTTAAATTAGCAGCAAGAATTAAATATGCAGTTCTCCTTGGCTAGAATGTTCCTATTCCTTCCTTGAAATTTTATTTTTTTTCTTCAGTCTTTTTTTTAATACATCTTTATTGGAGTATAATTGTTTCACAATACTGTGTTCGTTTCTGTTGCCCAACAAAGTGAATCAGCCATATGCATACACATGTCCCCATATCCCCTCCCTCTTGAGCCTCCCTCCCATCCTTCCTTGAAGTTTTAAATCGACACAAAGTAGCAAACCGCGAATTAAAAAATTCCCTCCGTATGAACCCTGTCAAAATTCTCTGTATGTTCAAAAGAGTTGTCATGCTAGGATATTCTACAAGCACTTCACTTTTTTCCTGGAAAGAGCATTCTGCTCTCGGATTTCCTTAATTGCACTTTTTCAAACGTAACTTAAATTTACTTACCCTGCTTGTCCAAATAATCATGAGCTACTTCCATAACATCTGAGCTGCTTTACATATAAACAGTAGTTACCAAAAGTCACATACACAATCACGGCTGCAAACTGGCACTGCTATGCAGGCTGGCAGTAAGCATTAACATTGGCTCATGAAATTAATACAGCCCCGCAGTCTAACTTCTAGACCCAGCCTGATTCTTATCAGGTTATGACTGAAAAAGTTTAATTAAAACTCAGCATAGTCTAGACCATGGGTCCTGTTCTTTATGTTATTACTGTTCAGTGGCATCAAATGCATTATAATTATATAGGGAAAGGCTGGTAAGGATGCCAGCAACTTGCTTAAATAAGATACACTTTTAAAAGCTCAAACACAAATTACATTTCAAATTTTTATAAGGTTTGAAAGAATCCATATCAAGCTAATAATAATTAGGTAGTCTGTGAATAGAAATATACTCTATGAAAATAGCGTCTTATCATCTAATATGCATATAAAATGAAAAATTATCAATCTGTATATGAAATTTAGATAAGCCTAATTTAGATTAATAGTCAAAAACTATGATAATTTAAGATAGGAGTTGGGGCTAGTTTTACTTTCTAAACAATCTTGTGCTATGAGAATCATATAAATAAAGTTAAAGGAAGAATCATGTCCTAAAAAGTTTCTTCAGTATTTTTTAAGCACCCTCAATAACTTAGAAGTACTTAACAAAAATCAATATGCTAATCATAAATACTTACGATAATTACATCTAGTTGGTACAATCAACTGGTTCAAATAAACTAAAAAATATTCAGTTAAGACTACTTCATGTCACTCTAAGACTTGAAAGCAATACATCTTTATTTTTATTACTCAACTATGCAGATATTTCAGTGATTCAGACTGTTTTCCCCCAGAGGAAGGGGGCATATAAAGAGCAGTGATCATCATTGAACACTTGTATGGCATTAAAGCCTTGTGAAGAGCTTTCTGGTCCTGCTTTCTCATCTGGAAAATCGTTAACTCACAAGGTTACTGTAATGTATTAAATAAATTAATAGAAGATATGGAGGGTCTCTGGATCTAAAAATCACTATTAAAATGTATGGAACACTTCCATCACTCCAAATTAGTAATCTTTTGCTTTATGGCAAGTGCACATGACATTTTAACATGTTTGGTTTTCTGGATGATTTTTACCATTTGTATTCCAGGGGGGCAGCTGTATTTAGAAAAATATTTTAGTATATACCTTCAAAACACCTCGCCAAACAAATACAAACCATTCACACTAGTATAAAATCTCTAAATGTGTAAAAAGTGAGCACTAATACAAATCATATGAAAAGGCAGAGAAGACAGAACTTTAAAGCTGAAAGGTAACTCAGAGGTCTTTTAATCTATCCCTCCCACTTTAGAGGTTACAAAAATGAGGCCCAACACAGGATGTGACTTACAAACAGATTGCACAGATCCCTCATCCAGAATTTTAGAGTTTCTGAGAACTATTATTAAAATAAAGTACATTCCCTATTTTAAGTCACAGAGTGACAGAATGATCAGGTAAAGACGTGCCAAATTGAAAACGTGGAGGTCTTTAAAAAGAAATAAAAACAGACAAAACTGTGAACATGTCTAGCATTTAGATATTGAGATTTCACAGCCATTAACAGGATTTAAATTATTAACCAGTGAATAGAGAAACATGCAGTGTCTATGGGAGGCACATTCCAAGATCTTATATTTTATAAATGGAAGGTGCATTGCTTATATTAACTCAATATACTGTACATTTACAGATAAATCCAAATAGTCAAAAAATCTGTAACAGTTATCTATGATTATCTTCTCAATTATGTCTCATCTAATAAAAAATCAATTTGTATTCCCTGAGTACAAACTGGCTAGGGAATAAGAGAAAGCAAGCCCAGGATTATGTAACTGTCCCAGGAAACCTACTCGCAGAAAGGGGAGAATTGTCTGTACTACATAGAGCCAATTCCCTGACATGGAATACTGTTATTTCTGAATAATTTAGGCTCTTGGATTCTCTTTATAGCTGGCAAGTATCAAGGAATGCAAACACTAGTGGTTACAAAAGTGTCTCAAAAATTTGTTGATCAAGACGAAAGCCCAACTTATAATAGTTTGCCTCCCTCCCTCCCAACATATCTAATTCGGGATGTTGTTTGTTCCTTCATTAAAGAATAACAGGAATTAGATCTAAATATGGTGTTCTATATATAAAAGTATTTAGAAAATGTTCACTGACTATACTTTCTGAAAGTAAAAATCAATGTTATTGACTCATTACCCATAGAGCCATAAGCATTAGTTACTAGTCTCTTAGACCAATTTTAGAAGTAATCTTGTTTAAGGTTTTTCAGTTATCCATTCAACACAAAAAAGGATAAATTTTGCCCTCCACAAAATACCACAACCTGATTAAGAAAATCAAGGTGCTATGAAACAAGTTGTAGACATATAAAATTCTACTAATCCAGCATTCGCTCAAGATGAATATGTCTACAGGTTAAAATGAAATTATTCTGATTTTGAACCAGATTCTCTCCAACAACTGATAAGGGAAAAGGAAATCTTAATTTTATTCTTATCTACCCATTATGGCAACCTGGTACAATAATTTTCTTAAAATAGTATTTTTCAAATATGTTTTTTCCCAGGGGGTAGTAAGTTTAAAACCATGTTTAAATTAATCTGGGCAAAGCAGGATTAAACAAAGTTAAATGGTTTTCTTTTTTTCACAGAAGGATTGGTCAAAGTCTTTATGCCCACATCCTTTGTCATCTTCAAGCAGGAGAGTAACATGCATCATTTCCCAAACTTGTTCAATGAAACCCCTTTTCCACAGAGCATCTGACAGAAGACAGTTTGGGAAATGCTATTCTAGAACCAGTATGGACTCCATTTCCATGATATAGCTAAGACTTTATCTGTAGCCTAATAACAGCAGCTCTCCTCCAGAATCTTAACACGAAGAAACCGTTCCTACCCCAGGTCTGTCTACCACATACCACATCCACAATTACCCAGTTTACAAGACTGAAATGTGGGAATTTAGCAACTGATTTCTTTCCCTCTCCCTACTCATTAGCAACAAAGAGTCTCCTATGAAAATGTTCTAGCCCCATTATGCTGGGCTGAGTCTCCTGTAATCTTGTCTCTACAAAGTACTACGCCATCTACATTCACAGAAGAGCTGTGCTCTAGAAACTTAAGGACACAAGAACCCAAACTGTGACCCTTGGTTCTCCTAAAATTCAACAGATGGCTATCAAAATGTAGATATTCATAAATACTGGCAAGAATGAGAAAATAGTAAATAACTTTTTAACTCTTAAAAAACATGACAATCATCCATTTAAAGCAACTCTGATATAAGTTTCTAACATTTGATTCATTAGACTAAAGAAGCTAAAATGCCACTGGATTCCTTCCTACCGTTTCTCTGTCTTCAAAATTGTTAGGGATTTTGTCATTGGGAATAAGGAATCAGATTAATTCCTTATTTTGAAGGTCACCCCATTCATAGGCAAGTATTATGAGGTGGTCCTGTTTTTCCCAAAAGAGGTATTTACACATTTGTTGAGGCCAAAATTATGCCATACCTATATGCAGCAGGACTGCTTTTCCCTATAAAAATATTCACAAAAAAGTATCCTTCGATGCCACTAGATGGCAATCTTTCAAAGGTTTAAACTTAACACATCTTAACTGCAACCCCACCCTCTTCCCCAAATTGGCTAACAAGGATTCCTTGTATTTTGATATTAAGAAGTCAGGCTTAAAAGTTATATAACACCATTTTTTAAAAGTTCTGCAAAACAATATGATGTGACACACTGCAAACTCCTGACTCAAAGCTCTTTAAAGATAGACATACTTGTCTTTCATAAACACAAGAGAAATTTGGTCTAACATTCTCATTTGCTTCTTGGTAGAAAACACATTATTTTTGGCAAAGAGAAACCTGTCAAGGCAATGTCACTTTTTGTTTTCAAGAGCTTAATCTTTTATAGGGTAAGTCAGGTGAATGAGATTGTTAATTATAACATATTAAACAAGACAAATGAATAAATACAAATTCGATAAATTATACATAATTTTAAAATTAAATATTTTTACTAAAACAAAATGTAATCAATGGGCTATTATCTACCCTGCTGTATATAGGTTTTTTGTTTTTTTAAAAGCCTTAAAAAAACCTGCACAAAGCCAAAAAAAAAAAAAAGTTTGGTTTTTCATTTAAAAGCACTGGTGCGAATACATATATGCATATATGTAAACAACACATATATTTATTCAAGAGAGAATTTTTTGAATGTTTAAGGCTTCCCTGCCCTACCAGGTTCAACAGTGAAAGTCACAGCCTACCAAGCTTTGGAAGTACACAAAAGCCCTTAGGGCCAGAACAGTGTTTCAAACTGGATGGCTAGCAACCAAGATATAGAACAAAGAAAGAGAACCAGAAAAGATTTCAAAGCTGAGTCAATTAGCCACTAAGGATCAAACAATAAACAAAGACAAAGGTGACTAGGGAAGGTGAGGGAGGGGGGTGAATACAGTAACAAACTTCTGATGAATAATTAGCATTATGGGATACAACAGGACACACACATACACACCAAACTCCTCGCCACCACACACAATAAGGGATCAAAGATAAGAGTTCTCTTTAAGAGACTGTTGATATTTTGCTTTGTTTCATTTAACTGTCTATTTTATCATGCTTGGTGAAGTACAAAAATAAATAGAGTGAAAAAGAATTTGAGAAACGTAGATTTTGAAGGCATGTTGTAAAATGATATAAGTTTATGAAAAAGACAAAAGTTGTTGTAATTGTTGTAATTCCAGATGTTCCAGTACTGAGTAGAACCTTGAAGGCTCTTAAATATGTTATTCAGGAAAATCTCAAGATAAAACCTCTAGTTGGTTATAGCTGTTTTTAAGGAACCTGGAAATGGCCGTTACCTGTTTCAGGACCACAGCCCTTCTGTTGAACACCGGGCAATATTTGCAAAAACTGCTAGCAGAACTTGGTTTCTGAAATTTGGCGGGCTGGTTCTTAAGATTTCAACATTTAATTACTATCTTACTAATGTTTGTGCTATTTTTTAATCTTCTTGTGCATAAACACAGCTTAAAGCCTGCTGAAATTTAGAAAGCAAACTGGATTTATCTACACTCAACAGTAAAGCAAGAAGATGTTGCCAAACCACCCTTTGACTGAGATGGTTCACCAGTAAAGGTGTATTAATCATCTGTAGTGAATCCACAATTTTAGATTGACAATAATCTTCATCAATGTTCACGTATTAAAGATACTACCTATGTAAATTTATCATAGGCAAAACAGAATTACAGATGTCTACAGTAAATAAGATGTCAGACTTTTTCGTTTTCAGTAATTTCAATGGCGTTGAGTGTCCCCTGGAGATAGTCACAGCTCTCAAGCAGTACTGCAGAGTATGTGATATCCGTAAGTAAAACAATAATTTAAAGAATATATCTGATTTTCACAGTGCAAAAACAGAAAGATAGAAACTAAGGAAAGATCATCAACGGGCTAACGTAGTGATCAGACTGGCACACATTTCAAAAAAATCCATGGTGTGACTGCCCAGGCGAGGTGGAACTGAAGACGATGTGCTTCCGATCAAGGAGCCCATGAGAGAGCCAGAGAGTGAATGGCTCTCCGCAGTTACAGAATCCAAACTGGATCGCGGTCTGTGTAAGCCAGCAGCAGAACAGGACCGCTGAGGTGTTGAGGAACCAGACCTCTGCTCCACCACCTCATCTGAAATGGACCAAAGAAGTGCAATTTATATGAAAGGTATATTTGCCCGAGCCCTTCCTATGAAGATACCTTATTCAGAATATTAAGTAGGCACATCTGAGCAAGGGCAACCTGACAGCAAATGTCATGTTTCAGTGTTTTAGGAGCAGGGGTGGCAAAAGCTCTTCCCTCCCACAATCATAACAGACATCACTAACCAATCTCAACACTCCCATACAGTCAAAATGTGACTCCTAAATCCTTCTCAACATAGTATTTGACAGTAACCTTGAAATCAAACTGATATCCCTTTCATCTGTAGAAAGAACACCTCTGGAAGATTATTTTCTTGCGTTGTATCAACAGAAAAAAATCATTAAGATAAAAACAAAAGTTACCATTGCACTGATCCTTCAGTGTACATTGCAACTGCCTAGGGGAAGGGGCAAGGGAAATCTTGTTGTTAAAAATGCAGATTCCCAGTTTCCCAGGACCCATCTCCAGAGATTCTGATTTGCTAGGTCTGGGAGAGTTCCTAAGAATCCTCTTTTTAACAAGAACTCTGGGTAATTTTGATGAAGGTGGTCTGCGGACCATATAAATACAGCTATAGTTGATGGCAGTTCAAGAAAAATGTTTAAATGCTGTTGAAAACAACTTCCCTAATTATGAACTCAGTTTTCCTCTGGTTCCATCCAGCAGTGGACTCTTGGTTTATTCTACTTGTACCCCACTTGGGCCTCTGAGTGGAATAAGCACATTTGCTCAGCCAGGTTTGACTCTTGGCACACACTAGGTCCTTGGACGTGACCGCCTCCCTTGACTCCTCTGCCTCCTGGATGGCCATGGGCACCAAAATCCAGCCCAAATCCCAGGAAAGGCCTATCTGGATACCTTGGCCACCCAAGATGAGAGAAGCTGATGAAGAATGACGTTTAGATATTATAATGCTTACTGATAAAAGATGAATGGAGAAGTGTGACAAAGAATCTAACAACATCAGCTAATTTTAGGTAAAAACTGCTTTCCTGTTGTTCCTTACTTTTCTCCACAGCCAACACTACAAATGACATTTTTTATACCAAGGAAGCACTTCTTTTGGAGAAGTGCTAGATTAGAGATTTTCCACATCTTCAATCCTTTTTGTTTCACTTACATTTTTAGTTAAATCTAGATTACTTAAAAACCAGTATAGAAGACCTACCCACCATGTCTTTGAGATGGTTTAACATCTTGTCAACTAGTGCCAAGTTTTATCTTCTCAGAGCTCATGCCTGCATGGCTTCCTTACCATCAATGCTTTTAAAGTCCAAAAGATAGCTTCTATTGTCAACCAGGTACAGCTGTAAGCTCATTTTCACATTATTGCCAGTCACTGGATTTCTTCTTCTTACACGTAGATGGTATGCATTCACTACCTAAAATGAAAAGTCTTTAAGGAAAAACATTCGAAATAACAAACTACAAAATATCTCCCTTATTCTTATTGCAAAGAATAATATCAAAACAAATAACTGATAGAGGTGGGGTAGAGAGGGAATTCCTGAATGACCTTTTCTTTTTTAACATTACATAGTAGTTTAGTATTTATTTAATCCCACTAACAGTACTGTGTACAACAGTTAAAATTCAAAGGGAACTCAGAGACTCTAGAGAGTCCAGCCTTCTTTCCAGATATGCCTCCACTCTAAACCATCAGTAATATTTTGGTTGCCCAAAGGTATCAACTTGGATACCTTTACCTATGAATATAGAACAGACAGAAAAAGGACAAATAACATGTCAATGGTTTGAATCAGGCACTGTTAACAGGTACTGCCATAAAATTTAAGTATCGTAGTAATCTCGTAAAGAAGACACTATTTGCCTTTTGAAGATAATAAAACCGCAACTCAGATAAAGAAGATTCTGGTTTTCAAAACATCTTATCAAATTAGTTCCAAAAATTTCTCAGTAAGAATTTTAAAGACATTAACATCTCCTTTTTAACTAAATAAAACTGCTTCGGAAAAGGGAGATCTGTTTTTTTTTAAATGGTTTTAAGGAAATATTATTTTGTTTATTCATTCCATGTACAAATAATGAAATAAAAACATGTCAAATGAATATTTACATGATATGTTTGAAAATTTTTTTCTTCCGTTAGAAGTACGTTCACACTCTTGCACTGTTGGTGGGAATGTAAATTGATACAGCCACTATGGAGAACAGTATGGAGGTTCCTTAAAAAACTAAAAATAGAACTACCATACGACCCAGCAATCCCACTACTGGGCATATACCGTGAGAAAACCATAATTCAAAAAGAGTCATGTACCAAAATGTTCATTGCAGTTCTATTTACAATAGCCAGGACATGGAAGCAACCTAAGTGTCCATCATCGGATGAATGGATAAAGAAGATGTGGTACATATATACAATGGAATATTACTCAGCCATAAAAAGAAACGAAATTGAGTTATTTGTAGTGAGGTGGATGGAGTTAGATTCTGTCATACAGAGTGAAGTAAGTCAGAAAGAGAAAAACAAATACAGCATGCTAACACATATATATGGAATCTAAGGGGGGAAAAAAAAAAACAGGTCATGAAGAACCTAGTGGTAAGATGGGAATAAAGACACAGACCTACTAGAGAATGGACCTGAGGATATGGGGAGGGGGAAGGGTAAGCTGTGACAAAGTGAGAGAGTGGCATGGACATATATACACTACCAAACGTAAAATAGATAGCTAGTGGGAAGCAGCCGCATAGCACAGGGAGATCAGCTCCGTGCTTTGTGACCACCTAGAGGGGTGGGATAGGGAGGGTGGGAGGGAGGGAGATGCAAGAGGGAAGAGATATGGGAACATATGTATATGTATAACTGATTCACTTTGTTATAAAGCAGAAACTAACACACCATTGTAAAGCAATTATACTCCAATAAAGATGTTAAAAAAAAAAAAAAGTACATTCACAGTCCTCAAGAAAGGAACAAGAGTAAAAGGCACCTGAAAATGAAAAACTGATTTTTCCCCCACATATACTCAAATAGAATTGAAATGAATTTGAGCACTAATAAAAAAGTAAAATGTGGGCTGAGAATAAGAAAAATACACCGCAACTAAGGACTAAAAGAACAAGCCAAATAAGACAGATTTTTCTCAACTTACAGAAAAGTATTTGTTTACTGAATAAATATGTCCTGATGGTATAATTTGTATCAACCACTTGCTGTTACAGCTACTGGCAAAAAGAAAAAAACCCTCCCTTAAAAAGGAGAGAGAAAAGTAAAAACATAGTGTCTTTGAAGACACGTGACTTTTTATTGTTATGATGCATGCTGAAACAGGTTTTCAAGAGATTTCTCAAGAGATTCAAGAGATTAAATTCTCTTGAATTCAAGAGATTAATTTCTCAAGCGATTTCAAGTTGATTAAAACTTTGTTTCTCAGCCAAGAATGCTATTCTGTAATTAAAAAAATACATAGGTCCCCAACATTGACAGTTCTTCATCCTTACAGAGATTTGTTTTGTTTTGTTTTGAATGCACATGGTACATTATTGGAAAGAATGGGATTTATCAGCCAGAAGCATCAAGACCACTAAATTCATATCTAAATCAAAACCAACTTTTTTTATTGACCTTAGTACTCAACTCAGCAGCTCAGAGCAGCTTACTACACAAAAAATGGCTTCTACAAATGATCTTCATATACTACAATTTCCTACCTTCCATTCAAAATCCAGCTGCTTCATAGCTCGGTAAACTTCAGCCATAATGTCATATGGTTTGCTTTGACTTCGGATTCCAAGATGCCACTTGGCTTTTTTCACAGCTAAAGATTTGGGCTTAGTTGTATTCAGTGCATCCAATGGACATCTTGCTTTAGGGCTGTCTGCTACAAGAGGTGGCATCCTTTCTGGATGAGGTTTCAGGCCTGGGGGAATATGCATGGCACTATCATCCATAAAAGAACCAGTTGGGGGACTAGAGGCGAGGTAGAACTCACTGGCTTGGTTCATTATTCTCCGATTGTCAATGATAAGATGATAAGCCACTGCAAGCTGGTCTTGAGGGTCACCACTATATAAACTGTTCATTACTTCTGATTCTGTACACTCAAATTTTTCACACACTTCTTTCACAGCCTCATCATCAATGACGTTAGCATCATAGGAGGGGTCTTCAGGAAATAAGTAACTGGGCAAATCTTGTTTAAACCATTCATGCTCTCTAGGAAAAATACCACAATACACTATTGTAAGAACATGCTTTGGCAAGTCCCAAACAATTTAGACATGGGG
This sequence comes from Eubalaena glacialis, assembly GCF_028564815.1. Lineage (NCBI taxonomy): Eukaryota > Metazoa > Chordata > Mammalia > Artiodactyla > Balaenidae > Eubalaena > Eubalaena glacialis. Next base: position 147,198,978 of record NC_083718.1, read on the forward strand.
TAATACAATATAACAGAATCAGAAAGACCTGGTCTCTAGTCACTTACTAGCTGGGTAAGGACCCTGGGTAAGTTGATTCATCCCTGCTCTTGAATAACTATGATTATTCAGACTTGGGTATTTGGCTGACATTTTCTCAAAAATAAATGAAATGAGCCTGTCACGTCAAAGGAAACAACTGGCAATATTTGTTGCCAATCATAAAATTCAAGCTTTCAAGCAAAATGTTAGAATTTTGTGTAATTTGTGTCTGTCTCCATGAGTTTGACAGCTTCTACTTTTATCGTGAAGAGGATAATGACTGTAATTTGATATTATATAATAAAATGTGTCACCATTTGGAACATCAGTCTACCTCAATAACCCAATATTTTCCATATGACCAATGCAAGATGTCACAGAATCATACATGGGCAAAAGAGCCACTCAAAATGCACAATAGACCAGTGGATTTTAATGTAATAAAGTACAGAAGTTCACTGATATGTTTTCTTATTTGATATTGCAATTAACATGTTAAGCTTGGGTTTAATATCAAAGAAAAATATCTGTAACTATCTGAAAGGCTATGAAAATGTTCCTCCCTTTTCCCACCACTTTTTGGGGATCCGATATTTTTCCTAGACTTCAACTAATACAACATATTGCAACAGATGACTGAAGAAGCAGATAATGAGAACCTAGCTGCTGTCTCTGATTTAGAGGATTTGAAAAATGTAAAATAAAGGTACTCTTGTCACCATATTTTCTTGTTTTGGAAAATAAGGTTATTTTTCATAAGAGACATATTATTCAGAATAACATGTAGTAGGTTTATTATTATTAAGTGAATTAAATATTTTTAAAATTTCTCAGTTTTGATTTCTAATATGATATTGATAAATATGACCTATATTTAAAAAAAGACTCTTTGGAGTCCTCCATTTTAAGACTGTAAAGGGGTACTCAAACCAAAATATTTGAGAACCAGTCTCCTAGATCTTATTTTCTCACTCTTCTGGGCCTTTGCATATGATGTTACTATTGCCACCCTAGAATATCCCACCCCTTTTCATTTAACTAACACATGTACTATTCCTTCAAGATTGTGTAAGCATTGCTACATGGTAAATTGGGCACCCCCTAAGCAAAATTTAGCTCAGTATATATTTTACCTGAATGCCTTCTACTGACTAATTCATTTATGAATATTTACTAAGGACATAACCGTGGTAAAAAGGCACACTCCTTCTCACAGAAATTATATTCTAGCTGAATACAGATTAAACAAACACTCTCAAAAATGAATATATAGTTACAAATATACAAATATAAAAATCCTGTGATAAAGATTATGAGTGAAAAGTACAGGGTAAAATAAGAGTATATAATTCAGAATGGGAGGTAGGTGATTAAGGAAGCCACCCTCAGTAATATTTAAGCAGATACCAGAATGACTAGAAGTCAGCTAACTAGAGCTGGGGAACAGGTATCCCCAGCAAAAGAAACAATATATGCAAAGACTCTGAGATAAGAAAAAATTTTGCTATGTTCAAGGAACTGGACTGAGGTCACACTCATGAAATCATAATGAGTTACGGGTTGGAGTGGCAAAAGATATCAGGTATTTCTGACAGCTGTAGGCTATAAAAAAGGTTTCTGGATGAACCTATGGGTGATGAAAATAACTGAAAGATTTTAAAGAGACAGGCGTGACATGATCTAATTTGCATTCTGTAAAGATCATTCTGCTTGTGATAAAGAAATTGAATTGAAAAGATAAGAGTAATAATGATGAGGAGGAGGAGGATGCTAGCGCAATAGCCCAAGTGAGAAATGATGGTGTGCCAGGCCTTGAGTATATACACAGAGACGAAACTTCTACAGCTTCTAGTAGGTGATGCTATTATAACACTCATACTTTCTTATGGTTGTTACAGTTTTTTTTCTTAATCCTCCCCACTAAACTGGGAACTCCTTGAAACAGGGACCATGCCTTATTCACCTGCATTCCAGGACCCAGTACAGAGTAAATATTCAATAAATGCAGAATAAACGATGAATAGCCAATGAAGTCAAAAATGAATTCATAATGTGTTTAATTGCTATATCATGATAATAATAAGCACTTAAATAAATGTTTAGCAATAAAAATGACTGGTGGATACTAATTTTTTCAAAAGAAATAATAGAAAAAAATAAAGTGTTACACATCTAACGTTTTTAAAATATCAATGACAAATAGGGAAGATGAACACTTTTGAATGAACTCCAAAAATTCTATTCTTCCATAACAGAAATGAGATTACTAGTGAAAGTTGTCAAAATCAACTTTTTCAGAACTCTGGAAATTAACCAAAGGCCTGTAATAATCTGAGGAGTGTTTGTTTAAAAAATTGGCCGAGTCTCAGTAAGAACAGTGAGATTTGTGACACTTTAACACATTTTTGACCAGAGACGTATTACAGCCACAGGTGTTAGTTTCTGCAAAAATCCCCCAGTCAATAAAGTGTTAAGTTACTCCATATCCATCTCCTTTCCCCATTTCTACGGTAGCCTTGAAAACCAACAGCCTCACAATCATTGTAGCCCCAAAAACCAGCATCTAGCAACCACTGGTGGGGGGATGGGGAGAAGAATAGGTTTAGAGTTCTCCAAAAGTCCTATCCCAAGAGAACTGTCGTTATTTGACATGGCTGGCAGATCTCTGGAAACCTCTACACTCAAGCCCTGTCTTCATCTGACCTGACTCAGAGCTCCCTCTACAAAGCCTTCTCCCCAGAACATTTGTCAAAAACAATCAATGGCAACTGTCTAACATCCCAGCTGCTAAAAGCAGCAATAAGAGTTGGAGCAAACAAGAAGCTCGTCAAAAAACTAAAAAGGAAAAGTTAGGGAAATAAGTTCCATAGGGGTCCTTGAAATACTCTTATATAATCCTGGGACTCACAAATGCAGGGCTGTGTTCATTTCCAAGAAAGGCCCTGATTTCTCATCACTGGTTGACTTTGAGGCCCTGTGCTAGCAGGAATGAAGACTAATGCAGAGTTATGAGCTTTTCATTAAAGCACTGAAGACACACCCCAACATGCACACAAAGTCCCTCAGCAAAGGCTGGGAGACTTATTAGATCAAGGCCTTTAAGGAAAGCTTTGTCTAACAATTAGCTGACCATTAAGCTAACCAAGCAGAGACTTTAGTGGCCACCCATGACAAAGAATATAGACTTACGGAATTAGTTCAATAAAATCACTTAACAAACAAGAGCAACAACAACGTACAACAATTACAAATTCTAGGCATCTATGCAAGAGGAATAAAAACATATGACCATTTAAAAACCTATACATAAATGTTCATGGCAACATTATGAAAGAGCCAAAAAGTGGAAACAACTCAAATATCCATTAAGTGATGAACAGATAAACAAAATTTAGTATATCTAAACAATGGAATATTTTTCAAGCAAAAAAGTAACGATGTACTGATACATGCTACAGCATGAAAGAACATTGAAAACATCATGCTAAGTGAGAGAAGCCAGACTCAAAAGGCCACATGCCGTATGATTCCATTTATATGAAATGTCCAGAAGAGGGAAATCCATAAAGACAGAAAGTAGATTAGTGGTTGCCAGGGGCTGCAAGGAGGAGGAAATGGGTATAGAGTTTCTTTTGGGGATGAGAAAAATGTTCTAGAATTAGACAGTGGTGATGACTGTATAACTTTGTGAACATACTAAAAACCACTGAATCATACAATTTAAAGAAGCAAATTTATGGTATGTGAATTATACCAATAAATGTTTAAAAAAAAATAGAGAAGTAATCTAAATTTTCATTTCCAATTAATTCAGAAAAAGAACCACAGTTCTTCATAATAACAACAGTGCCAATTAAAAAGCCATACTTTGGGGTTGGGGGAGGAATAAATTAGGAGGTTGGGATTAATATATATACACTACTATATATAAAATAGATAAGCAATAAGAACCTACTGTATAGCACAGGGAACTATACTCAGTATTTTGTAATAACCTATAACGGAAAAGAATCCGAAAAGGAATATATACATACATATATATACATATACGTGTGTGTGTAACTGAGTCACTGTGCTGTACACCTGAAACCGACATGACCTTGTAAATCAACTATACTTCAATTAAAAAAAATAATTATAATAATAAAGCAACACTCCACATGTAAAAAAAAAAAAAAAAAGCCATACTTCCAGCTTTTAATTTTCAGGAGTCAATTTCTAAATTAACTTGACCAAGGTAAGCAGTAACCAGGATGTTTATGAAGGTTCACCTGAGACAAAATCAATTCATTTCATATGGGTTACTACACAGCCACCAGAAATTATGTCCCTCTGTCACTATTGCCTAGTACCTGATTTTGATATATGACTTAAGACTAAATGAGTTATGATGACTACCAATCAAATTTTAGAAACTTCACAATGTGTGCAAACTTCTTTAAGTGCAGCTAAAAGGTCCTTATATATTCACTTTAAAATAATATTAATAGCTAATATTGTATGCTGGGCATTATTCGAAAAGCTTTAATTACATTAGGATGAATGTTTGCAGTTTCTAATATTCAACTGTGTTTAGACCTACAGAAACAGTAAATTCATATGGTTCAACCTAAGACTATCCTCCAAACAATTCCACTATATATTATGTACCTAAAGCATGAAGAGTTATAAGGAATAAGCCAATAGCTAGTAAACAAAGAATCAGAATTTGTAATTAGACAGTTGAACTTCAGACACTCACTTTTAACCACAATAACATTAACAGTAATACTAAGCTTACGACACTTAAAGATGTGATTTTCCTGAAGACAATGTCTGTCTTGCCTACCAATATATTCCCAGCACCTAGCATAGGACCTTAAACAGAGTAGATGTTAAATAAATAAAAGCAAAAATGATTAAATGAACGAATAAACACTGAGATATATTTTCTAACCTCCAATAGCTTACCATCTTAAAAGAAAAAAAAGATCTATACAAAAATACAGGCATACCTTAGAGAGATTGCTGGTTTGGTTCCAGACCACTGCAATAAGGCGAATATTGCAATAAAGCAAGTCACCAATATTTCGGTTTCCCAGTGCATATAAAAATTACATTTAGAGTATACTGTAGTCTATTATGTTTGCAATAGCATTATGTCTAAAAAAGCAGTGTGTATACCTTAATTAAAAACACTTTATTGATAAAAAATGCTAACCATCATCTGACAACACAAGGTTCCCACAAACCTTCAATTTGTAAAAAACACAGTATCTTAACAGCACAGTAAAGTGAAGCACAATAAAACTAGGTGTGCCTGTAACTGTAAGACAGAATGTGGTAACATGAGAGAAATATAACATATCATGGTATGTTGGAGAAAGGATGGATGTCATAGAACTGGTGTGCCAAGCTGGATTAGCGGAAGTAGTACAGGTTCTGAATCAGGCAATTTCTGAGCCCTACTTCTGCCTGCCTCTTATTAGCTGGGTAATTTTCACAAATACAGATTTACTCAAAACTTAGTTCATATCAAATGCACAATGCCTAGAACATATTAATACTTGGTCCCTAATTTAAAGGAACCTAAAATTTAATAGGGGCAAACAGATACATAAATCGAAACATAACCTTTCTAAGCTTCAGTTTCATGGTTTGTAAAATGAGAATAATAGTAGTTACCTATTAAGAATCAATGTAATAAAATATGTCAAGTATCTAGCAAAATGCCTGTTATATAATAATCGTTCAATAATTAGTAACTCTGTTGAACCATATTTTGTCAAATGAAGAACTCCCAAACATTAACAAACAGAATATGGATAAATAAGAAAATGATGAAAACTATAAATTCAAGTTATTATTTTAAGTACAGAGATGGTTGCCACTATTTTATACCACCTACATATGTGTAAATTAACTCATCCTAGTAGACTTTTATTTACATTTTTCTTCTAAAGCTTGTAAATATACAGACACCTGTTTTAATATAACAGAATCAGTACATTTACTATTCTAAATGTATGTGCTGATACAAACAGGTGCAAGTATATATATATTAGCATACTTAATTTTCTTTTCTAAGGAAAAGCCAATTTTCTTTCTAAGGAAAAGCCAATTAAGTGAACTATTTATTCTAAAGGACTATGAACACAAAAGAGTTTTTCCCTACTAAGTCCATTTCCATAACTAAATCTGGTTCTAATTTACAATTTTACATTTTTATGTATGAAGCCTGGAACACTAAGAGAGGCTGGGGGAAGAAAACAGTACACGAATGCAACGGGAGTGCAAAAGAGATCAGCAGCAGTCACAAAAACAACTACCTCAGCCACCATTTAGATATTCCAAGAGTCATATTCTGGCTTATGAAGACAAGGCAAAGTATTCTGGAAAGATGTCAAAAGAATGCGTTTGCAAATAAATACCTGATGAAATGTTAGGTAAGAACAAAAAACCCTCTAAGAAACATGACTGATAAATAAAAAGTAGAAGGCAATGAATCATCCTGACTTGTGTGTGCTATATAAAGGTCATATTCACAGTAACACCAGCAACTGCACTTTCCAAAGTTTCTCACATAACAAGAAATCCTTCTCAGCAAACCCACTAGCAGCTATTTTTGGATTCAAAATCTTAGCAAAACTTTTTATGGTTTATTTCATCAACCGTATGTAAAATATATAACTCTCACCCTGTTTTTCCATTTGAACCTTATTCAAATACTTTCTGAGTGTATACTATATTTCTAGGCCTTCTAGCACTGTATATACAAAGATGATAAAACACTCTCTCTACCCTTTTATAGTTACAAGAGAGGAGAAAGATACACTGAAAACAACTAGATACAGAATGAGAATGAAAGAATGAAAGCATGAACAAAATGTGGAAATCACAGAAGTGGAAGCAACTAAAACTTCCCAGGAGAATCAGAAGTGATTTCACAAGGAAGGTGATAAGTGAGCAGAATTTTAAAGGATGAATGGAAATCTTTCAGGTCCAAAAATGCAGAAAAGGCATCAGAGGCAAAGGGAATAATATAAACAAAGACATGAGGCATAAAATATGCATTATGTTTGAGGAACAAGGAAAAGTTCACTGTGGCTGAAGCTCTGGTATAAGGGGTACAGCGTTGAGCCTTTACTAGGAAGGGCCTTGGATGTTTTGTTACCTACACTGAAAAGTTTGGGAAACAATCTGAAATATTTAAAAGTTGAGTGACAGGATCAGCTTTATGTAATAAGGAAAGTAAAATTCGTATAAAATCAAGTGTTACAGTGCCTAACATAAAGCAGCCATTCAGGTAGTGGTACTAATATTAATACTAGAATATGTACTTAATAGCAACAAAAAGACTATTCACCTTATGTCTTTGATAGTTGCTCGTTTCAGGGGGTCAACCTGTAGCATATGCATCAGGAGAGTGGCAACGGAGCGATTGAGATATTCTGGGATATAGAATACGCCCCCTCGGATCTTCTTAAACAACGTAGGCACATGCTCATCGTCAAACGGGAGGGTGCCACAGAGAAGAGCGTACAAAATAACACCGCAGCTCCAGATATCAACTTCAGGACCTGCGTACAACCTAGGGGAAAAGATGAGAACACACACCTGAAATGCAAGTGCCACTTCCCATCCACGTGTACCCTGTTTCTATATGTACTTATATACACAGTATAGACTCTATATGTATTGCTTTCCAAGGTCTTTAGTGAAGTCCGTGGCCGCTCCCCAACACTCAATGGTTGTTCCCCAGAAAGAATAAGTGGTCTAACCAAATACTATTCAAATTTCCCAAGAGAAAATAGTATTTTTATTTTTTTGACACAAACTAAACTGAAGTTACTAATTGACTAATTAAAAAATATGAAACTTTCTATGGTTGATTTTTGATAGAAACATCGAAGTGGATGACCAGAAACTTGAAGAAAAGCAATACTATATAGTGTATAGGCTATATCTTCTTACCATAAAGCTATTAAAAGAAAATGCATATATAATAGAATGTTTATGCCTGGCACACCTATTTTAAAGAATATTTGAAATAGTAAAGTACCTAACTAGTCCTACTGCAATCTCTTTCACAGTATTCATGCTGTATCACATTATCCTGGGTACCTACTACTTTCATTCTAACCACCTGGTAGCCCCTGGGACTAAGATTACCTTTATCCAGAAAACCTATGCCTAGAATGTTGTTCCTTTTTCCTCTCACCTTTCTACATTATTAAGATTCCCCTGATAGCACATTACCAAACTCAAACCTAAGTCTGAGGTAACAAAGTAGATCTCTACAATTCCAATTAAAAAAATACACGCCATTTCAATAAAAATTGCTGTCCATTATTTACATTGTTTGCTGTATAGTCCAAACTGCTATATCTGCAATAATACCTTTTCTTTATTTTCTCTCACAGAATTCTGTAAACTTTTAAAATCAGACATTGGTCACCATAGAAGACTTGAATTTATCACTGCAATCTGTATAAACATTTAAAAAATGTACCAATGAGTAAGTTACATGAATAATTACAGAGTCTTCTCTTGTGCAGTTAACTTCATGAAATGACAATACTGTCCCCCCAGAAAACCTCATTCTTCTAAAAACAAAACATAAAAACAATACTCTGTATGCTTTATAAAAGAGTATATACAGAATTATTAAAGGACTGTGTCTGAGAAGAAATAATGACACTAGCTTAAATGCAGCAAATGCTTGCTCTCCTAGATGCAATTTTCTAAAATGAAAAAAAGAAATCAAGTTTTTTTTTCAATTTTTAGTGGAAAAACTCCTTAAATACATCCATAACAAAATCTAAATCAAATGTTTTAAAAAATTGTTTAATATAAGTAATCTCTCTTCAACAATAGAAAAATTAAAGGGACAATATGTTTCTATTATGTTAAAAATCTTATCTTCCAAAGAGAATATATTATAGTTAAATGTTATCAGAATGAACAAAGCATTACAAAAAGCTTACTCTTCACTGATATATTATTACCTGCCTGAGATGACTTCAGGTGCTGCATAATTTGGGGAGCCACAACTAGTGCGCAGAAATTCACCATCTGACATCATATTAGATAATCCTGAAAATAAGAGTAATATGTTTACCTGGTGCTACATGTTTAAAACTAAATATAGATAAATGCATAAGGAAAAACGTCAGGTCTGTAATGCCTCACATATCATAATGTTTATTTTAAAAAGCAGTAGAAAGCATCTGTTGAACTAGAAAGACTCCATTTCAGAGTGCTCATACATGACAAAAAAGCTAAAGCACACCATGCCTAAGATTGAAACTAAACTCCTTTTCTAAATAAGAATGTTGATTCACTTCACAAATATGAGGTTATTCTAAATTATATGAACTTTTCCAAACATAAAAGCATCAAAATATTATTTACCCACTTCTGCAAATGAAAGAAAATAGAGACTACTCTTACTTTTTTATACTCTGCTTTCAAAGGCATTTTTAAAAATCTCTAAGTAGAAATCAGATAGGCTCCAATTTATAAACATTACGTTCCAAAAGTTTTTAATTTGGAAAGCTTTAATTCAACGCAGAAAAATATTCCATTGAACCAGAAATCTAGTTGAACTACAGCACTAAATGAGCTTTGTGATTTAGAGAAGGAAGAGAAATAGGAAAATGACTTTCCTGGCTTTTAGATTAAAGACAAGGTACAGACAAAAATTTTAAATAAGTAATGCTGAACTCTGATACCTTTTCATCTCTTTCTATAATCTCTCACTTTCTAATCCTTTCCTCTACTATGGCACCCTGTCCAAGTATGTTTATCCCAGAAAGTGTTTGGTGCATAAAAATTACATTTTACTCTCTTATTTTACCACCAACAAAAACTCTTATTCTTCTACCAAGTTGTTACCTGTTACCCATAGTCCACTGACATTCCTCCTCGATCAATTCAGAAGGACTCCAACGCTCCAAAACTGCGTGCAAATTTTCATGTACCTCCATTTAAGTGCATTTATCAGGGAAAGTGCCCATACTTTCATTAGGTTTTCAAAGGAGTTTGTGGCCCTCACAAAAAAACAGTTAAGTCTCATTTCCTCAGGAAGCAATGCAGATTGAGTGGATTTACCTTGACGCAAGCCCTCTGAATGTCTCTAGAAATACTTGCATTTTTAAAAAGTGGTTTAAATGAATAGAACAAGCTAGCGTGCAGACTGTCCAACTAATCCCTTTTCACGGTATAGGATTTACATGAATGAAGTTGAAAGTTCTTAGTTCATTAAGAGTTGGTACTGACACACTTGCAAAGGCAGCTAGCATACTTCTAAACAACCCTGGAGTTACATACCAAAATCAGCTATCTTGGCATTCATGTGTGCATCCAATAGCACGTTCTCTGGTTTCAGGTCTCGATGAACGACCATATGCCTGTGACAGTAATCCACGGCAGACAGAATCTGCTGAAAGAGGCGCCTGGCTTCCATCTCTTCAACCTATCAGGTATAAAAGAAACTGCACTAAGAACATTTGGGACATCGACATAGCAAAAGTTTTAGTTTCATAATCAGCCTAAATATAACTGAGTACGCTAATCAGAACTGTGCTAGAATTCTCAACAAATGAGACAAACAAGCCAAAAACTTGCATTCAAGCTCAACATGTCTATCAACAGGTTTTTCTTTGCTGCTAGGCAGTTCATTTTCAATTAATATTACTAAGTGTGCACAATGTTTCAGGGAATCAACAAGTAAAACATAATCTAAAACAGAACTTACGTGAAATTGCAAAGAAAAGGAAATAACTGAAGCTTCAACATGATGTTATGGAACTGATTTTTCATTTTGAAAAGCATAGGCTTTTCACGTTGGCAATTAAGTGGAATATATTTCCTAAAATCAGTATTTCATAAGGTGTACTTTTTAAGGAAAAATATATCTAATACTCTGTATGTTTAGTTAGACATTATTACAGAAGCAACCCCGACTCTGAAGATACCTTTGTGGTTTGCTATTTCTCACTACTTTCTTCTTTTTTAGCTTAAGGGCTTATTGTACTAAACAGCATGTTACTCACCCGTCCATGTTTACAGATGTAGTCAAATAATTCACCACCAGACACATATTCCATTACCATAAAAAAATCTGTTGGAGTGCTGATCACCTGGTATCTTTTTTGTAAATGAAAAAATTTAATAAAAAATGTTACTGTAACCAGAATCAACCTAGTACATCCATTCTTGCTATAAATTGGTATTCCAGTATTCTACAATATTTTAAGATGGCAACAAATTATATAATGTTATCAAAATAATCACAGAGCTATAAACACGAAGCTTCACAAAACTCAATTACTTCCTAGGGCTTATAGACTTCCCTTCAGATCCCCCCTTTCACGTTTACAAAATCCTTCATTCCTCAACAACTAAATTAAGCATCAATTTTTCCATTTAAACAAAAATTTGTTTGTAGTCTATAGAGATGAGGTAGCTTATATTTAAACATAAGTGAAAAATATTCTTGGAAAGGTAAAATGATACCAAAAGGGATACAAATCAGCAAAATCTAAAAAGTAGACAAATGATCCTTTCCTCAAAAAATGAAATGCAAAAAAAGGGAAGGGAAGGTATAGATTAAAAGCAAATCAAGAGACATATTGACCAATTATACTGTATAGACTTGTTTTCTTTCAATCCAGTTCAAACAAACCAACTTTAAAAACCATTTATGAAACAATCAAGAAAATCTGAATACAGACTGGATGGTTCATAATATTCTAACTGTTTAGGTGTGATACTGAACTGTGCTTGTTTTATTAAAATAGAGCCTTTAAATTACCACAGTAGATACTGAAGAATTTACAGACTAAAAACATACTATTTGGGATTTGCTTCAAAATAATTTGGGGTGGGAGAAGTAGCAGGAAGCAGATAAAACAATACACTAATAACTGTTGAAGCTGAATGACAGATAAATGAGGCTTCATTACTTTACTGTTGTATTCATTATGAAATTTCCATAATAAAAAATTAAATAGATGTATGTATTTACATATGTGTGTGTGTTTATGTGTGTGAAAATATATATGTACATTTTCTAGGCACTCAAAGCTGAGCACATAAAACAATAAAGAACCTTAGCTCTATTTGACAAAATAAAATTTTTCCTAAAAAACTACAACTTCCACATACACACACAATTGTACCAGAGTTTTGAAAACTTTAAAAACAAGTTAAATATAACACTAATGTTTTAAATGAAGGTTGCATTTAACACATATAAAAGAAAAATTGTTCTACTCTGCTTTATTTATAAAGAGTTATTTATAATCTGGTTGATCATGAGCAATATCTAATTTACACTGAGTTGCTATTTAAAGCCACTAAGTGTAGCTGGCAGTTCTGCATGGCTTAAAGGCACCCAGTGGAAGGCACAAGCAGGGGCTGAGAAGTGGCCCAGATGCCCCCCTGTAGGCAGTATGCCTTGACACAGGATATGCCAGAAGCAGGGGAACATTTTGGTAATTAGTCCACCCAGATGGGGCACCTTTTATTATTAAGGTGCAAAAAAGAGAGCATGTTCTAAATGGCGGTTCTGGTTACTAGTCTTCATAAAAGAGGAGGGAAAAAATGACCAGGAAGTTGGTGATATAACTATATACTACATATTTTAAAAGAGGACACATCATGTATAAATTAAACACTTGCAAAAAGTAAAATATTAACACAACACTGTAAATCAACTATGCTTCAATTAAAAAAAGAATTAGAAAAAAGTAAAAATTAAAGCTGTAGTATTGAAAATGATTACAGACTTTCAGAAGAAATATTTATAATAGCCATCGTTAGTCTTTGGGATGAAAAATGACAAGGTACCCCACTTTACACAGAATAAACTAATATAACTGGCAAATAAGGTTGAGTCTACTTCAAATGAACTGCGAAAAGGGAATCTTCCCTGAGAACTCGAGGAAAAAAATGGTTCTATAAAAGCAATCCTAACAGGCAGCAAACTCTAATTGAATAAAATGAATAGTGAGGAACAGGAGCACCCACTGTGTCACTTCACTGTAGGCTGATCTAATTCAGTAACAGAATTCTCAGTCACTTTTCTGCTTTGTACATCTTTGGGGTAAAAGAGAAAAGTGACGCAATTCTAATAAATTTAGTTGCTGATTCCTCCGAGTATATTGCAGTCTTCAGTAAATACTGTTGGATCCAGAGGCTTGATCAGATTTCAGTTTGATTTTAATTTTCTTCTTAAAGACTAGATGGTGGTATGTGCTTCCAGCCACAGGTGTAGGATATCTGTCTCTTTTTTGAGATATTAGCAGCCATTACTGATCACAGCCTAGATTTTATTAACTCACAATGAAATTTTAAATGCTGGCCAATTTCCAGAGTCTAGTAATGAACTATGGTCTAAAGGAAATCCTTCCTCAAAAACCCCACTGTCTCTGAAGTGCAGGCCACCAGATTACACTACCCAATACCTTTTCTTGTTATAGTCATCAACCAACCTCGCTGTCAACTCCCTCTCATTTTGACTTAATGTCTTTTTCCCCACTGCTAATGCTGTCATCATTCCGGGTGAACAAAATATCCATATAGATGATCTGCCCAATACATGCCCTCTAACTTCCTTGACTCCTCAGTTCTAACTCTCTTTTCCTCTACCACACACAATGACTCATTCCATGGTCATATACTGTCTAAGACTAACTCCTCCAATTATGCACTGGATTCCTCTGCCCCACCTACTAAAGGACTTGGTTTCTACAATTAGCTCTTCCTCCTCAGCCTCATCTTACTCAATATTCAGCAGTATAGGAACAGTTAATAATCTCTCTTTCTTCAAACACATTTTCCCCTTGGCTTCAAGATGCCAAATTCTCTTGGTTTTCTTCCAACCATTTTAACTGTTCACTTTCATTCTCCTTTGCTGGTTCCTCCTCATCTCCCAGACATCTTAACATCATACTGCCATAGAGATCAATCCCTAGAATTCTTATTTATTTATATGCACATCCTTGGTGACATCATCTAGTCTTTGGGCCTTAAGTATCTTCAATACCATCTATACGCTGATGACTTCCAAATTTATCTCTGGTTTATACCTCTCCCCTTAACTTCAGACTCATATATCAAATAACCTACTTGCATCTCTACTTGGATGCCTAATAAACATTTCAACTTCAAAAAAAACAAAATCGAATTCTTGATACCTAACATCCCACTTCAAACTTGTTCCTCCTACAATCTTTTCCATTTCAATTAATGGCAACTCCATTTTTTTATTTGCCCACACCAGTTAACCTTGGAGTCATCCTTGACTTCTCTCCTTTCACAACCTACATCTAATCTGTCAGCAAATGCTGTTCTCTATCTTGAAAATATATACAAAATATGCTTACTTCTCAACACCCTCCACACTATGCTCTATTCCAAGCCACCATCTCTTTTAATCAGAATACTGCAATTGATCCCTAACTGATTTCCCTGCTTCAGCGTAAGTCAGGTCACATCACACCTCCGGATAAAACTTGCCAGTGGCTTCTCTTTTACTCAGAGTTAAAAGCCAAAGCTCTTACAGTGGTCTAGTATATCCTACACAATCTGGCTCCCTTTTATGTCTCTGACCACATCTCTTACTCCAATTCCCCCTAGATCACTCTGCTACTATGATCTACCTACTACTGCCTGTAGCAATTTCCACCTCAGAGCCTTTGTATGTGCTGTTCTCACCATCTGTTATTTCCCCCCTCCAGATATCTGCATGCATATTCCCTCTCTTCTTCACTGTCTAACATACAACATATTTTACTGACATAGCATTTATTGTGTATCTCTTCAACGCCACCCGCTACACACACACACACACAAAATACACACACACAAATATGAGCTTCATAATAGCAGAAATTTTGTTGTCATCTTTTTGTTTGCTGGTGTATCCCCAGTACCTAAATGGTACCATTTGTTGAATGAATGGATCAACAAGCTAACACTCTGGCCTTATTTTCCTCCATATCCCTATACATATTCTGTGCATGAGACAAACCAGACTGTTTGTTCCCACCACACCATGTTCTTTACACTTTCATTCTTTTGCTTTGCTGTCCTCCTAGAATCATCAGGACCTTGTTCACATTTACTTCCTTATATATGCAGTAAGTAATCACTGAACACCTAGTGTTGTACTAGGTGCTGGAGAGATTAAGATGGTATTGGACATCTCCACTTGGATATCTAATGGGATTCTCAACTTAGCACAGCCAAAGCAGACCATTAATGTTCACCTGTACCCCAACATGGTTCTGCTCCATTCTGCGTATCTCAGAAAATGGTATCATTATCAACACCTAGTTTTTCAAGCCAAAACCCAAAATCCCAGTTGCTCGGGCAAAAAAAAAGTGGGGGGAGGGTCCTCACTCCCTTTCTTTTCCTCAGTAATTTATTAGTTTTACCTCCAAAATATACATTGAATTGACAGATTTACCTCCAGCTAGACCAGTGTTGTCAGATACAACTTTCTGCAATGATGGAAATATTTTATATCTTCTCTGTCTAATACGATAGCCACTAGCCACATGTGGCTATTAAGCACTTGAAATGTGGATAGTGTGACCAGATAACCAAAATGTTTAATTCATTTAATTTAAATTTATGTCACATATGGCTAGTGGCTACTGTATTGGACAGCACAAATCTATACCACCACTTGGCTAAAGCCACAATTAATCTGTCAGCTGGACCATAGCAACAGCTTCCTAACTGGTCTCTCTGCTTCCACTTCTGCCTCTGTACCCATTCCACACTATGGTCATATCATGTCACTCCCCCAGCTCTCTGAAAGCTTCCCATTTTGAACAGAATCCAAAATCGGCAAGGTCCTCAAGATTCTATGATATGTGGTCCTTGTCTACTCTTTGACCTCATGAACTACCTCTCTTTCCGTCATTCACTCCACTCCAGACATTATAGCAATCTTCTTTTTCCTATAATACTCGAACATTGTTTCAACCTCAGCAACTCTGAGGTTGCTGGTCCCCTTGCTTTAAAAACACTCTGGGGCTTCCCTGGTGGCGCAGTGGTTGAGAATCTGCCTGCCAATGCAGGGGACACGGGTTCGAGCCATGGTCTGGGAAGATCCCACGTGCTGCGGAGCAACTAGGCCCGTGAGCCACAACTACTGAGCCTGCGCGTCTGGAGCCTGTGCTCCGCAACAAGAGAAGCCGCAACAGTGAGAGGCCCGCGCACCGCGATGAAGAGTGGCCCCCGCTTGCCGCAACTAGAGAAAGCCCTCGCACAGAAACGAAGACCCAACACAGCCAAAAATAAATAAATAAATAAATAAATAATAAAAATAAAGGAATTCCTTAAAAAAAAAAAAAAAAAAAACCAAAACACTCTGTCCCCAGATTTTCAAATGGCTAGATCTTTATCATCCTTTAGGTCTTAGCTCAAACCTTACCTCTCAGTGAAGCTTTCCTAACAACCCAATCTAAATTAGCACCTCCTCCTTCCTCATCACACCCTAGGACAGCACCCTGTTTCACTCTCCTCATAGCACTTATCAGTGCCTAAAATAGTCTGGTTAATTTGTTTACTTACTATCGAGAACTGCTAGATACCCCTAGAACATAAACTCCACAAGGGCAGAGATGCTGTCTTTTACCACTGTACCCCCAATGCCTTACAACAGTACCTATCAGATACTAAGTGCCCAATAAAAGTTTGCTGAATAAAAGAAAAAACAAACATAGCTTCTGCTCCTAAAGAATTCAGTCTCGTGGCGATACTAATAAGAAAATGACCAATTACAATATAATGCCCAGGACTTTGGAAAAGCTGAAATTCTGGGTGCTCCAGGACCGAGAGGATGAAACCTAACCCAGTGTTAGGACTAGGGCAAAGTAGTTTTTCTAGAGGTAGTTGCATTTAAAAGCTGATATTTAAAGGACAAGTTGGAATTGGAAGCCTAGAGGAAGGGAGATATAGGTAAAGTTTTCCAAGCAGAAGCAACAGTTGAAATATAGCAAGCAAGAGAAGATGGTGACCTGACAATAAGAGCAGAGAGAAATGAACAGATTTAGGGGACACTCAAGATTAAGAGTGGCAGAACTTAATGATCAATTATATGTAAGGGGCGAGGGAAGAGGAATTAAATATGATGCCCAAGTTTTAGGCTTAGGAAGCTGTGTGAATGGTATTCTCATTCATGCACAAAAATATGTATATATGGGAGAAAAAGTTCAACTTAGTTTCAGATGACTCTGTGACTCCAGAATGGAAACACCTAATAAATAGTTCAATAAATGTGTTCAGAATTCAGGAGCAATATAGATTTGTAAATTTTTAAGATAGAGATTACAAATGACACCGTGGTAGTAGATAAGGTCACCCAAAAAGGGTTCACTAAGATTACTCTAGCTCAGAATGCTGAAATACATCAATATCTAATGGCCAGGCAGATAACAAGGGACCCATAAAAGAAAGTCTCAAGAAGAGGCAAGAATGTAAAAAGAAAATCAGAAGACTGTGGTGCCATGGAAACCTAGAGACTACAACATTTCAAGGTGGTAGTGATGAATAATGTTAAAAGCTGTCCATAGGTTGGATAAGATAAACATTTTGAAAAGTTGGCAGGCAAAACCATCTCTACCAAATTAGAAAGTATTGATCCTTTGACCAGTTAAAATGAAGTTTCCCTAAGAACCATGGGGGAATGAAAAACAAGGACAAAAGTCATTTCAACAAATTCTAGTTCATGGGAAAGTTTGGCATTTCCTTTCAATCTTGTTTATTCCTTTTAATTTTCTCCCAGCGGGGTTTTTTCAATTGGAATTAATAGAGAAATTGTGCAATATATAACCTTCATTCTTAGTATTTAGTTTTCAAACTTTCTTGCTTACTGTAGAAGCCCATTCTGTAGCAAGGAAACTATTCTTGGCAGTTAGTCCAAGACTGCAGAGAAAAAACAAAACCACTAAAAGGACCAGGTCTCTCTCCCTGTTTAAATCACTAACACTGTTAGAGGCTATGTCAATAAGCTTGTTGTGTAGCAAGAATACATGGGTGCCTTTTTAAAAAAAATTCAGATCCACAATAAAAGAGGAAATGTGGCAGAATGGATAAGCTCAAGGCTGGAAGCCAGAAGCTTTAAACACTAAATTCACCTCTGCCAATTACCTTCTGACCAATACTGAGAACATTCTATAACTCCTTCACAAAACAGCAAATAATTAAATAATTCTAAAACAGAATGATATAAGTAATCAAACCAAAATTATAAGTAATTATAGAAATGGAAGGAAGAAAACACTAGCAGTTATAACATCAAAAATAAGCTTCTAAATCCTCATGACAACTGCAACTGCTTATTGACAAAATCTGATTTGTGTTTATAGGAACAGAACAGGAACTAGAACTCATACCCTAAATGGACAAAGTTTCCCTGGGATCTTTCAGGGTTGGCATTCTAAAAGTGATGAAGTTAGGAAACAAGGAAAATACAGAGATCTCTCCCTTCTCCATTCTCACTTTGGCATATGACATTTTTAGTCTGGTTTCCCAGTTTTCTCCTCTTATAGGACGTGACCACTCAGTAAGGAAGAGCAAAGAGACTTAGCTTAGAAGTCATTCAGTAACTAGAATAAAGTCATTACTAACATGGAGATGAAGTCAGACATGAGCTGTTTCAGTTAACTGAAAATCATTCGGAATGATGAGAGGACTGGAATCAGCTTGCAGGCTGCCCATTCCTGCTTCTGGGCCAATGCACATCTAGTAGCAGGCATTGTAACAGCGAGAACACATTTAATCCTCAAACAGCACCATGGGGTATCCCCATTTTAAAGTTAAGGAAACAAAGAATACGAGAGTGAGTAACTGAACTCATAGGTGATATTTTAATTCCTATGATAATCTTTAAAAACCTGTATATACATATTCTGGATTATCTAGAATACAGGTCCTAGATGACAACCTCATAATCAAGTACTGCCATACAATTTCAGGGGCCTCATTTCCTGTTTACGTTTATGATCAAGTGAACTTCAAATGAAGATCAAATGACACTGAAGCTTACTGTTAGAATGAAGTTTTCATCATAGTGATGTGAGAACGGAGTCATCACAGGTCACCCAATGGCACACCAAACCCAAAAAAAGCCTTCTTTGAACAGTCAGTGACATATTCATGCTGTTGGTAAGATACACTGAGTGGGACCCTCATTTAACATACCAATTTGCAATGGTTCTCTAGCAATAAATGTATCTAGTTACAGAAATACTATAAATACTAGAAATATATAAATGTGTGTTCCAAATCCCAGCAATAACTGGATCAGCCATTCAGTTAAGGATTTCAAGAATGCTACTGTATTGGTTTCCTATTGTTGCCATACTTAGAACCTAGTGCTTAAAACAACACAAATGTATTCTGTATTATCTTACACAGGGGTAAGAAGTCTGATAGGGTAGAAGTCTGACACATGCCTCACTGGGCTAAAATCAAGACATAGCAGGGCTGCATTGCCTTCTGGAGGCTCTAAAAGAAATCCATTTCTTTGTGTTTTCCAACTTTTAGAGACCATCTGCAATCCTTGGCTCATGGCCCCCTTCCTCCATCTTCAAAGCCAGGCACAGCCAGTTGAGTCCTTCTCACATCTCATCACTCTGACCTTGCTTCCATCCTCAAATCTCTCCCTCTGGCTTATGATCCCCTCTTCCACTTCTAAGGACCATTGTATTACACTCGGACCACCCAGATAACCCAGGAAAATCTCCCTATTTTTGTCAGCTGATTAGCAACCTTAAATCCATCTATAACCTTGGACTTCTCCTTTGCCATGTAATATAACATACTCACTGGGCATTAGGACATCTTGGGACTGGGGGCCACTATTCCCTACCACAGCTACTACGCAGCCTTGTTATTAGGTAAACAACATACCTCTAGAGGGTTATCAAGTTGTTCCCCATCAATGCTGACATCTAAAGATTACTCACTAACAAAGTTTAGGCTAAATATAACCTCTGACTATAATGACCTAGCAAATGAAGCCTCAAAGATATTAATACTACTGCTTGTCATTTCAGTTTTCTCAGTACTGGAGTAGAAATTAACAGCATGGCATTTGAAATCAGATATGAACTCAACTACTAGCTCTGCAACTTACTAGCTATTTAACCTTGGACAAGTTGCTGATCCTCTTTAGATATGCAATTTTCTTATCCATAAAATGAGGATAATAATACTCCTTATATGCTTATTGTGAGAATGAAGTGAAATTATGTATGTAAAATGCTCAATACAGTTTCTAGCCATGATCAGGTAGTCAATAAAATTAATATTTATTTTATTAAACTCTATCCAAGCTTTAAGATAAAAGTAAAGACAGTTTTCAGTGTTTAGCAATTACATTTTCACAATAAATATTAAACACAACTTCAAATGATGTAAAGGAACACTGCTGCACACTTAATGTCTAAATTTTCTATGGATCTAGTTGATTTTAAATTATTATTTATCTTTCTATTTAATTACTTAGTTTATTTATTAAACTCTTAATTTACTTATCTTCTAAATTTGTAACTTGTCTTATCCAAAAAGAAAAAAATTCATTTGCCTTCCTAAGGGCTTTACGATCAGTAATTAATGATTGCAGTTTGGCAAATAATATTCAATACTGTGGCAGATAATCTTTAATAGCAACTTTCTACCTTTTCCATAAAAAAAATATCTTGGTATGTTAATTAAAAGTGACTAGAAAATAATTATAAAAGAAATCTAGAAATAGCAAAATACTAAATGACCTTCAACATGAATATTAGCAATGAGCCAATTTACAATTAGACTTTTAATTCTAAACCATAAGTATGAAAAAAAGGATTGATGAGGTTAAATGAATTAACACTTGCTAAATATAAAAAAATTGTATATTTATAAAAGTTTAACTAAAAATAAATAATTATTAAATATAATATTTCAAGACAGTTTCTCTTTTATATTATCAAGTGCAAAAATACTTACAGTTTGATAATATGAGGATGACGAAAGAGTTTTAGATTTTGAATTTCTCGTTTTATTTTTCCAACAACATCTAAACTGCGAATCTTCTGTCTGTTTAAAATTTTAACTGCCACCTTATGGCCTGTTAATTGATGTTCTCCAACTAGAGAAAAGAAAAAGGAAAATAACCTTGCTGTCATAGCAACATAATTATTTATTCATGCTTCCTTCCACTGTAACCCCAAACTTCTTTACTCACATATGCCTCTTTGATGTCATTTATTGCATAGAACAGAAGATATCTCTTTTCATGTCTGTCTCTTCTATTGGAGTATGCACTCCTTGAGGACAGAAACTATATCTTAGTCTCCTCTGTATCCTCAACACCTAGCACAGAGATGTTAATTAAATCTTTGTGGAAAGGATGACTGAATTCCATATTCTTACCTAAAAGTATAATCAAATTTGAAACATCTTTTGGATAGAATAGAATAGAATTTACTATGTTTTGTTAATCTCCTTCTTTCTCCTCTTCTGGTTAATCCAGTCATTGTATTATTGAAGAATAAATAATTGCTATAATAAACTAAAACCCATAACTAGTTTCAAAACTATTTCATCAGAAAATCCACATGTAACCCTTTTTTTTGCCTTTTCTATAAAGCTTTCCCATTTTCTCCCTATTTGATGGAATCTCTACTTCTTTCAAACCCTCACAGTATATTTATAAAGCTCATGTGTCATTCATCATTTTGAGGCTATTATATATATTTGTATTTTTGAAAAATCATATGACATGAGCTATTAGCTCTTACCCTCCTTGAATAAGACAGTCAGTATTCATCTGAATCTCCTAGGCAATATATAAGCACAGTATTTTGTACATACTGGATGCATCACACTTCCTGATTTCAAACTATGTTACAAAGTTATAGTAATCAAAACAGCACAGTACTGGCATAAAACCAGACACAGAGATTAATGGAATAGAATAAAGAGCCCATAAATAAACTCATGCATATAAGGTCAATTAATTTATGACAAAAGAATCAAGAATATACAATGGGGAAAAGATACTCTCTCCAATAAATGGTGTTGGGAAAATTGGATAGCCACATACAGAAGAATGAAAATAGACCCCTATCTCACACGGTACATAAAAATCAACTCAAAATGGATTAAAGACTTAAATTTAAAATGAGAAACCATAAAACTTCTAGAAGGGGGTAAGCTCCTTGACATTAGTCTTAGCAATGATTTTTTGGGACTTGACAACAAAAGCAAAGGCAACAAAAGCAAATATAAACAAGTGGGACTAAATAAACTAAAAAGCTTCTGCACAGCAAAAGAAAACATCAACAAAATGAAAAGGCAACCTACTGAATGGAAGAAAATATTTGCAAATTATATACCTGATAAGGGGTTAATACCCAAAATATATAAATTACTTAACAACTTAATAGCAAAAACCCAAACAATCTGATTTTAAAAATGGACAGAGAAACTGAATAAACCTCTTGCCAAAGAAGGTATACAAATGGCCAAGTACACAAAATCATCAGGTAATCATCACTAACCATCAGGTGGATGCAAATCAAAACCACCACCACAATGAGCTATCACCTCACACCTGTCAGAATGGCTGTCACTAAAACTGAAAAGATAACAAGTGTTGGTGAAGATGTGGAGAAAGGGGAACGCTTGTGCACTGTTGATGGGAATGTACACTGATGTAACCACTATGTAAAACAGTGTGGAGGTTCCTCAAAAAATAAAAAATAGAACTACCATATGATCCAGCAATCCCACTTCTGGATACTTAAAGGAAATAAAAACAGGATATCAAAGAAATATCTACACTCGCATGTTCATTGCAGCATTATTCACAAAAGCAAAGATATGGAAACTACCTCAGTGTCCATGAACATATGAATGAATGAATAAAGATGATGTGGTGTGCATATTCCCTCTTTCTTTCTCTCTCTCTCTCTCTCACGTACACACACACACACACACACAGAGTGCAATATATTATTAAGTCATGAGAAAGAAAGAAATCCTATTTTCAACATGGATGGACCTTGAGGGTATTATGCTAAGTGAAATAAGCCAGATAAAGAAATACTACATGAGATCCAGTTATATGTGGGATATCAAAGAAAAAAAGTCAAACTCATAGAAACAGAGAGTAGAAAAGTGGTTGCTAGGAGCTGGGGGATGAGGGAAATAAGAAGAAGTGGGTAAAAGGGCACAAACTTTCAGTGCTAAGATGAATAAGATATGAGGATCTAATGTAAAACATCACCATGATGAACACTTTAAATATCTTATAATTTTGTCAATTATACCCCAATAAAGCTGAATCTTTAATTAAAGTTTTTTTCAAATCATTGCTTTGTCTATGATATCTGAAGAAATAACACACTCATTTATCTTTATAAAAAAAAATTTCTTTATGAAGAAATTTTTCCTCGTGAAGCAATGGCAAAGAAATGGCATCGATGGAATTGGGGGAGGATCAAGATGGCAAAGGAGTAGGACAGGGAGCTCACCTTCTCCCACAAAAACATTAAAAGCACATCTACAAGTGGAATGATTCATACAGAAGATCTACTGAACACTGGCAGAAGACCTCAGACTTCCGCAAGGGCAAGAAAACCTCCATGTAACCATATAGGACAAAGGAAAAAGATAAAGAAAGGAATTGGGACAGGGCCTGAACCCCAGGAAGGGAGTTGTGAAGGAAGAAAGGTTTAGGCACCTTGGGGAGTACCCTCACCAGTGTGGAGATCAGCCTGGATGGAGGGGGAGCTTTGGAGCCTAGGAAGAGAGTGCAACAACCAGTTTGTGGAAGGCAAAATGGAGAGTAACGAGCACAGAAGGTTGTCACTGCCACCCTGTGCTCCCCAGCCTTAGACGCTTGCCTGTCAGTGTGGGTGGGGGCTGGGTGCTGAAGCTCAGCTTTCAGAGGTCAGACCCAGGAAGAGGACCGGGGTTGGATGTGCAGAGACAGCCTGAAAAGGCTGGACTGTGGCAACTGAGGGGGTACTCAGAAGAAACCAGAGCCCACTGGAGAGGCAAGGTGCCATTATTTGGGGGTGCACGAGGAGAGAGGCGGGAACACCATAAGAGCTTCCTTCCCTGTGAGCTCTCCCAGGCAAGAGGACACCGCCTACAGGAACTCTGGGGGTGGGCACAAGTTGTCACTACCATCCTGGGCTCCAGAGGAGTGCTGTCCCAGGAGTGCATGGGTAGTAGCCGCCCTCAGGAGACTGGTGAGCAGGTGCCAAGCTCTGTCCCGGGAGCGTGGGAATGGCAGCTGCCCCTAGCAGACCCGCAAGCAGGCAACAAGTCCTGCCCCCGCTCTCCCCAGAGTGCGCAAGGGCCACTGCACCTGCATACGCTGTATCAAAGGGATAACAGCCAACACACGCTGAGGAAAGAGACAGCCAGCATCCAAACTAAGAGCAGCTCCTCAATCCCGGAAAAGATGGTGGAGAAGAAGAACTTGAGCTCACTTCCTCTCATGAAAACACCAAAATCACAACTTACTGCTGAACAACCATCGACAAAAGACTGGAACCTACCAAAAAAGATATTTTACATTCAAAGACAAAGAAAGAGCCACAACAAAACTGTAGGAGGGGTGCTTTCATGACATAATCAAATCCCATACCCCTGTGTAGATGACCCACAAACTAGAAAATACCTATATTGAAGAGGTTCTCCCACAAGAGTGAAAATCTTGAGCCCCCGTCAGGCTCCCCAGCCTGAGGGTCTGGCATCAGAAGGAGGAACTCCCAGACCATCTGGCTTTGAAGGCCAGTGGGGCTTGAGTGCAGGAGCTCCACAGGACTGTGGGAAACATAGACTCCACTCCTGGAGGGCTCACACAGGCTTCACATACACAGGGACCCAGCAGAAAGCAGTAACTCAATAGGAGCCAGGGCTGGACCGTGGTTCACTGTGGAGGCAAGGACATTGGTGGCATAGACCCCAGAGAATATTGATCAATGTGAGTTCTCCCAGAGGTCGCCATTTTGGTATCAAGACCTGGCCCTACCCAACAGCCTACAGGCTTCACTGCTAGAATGCTCAGGCCAAATAACCAGCAGGATAGGAACACAGCCCCACCCATCAGCAGACAGGCCGATAACACCATACTGAGCTCACAGCCATCTCTAAACACATCCCTTGACAAGGCCCTACCCACCAGAGGGACAAGACCTAGCTCCACCCACCAGTGGGCAGGAACCAGTCTCTCCCACCAAGAAGCCTGCATAAGCCCAAGGACAAACCTCACCCACCAGGGGACAGACAGCAGAAGCAAGAGGAGCTACAATCCTGCAGCCTGTGGAACAGAAACCACAATCACACAAAGTGAGACAAAATGAGACAGCAGAGAAAAATGTTCCAGACAAAGGAACAAGATAAAAACCCACAAGAACAACTAAATGAAGTGGAAATAGGCAACGTACCTGAAAATGAATTTAGAGTAATGATAGTAAAGATGATCCAAGAGCTCAGAAAAATAATGGAGGCACAGATCGAGAAGATACAAAAGATGTTTAACAAAGAGCTAGAAGGTTTAAAGAACAAAGAAACAGAGATGAAAAATACAATAACTTGAATGAAAAATTCACTAGAAGAAATCAATAGCAGAATAATCGAGGCAGAAGAACGAATAAGTGAGCTGGAAGACAGAAAGGTAGAAATCACTGCCGCAGAACAGAATAAAGAAAAAATAATGAAAAGAAATGAAGACAGTCTAAGAGACCTCTGGGACAACATTAAATGCACTAACATTCACATTATAGGGGTCCCAGAAGGAGAAGAGAGAGAGAAAGGGCCTGAGAAAATATCTGAAGACATTATAGCTGAAAACTACTCTAACATGAGAAAGGAAACAGTCACTCAAGTCCAGGAAGTAAAGAGAGTCCCATACAAGACGCTAAGACACATATTAATCAAACTGACAAAAATTAAAGCCAAAAAAAAATTTAAAAGCAACAAGGTAAAAGCAACAAACAACATACAAGTGAATCCTCATAAAGTTATCAGCTGATTTTTCAGAAGAAACCTGGCAGGCCACAAGGGAATGGGCATGATATATTCAAAGTGAAAGGGAAGAACCTACAACCAAGAATACTCTACCAGCAAGGCTCTCATTCAGATTTGACAGAGAAATTAAATTCTTTACAGACAAGCAAATGCTAAGAGAATTCAATACCACCAAACCAGCATTAAACAAATCCTAGGAACTTCTCCAGGCAGAAAATAAAAGGCCACAGCTAGAAACAAGAAAATTACAAATCACAAAGCTCATCAGTAAAGGCAAACACAAAGCAAAGGTAGGAAATCACCCACACACAAATATGATATCAAAACCAGCAATTGTGAGAAGAGTACAAACACAGGATATTGAAAATGCACTGGAAATTAAGAGACCAGCAACTCAAAACAATCTTGTACATATATAGACTGCTATATCAAAACCTCATGGGAACCACAAACCAAAAATCTACAATAGATACACATACAAAAAAGAAAAAGCAAACCAAACACAGCACAAAAGATAGACATCAAATCATAAGGGAAGAGAACAAAAAAGGAAGGAAAGAAAAAACACCTTCAAAAACAAAGCCAAATCAGTTAACAAAATGGCAATAAAAACATACATATTGATAATTACCTTAAATTTAAATGGATTAAATGCTCAAACCAAAAGACAGACTGGCTGAATGGACACAAAAATAAGACCCAAATATATGCTGTTTATAAGAGACCCACTTCAGATCTAGGGACACATACAGATTGAAAGTGAGGGGATGGAAAAAGATACTCCATGCAAGTGGAAATAAAAAGAAAGCTGGAGTAGCAATACTCGTATTAGACAAAATGGACTTTAAAATAAAGACTGTTACAAGAGACAAGGAAGGACACTACATAATGATCAAGGGATCAATACAAAAAATATAACAATTGTGAATACATATGCACCCCACATTGGAGCACCCCACATTGGAGCACCTCAATATATAAGGCAAATGCTAACAGCCATAAAAGGAGAAATCAACAGTAACACAATAATAATGGGGGACCCCACTTTCATCAATGGACAGATCAACCAAACAGAAAATCAATAGGAAACACAGGCCTTAAATGACACATTAGACCAGATGAACTTAATTGATATTTATAGAACATTCCATTCAAAAGCAACAGAACACACTTTCTTCTCCAGTGCACATGGAACATTCTCCAGGATAGATCACATCTTTGGCCACAAATCAAGCCTTGGCAAATTTAAGAAAATTAAAGTCATATCAAGCATCTTTTCTGACCACAACACTATGAAATTAGAAATCAATTACAGGGGAAAAAAAACTGTAAAAAACAGACACATGGAGGCTAAACAACATGTTACTAAACATGTTGGATTAATACCAATGGATTACTGAAGAAATCAAAGAGGAAATTTAAAAAAATACCTAGAGACAAATGACAACAAAAACACCACAATACAAAACCTATGAGACACAGCAAAAGCAGTTCTAAGAGAGTTGAGAACAATACAATCTTACCTCAGGAAACAAGAAAAATCTCAAATAAACATCCTAACCTTACACCTAAAGCAACTAGAGAAAGAAGAATAAACAAAATCCAAAGTTAGTAGAAGGAAAGAAATCATAAATATCAGAGAATAAATGAAATAGAGACAAAGAAAACAACAGAAAAGATCAATGAAATAAACCTGGTTTTTCAAGAAGATAAACAAAATTGACAAACCTTTAGCCAGACTCATCAAGAAAAAAAGATACAGGGCTCAAATCAATAAAATTAGAAATGAAAAAGGAGAAGTTACAACGGACACCACAGAAATACAAAGGATCATAAGAGACTACTACAAACAACTATAGGCCAGTAAAATGGACAACCTAGAAGAAATGGACAAATTCTTAGAAATACACAACCTTACATAACTGAACCAGGAAGAAATAGAAAATATGAACACACCAATCACAAATACTGATATCGAAACTGTGATTAAAAAACTTCAAACAAACAAAAGTCCAGGACCAGATGACTTCACAGGTGAATTCTATCAAACATTTAGAAAAGAGTTAACACCTATCCTTCTGAAACTCTTCCAAACAATTGCAGAAGAAGGAACACTCCCAAGCTCATTCTATGAGGCCACCATCACCCTGATACCAAAACCAGACAAAGATATCACAAAAAAAGAAAATTACATGCCAATATCACTAATGAACACACATGCAAAAGTCCTCAAAAAACTACTATCAAACCAAATCCAACAATACATTAAAAGGATCATACATGATGATCAAGTGGGATTTATCCCAGGGATGCAAGAATTCTTCAGTATCTGCAAATCAATCACTGTGACACACCACATTAACAAACTGAAGAATAAAAACCATATGATCATCTCAATAGATGCAGAAAAAGCTTTTGATAAAATTCAACACCCATTTATGATAAAAACTCTCCAGAAAGTGGGCACAGAGGGAAATTACCTCAACATAATAAAGGTCATATATGACAAACCCACAGCCAGCATCATTCTCAATGGTGAAAAACTGAAACCATTTCCACTAAGGTCAGGAACAAGACAAGGTTGCTCACTCTCACCACTATTATTTAACATAGTTTTGGAAGTCCTAGCCATGGCAATCAGAGAAGAAAGAGAAATAAAAGGAATACAAATTGGAAAAGAAGAAGTAAAACTGTCACTGTTTGCAGATGACATGATACTATACATAGAAAATCCTAAAAATGCTACCAGAAAACTACTAGAGCTCCTCAAGGAATTCAGTAAAGTTGCAGCATATGATACTAATACACAGAAATCTGTTGCAGTCCTATACATTAAGAACAAAAGATCAGAAAGAAAAATTAAGGAAACAATCCCATATACCATTGCATCAAAAAGAATAAAATATCTAGGAATAAACCTACTTAAGGAGACAAAAGACCTGTACTCTGGAAACTATAAGATGCTGATGAAAGAAACCGAAGATGACACAAACAGATGGAAAGACATACCATGTTCCTGAATTGGAAGAATCAATATTGTCAAAATGACTACACTACCCAAGGCAGATTCAGCACAATCCCTATTAAATTACCAATGGCAATTTTCACAGAACAAGCCCCCAATTTTTAAAAATTTGTACGGAAACACAAAAGGCCCTAAATAGCCAAAGCAATCCTGAGAAAGAAAAAAGGAGATAGAGGAATCAGGTCCCCTGACTTCAGACTATATTACAAAGCTATAGTAATCAAAACAGTATGGT
Organism: Eubalaena glacialis; assembly: GCF_028564815.1. NCBI lineage: Eukaryota > Metazoa > Chordata > Mammalia > Artiodactyla > Balaenidae > Eubalaena > Eubalaena glacialis. The sequence continues at coordinate 147,228,293 of NC_083718.1, forward strand.
ACTGGCACAAAAACAGAAATATAGATCAATGGAACAGGATAGAAAACCCCGAAATAAACCCATGCACCTATGGTCAATTAATCTATGACAAACGAGGCAAGAATACACAGTGGAGAAAAGCCAGTCTCTTCAATAAGTGGTGCTGGGAAAACTGGACAGCTACAAGTAAAAGAATGAAATTAGAACATTCCCTAACACCATACACAAAAATAAAGTCAAAATGGATCAAAGACCTAAGTGTAAGGCCGGACACTATAAAACTCTTAAGAGAAAAACATAGGCAGAACACTCATTGATATAGATTGCAGCAAAATCTTCTTTGAACCATGACATACAGTAATGAAAATAAAAACAAAAATAAGCAAATGGGACCTAATTAAAGTTAAAATCTTCTGCACAGCAAAGGAAACCATAAACAAAATGAAAAGACAACCCACGGAATGGGAGAAAATATTTGCAAATGATGTGATTGACAAGGGATTAATCTCCAAAATACACAAACAGCTCATGCAGCTCAAAAATGAAAAAAAAAAAAAATCAAAAAATGGGTGGAAGATCTAAATAGACATTTCTCCAAAGAAGACATACAGATGGACAAAAAGCACATGAAAAGATGCTCAACATCACTAATTATCAGAGAAATGCAAATCACAACTACAATGAGGTATCACCTCACACCGGTCAGAATGGCCATCATCAAAAAGCCTACAAACAATAAATGCTGGTGAGGGTGTGGAGAAAAGGGAACCCTCTTACACTGTTGGCAGAAATGTAAATTGGTACAACCACTGTGGAGAACAGTATGGAGGTTCCTTAAAAAACAAAAATAGAACTACCATATGATCCAGCAATTCCCACTCCTAGGCATATATCTGGAGAAAACATAATTCAAAAAGATATGTGCACCCCAGTGTTCATTGCATCACTATTTACAATAGCCAAGACATGGAAGCAAACTAAATTTCCATCGACAGAGGAATGGATAAAGATGTGGTACATGTATACAACGGAATGTTACTCAGCCACAAAGAACAAAATAATGCCATTTGCAGCAACATGGATGGACCCAGAGATTATCATACAAAGTGAAGTAAGTCAGACAGAGAAAGACAAATTTCATATGATTTCACTCATCTGTGGAATCTAATTTTTTTAAAAAAATGACACAAATGAACTTATGTACAAAACAGAAAAAGACTTACAGATATCAGAAACAAACTTATGGTTTACAAAGGGGAAACGTCGGGGGAAGGGATAAATCAGGAGCTTGCGATTAACATACACATACACACACTACTATATATGGCTAACCAACAAGGACCTACTATATAGCACAGGGAACTCTACTCAATATTGTGATAACCTATACGAGAAAGGAATCTGAAAAAGAATGAACATATGTATATGTATAACTGAATCACTGTACTGTACACCTGAAACTAACACAACATTGTAAATCAATTATACTCCAATAAAATTAAAAAAAAAAAGAAATGGCATCATCCTTTGAAACACTTAAGCACACTGATAAGCTAATTGGTTATCTGAGGTCAAAAGATACAAATGCATTAAGAACACCCCCTCTTTTTGCTGAAATATACTAGCCTCTATTTTCTAATAACTTATTAAGTGAATTAGTACTTAGCTATAATTAATTAAATCCAGATAGTTGTCTCATAATCACATCCTACCTGAAAGCCAAATGAACATTCCTAAAAATCTTGTAATATAAACAGATTTAACACCAAGAATTTCTTTTTGTGTATTACAGCTATAACCTTTTTACGGAAGTAACAGGGAAAAAAAGGCTTGGATTCATTAATGTTTAACTAACATTCATTTATTCAATCTAAAAACATTTACTGAGCACCATTTACATGCCAGGACTGTGTTGATCAAAGACACATGTAAAGAGAGATTTAATAGGTCTCCAAGTTTTAGCAGGGAGAAGAAACATGAGCAATAAAGGAGCTAAAATCGATTCTGTATGGTAGCAAATCTGTCTGAAAACTGTTAGGGATACCTTATTTGTGAAGGGAGAACATAGATGAGAAACAAAACATTTTTAAAAACCAAGGATGGACAAATTTGCCATAATTTATCATGTATATAAGTAAATATGCAGATCAATACTTCTTTTGACAGGAGCAATAAAGAACACTCATCCATGGAACAACTATTTAATGAATGCCTACTATGGTGTATTCCATACCAAGTGCAGTTAATAGGCACTTGGGATGTAGGCAGTGAACAAATTAGTTCTGTCACACTGCTAGGTGTCCCCCAATATCTATTCCAGCCTTCCTTCCCAGACATGTGATTCCCAAATTACACCTGAGCACATGTCTACCCAGAGTAGAGACTGCATCCTAATATCTCTTGTAACTAGGTATGGCCATGTGACCTATGTTCTGGCCAATGACATGCGAGCAGAAATGTCTCTAGCAGCAGCTTCTTCATCTCTTCCTCCATCCTGAAGCCTGGAACTACTTGCTCAGACTGTTACAAGAGAGTAAAATACTATCTTGTTTAAGCTATTCTTATTTTGAAAATTCTTGTCATTCACAGCTGAATCTCAATAATACCCTATTCAGAATACTTTAAAATGCAAAATGTTTGAACTTATTTCAAATTTCCCATTTTGCTAAACTACCATCCATTAACTAATGGAAATAAACTATAATTTATAGCCCACACAATTTCTTGGATTAAAGGATTCTACAAAATTATCACTCATTAGCGGTCCATTTTGTTTTTCCCAAACTCTATTCAAATTACACAGAATACTCTCTAAAGCGATTGA